>NC_069501.1:126087311-126396477 GCF_027579735.1 Bombina bombina
TTGCTCCGCCATGGAGTTTCAATTTAGTTCTTAAAGTTCTTCAGGGGGTTCCGTTTGAACCCATGCATTCCATAGATATTAAGCTTCTATCTTGGAAAGTTCTGTTTCTAGTTGCTATCTCTTCAGCTCGAAGAGTTTCTCAACTATCTGCATTACAATGTGACTCGCCTTATCTTGTTTTCCATGCTGATAAGGTGGTTTTGCGTACCAAACCTGGGTTCCTCCCTAAGGTTGTTTCTAACAGGAATATCAATCAGGAAATTGTTGTTCCTTCTCTGTGTCCTAATCCTTCTTCTAAGAAGGACCGTCTGTTGCACAACTTGGATGTGGTTCGCGCCTTGAAGTTTTATTTGCAGGCAACCAAAGATTTTCGCCAATCATCTTCTTTGTTGTCTATGCCTGAAAGCGTAGAGGTCAAAAGGCTATGGCTACCTCTCTTTCCTTTTGGCTGAAAAGCATCATCCGTTTGGCTTATGAGACTGCTGGACAGCAGCCTCCTGAAAGAATTGCAGCTCACTCCACTAGAGCGGTGGCTTCCACATGGGCTTTTAAAAATGATGCTTCTGTTGAACAGATTTGTAAGGCTGTGACTTGGTCTTCGCTTCATACCTTTTCCAAATTTTCCAAATTTGATACTTTTGCTTCTTCGGAGGCTATTTTTGGTAGAGAGGCTTTGCAAGCAGTGGTGCCTTCCGTTTAGGTTCCTGTCTTGTCCCTCCCTTCATCCGTGTCCTAAAGCTTTGGTATTGGTATCCCACAAGTTAGGATGAATCCGTTGACTCGGTACATCTTGCAAAAGAAAACAGAATTTATGCTTACCTGATAAATTTCTTTCTTTTGCGATGTACCGAGTCCACGGCCTGCCCTGTCTATTCAAGACAGATAGTATTTTTTTATGTAAACTTCAGTCACCTCTGCACCTTATAGTTTCTCCTTTTCTTCCTTGGCCTATGTTCGAATGACTGAGGGGTGGAGTTAAGGGGGGAGCTATATAGACAGCTCTGCTGTGGTGCTCTCTTTGCTACTTCCTGTCAGGAAGGACAATATCCCACAAGTTAGGATGAATCCATGGACTCGGTACATTGCAAAAGAAAGAAATTTATCAGGTAAGCATAAATTCTGTTTTTAGGTAAAGAAAGTGTGCCTAAGGATGATTCTCAATCTGAAGAGAATCAGGATATGCCATCCAATTCTCCCCAAGTGTCACAACCTTTAACGCCCACACAAGCGACGCCAAGTACCTCTAGTGCGTCTAATTCTTTTACTCTGCAGGAGATGGCTGCAGTTATGTCAACTACCCTTACAGAGGTATTATCTAAATTACCAGTCTTACAGGGTAAACACAGTAGGTCAGGTATTAATGTGAATACTGAATCCTCTGATGCTTTATTGGCTATTTCCGATGTACCCTCACAGTGCTCTGAGTTGGGGGTTAGGGAATTGCTGTCTGAGGGAGAACTTTCAGACTCAGGAAATGTGTTACCTCAGACAGATTCGGACGTCATGTCCTTTAAATTTAAGTTTAAACACCTCCGCCTGTTACTTCGGGAGGGATGATTGTGACCCTATTGTGATACCACCAGAGAAATTGTGTAAGATGGACAAATATCTAGAGGTACCTACTTACACTGATGTTTTTTCCGGTTCCTAAAAGAATTTTGGAAATTGTAAAAAAGGAATGGGATAGACCATGTATACCGTTCTCTCCCCCTCCTAATTTTAAGAAAATGTTTCCCATATCCGACACCATTCGGGACTCTTGGCAAATGGTCCCTAAGATGGAGGGAGCTATATCTACCCTGGCTAAGCGTACAACTATATCTATTGAGGACAGTTGTGCTTTCAAAGACCCTATGGATAAGATGCCGCTTTTAAAATTGCTAAATTAGTGGCGAAAAATGCAGGATTTGCCATTTTAGCGCGTAGAGCGTTATGGCTCAAATCTTGGTCTGCTGATGTGTCATCAAAATCTAAGCTTTTAGCTATTCCTTTTAAGGGTAAGACCCTATTCGGGCCTGAATTGAAGGAAATCATTTCTGACATTACTGGAGGTAAAGGCCATGCCCTACCTCAGGATAAGTCTGTTAAGATGAGGGGGCGAACAAATAATTTTTCGTTCCTTTCGATATTTAAAAGAGTACCCTCTGCTTCCTCTTCCTCCACAAAGCAGGATGGGAATTTTGCTCAATCCAAGTCAGTCTGGAGATCCAACCAGGCTTGGAATAAAGGTAAACAATCAAGAAGCCCGCTGCTGCTACAAAGACAGCATGAAGGGGCGGCCCCCAATCCGGGACCGGATCTAGTAGGGGCAGACTTTCTTTCTTTGCTCAGGCTTGGGCAAGAGATGTTCAGGACCCCTGGGCATTGGAAATCGTGACCCACGGGTATCAACTGGAATTCAAGGATTTTCTCCCAAGAGGGAGATTTCATCTTTCCCGATTGTCTGTAGACCAGATAAAAAGAGAGGCGTTCTTACGCTGTGTAAAATACCTCTCTACCATGGGGTTAATTTGTCCCATTCCAAAACTGGAACAGGGACAGGGGTTTTACTCGAATCTTTTCGTGGTTCCCAAAAAAGAGGGAACTTTCAGACCCATTTTAGATCTCAAGTGTCTAAACTAGTTTCTCAGAGTCCCATCATTCAAGATGGAGACTATACGAACAATCTTACCAATGATCCAGGAGGGTCAATATATGACTTCCGTAGACTTGAAGGATGCATACCTTCATATCCCTATTCACAAGGATCATCATCAGTTCCTGAGGTTTGCCTTCCTGGACAAACATTATCAGTTCGTGGCTCTTCCCTTCGGGTTGGCCACAGCACCCAGGATCTTCACAAAGGTTCTAGGGTCCCTTTTGGTGGTTCTCAGACCTCGGGGCATAGCAGTGGCGCCTTATCTGGACGATATTTTGATTCAGGCGTCAACTTATCATCTGACAAAATCTCATACGGACACAGTGTTGTCTTTCCTGAGAACTCACGGTTGGAAGATGAACATAGAAAAGAGTTCACTAGTTCCACGGACAAGGGTTCCTTTCTTGGGAACTCTGATAGACTCGGTAGACATGAAAATCAAAGATTCTAAATACTTGCAGAGCACTTCAGTCCGTTCCCGGCCATCAGTGGCTCAGTGTATGGAGGTCATTGGATTAATGGTAGCGGCAATGGACATCATTCCGTTTGCTCGCTTTCATCTCAGACCACTGCAGCTGTGCATGCTTGGTCAGTGGAATGGGGACTATGCAAATTTATCTCCTCAGATAAATCTGGATCAAGAGACCAGAGACTCTCTTCTTTGGTGGTTGTTGCTGGATCATCTGTCCCAGGGGACGTGTTTCCGCAGGCCCACGTGAGTGATAGTGACGACGGACGCTAGTCTACTGGGCTAGGGTGCAGTCTGGAATTCCCTGAAGGCTCAGGGTGTTTGGACTCAGGTGGAGTCTCGACTTCCAATCAATATTCTGGAACTGAGAGCAATATTCAATGCGCTTCAGGCGTGGCCTCAGTTGGCTTCGGCCAAATTCATCAGATTCCAGCCGGTCAATATCACGATTGTGGCTTATATCAATCATCAGGGGGAACAAGGAGTTCCTTAGCGATGATAGAAGTATCCAAGATAATCCGGATGGGCGGAGGCCCACTCTTATTTTCTATCGGCAATCTACATCCCAGGAGTAGAGAACTGGGAAAAAGATTTTCTAAGTCGTCAGACTTTTCATCCGGGGGAGTGGGAACTCCACCCGGAGGTGTTTGCCTCACTGATTCTACAATGGGGCAGGCCGGAACTGGATCTTATGGCATCTCGACAGAATGCCAAGCTTCCACGATACGGATCCAGGTCGAGGTATCCCCAGGCCGAACTGATAGATTGTCTTGGCAGTGCCTTGGTCGTTCTGCCTAGCTTATGTGTTTCCACCATTTCCTCTCCTTCACGTGTGATTTCTTGGATCAAACAGGAGAGAGCTTCAGTAATCCTGATCGCACCTGCGTGGCCACGCAGGACTTGGTATGCGGATCTAGTGGACATGTCCTCTCTGCCACCATGGAAACTTCTTTTAGACAAGACCTTCTCATTCAAGGACCTTTTGTCAGGGTTTTTCCCTGTTGTGTTTGCCATGTGCTGCTGGCAGCCGTTTTACTCACCTCTCTTCCTGACTATGGTGCATTGTGGGGGATGCTGCTCAATTCCTGCACTTCCTTTTATGGCCAGACTGGTGTGCATCATCCATGTGAGACAGGATGCAGTCTCAGAATTGTGATGTCATCACTCATTATTTAAAGGGCCTCTGTTCAGTATGCTTTGCCTTTGTGTTGTCTCAGACCTGTTTGTGAGAGTTCCTGTGTATTACCTGGCTGCCTGACATCCTTCCTGGTTCCTGTTCCTTGGCTTGTTCCTGACTCTGCTGTTTTCCTTGTTCCTGATTCCGGCTCGTCTGACTATTCGCTTTGGCTCCTGACTCGGCTCGTCTGACTACCAGTTCTGGTTTTGATTCCTGGCTTTTTATTTGACTTGTGGACTTTTTATTATTTTTTGCTATTAATAAAGGTGTGATTATTTTTGCACTTCTCGTCTCAGTCTGATGCCTGGCACCCTGACATTACGCAAAGGCCATGAATCCTGATAGTGCTAATAATCCACCTTTACCTGCCATCATTTCCAGGATGGATGTACAGGATCACCGCTTGGATCAATTTGCACTAGCCCTGCAAACCCTGCTGACTCGCACTGCACGTTTGGACCAAACTGTCCCGCAAGTTATGGCTGCTCCTGTTTCCGCTGCTGCACCTATGCCTACCAGGAGCATGTCCGGTTTTGCACCTCTACCTCAGCAATATGGAGGCGATCCTATTCAGTGCGGATAGTTTTTGAACCAGGTGGGCATTTACTTTGAGATGTTATCTCAGGCGTTTCCCTCTGACAGAGCTAAGGTGGGATTTCTCATCTCGTTACTCTCTGACACAGCTCTTGCCTGGGCTAATCACTTGTGGGAGACTAATAAACCTGTGATTTCAAATTACCCTGAATTTGTGGCCTCCTTTCGAAGGGTATTTGATGTTCTGGCTTGCTCCTCCTCTGCTGCTAAACGACTCATGTCCATTCAGCAAGGTACAAGATCTGTTGCTCAGTATGCTATTGAGTTCCATACGCTTGCCGCAGAGGAAGGTTAGAACAATGAAGCCCTTGTTGCCGCCTTCTTTCATGGGCTCTCTGATGCGATTAAAGACGAAGTTGCTGCCAGAGATTTACCAGAGGATCTCGAGGCATTGGTGTCTTTTTTGATCCTAATTGACATCAGACTCAGAGAGAGGCCCTCTTTCAAGGAGCGCTTGCGGAAGCCTCCTGTTCCGTTGTCTCCTACGTGTTCGTTCCCACCCATGCCTCCCTCTCCTCCCATGCCTCCTGGTCCTGAGTCACCAGGTACTGCTGAGCCGATGCAGCTGGGATTCACGCGCCTCTCCACGGCGGAGAGGGCCTTTAGGAGGAGGGAGAGGCTCTGCCTCTATTGTGGGTTATGGGGCCACCTTTTGAAGTCTTGTCCTACATGGCCGGGAAACGCTCACACCTAAGGTCCTGTCGGGGGCAGACCTTGGGTGGTTTTTCCTCGTCCCCGGAACCACTTAAGGAGAAACCTTTGGTCACGGTTGTCCTTTCCTGGGTGGACTCCTCCATAGTCACCTAGGCTCTTGTTGACTCCAGTGCTGCGGGCTATTTTATTGACAGTGCTTTTGTATCAAAGCACTCCATTCCTGTTTTGCCTCGGTCCGTTCCACTTGCTATTGAGGCCATTGATGGCAGGCCCCTTCAGCCCGCACTCGTTACTCACGAAACTGCTCCGTTGTCCATGGCTGTTGGGGCTCTCCATTTTGAAACCCTCCAGTTCAAGGTGATAAACTCTCTGCATTTTCCGGTTGTTCTGGGTTATCCCTGGCTCCAAAAGCACAATCCCAGTCTCAACTGGCGCAGGTCCGAAATTTTGTTGTGGTCCCCGCAATGTATTTCCACTTGTCTTCAGAAACCAGTTACAGTCTTGTGCACTTCTTCGGTTTCCCAATTGCCAGAGGAGTACCGAGAGTTCCTAGACGTGTTTGACAAGGTGCGTCCCGGTACGTTGCCTCCTCACCGATCTTATGATTGTGCCATAGATCTGCAACCCGGAGCCATTCCTCCTCGGGGCCGGGTGTACCCTCTGTCTGTTGCAGAGAATTGTGCTATGGAGGAGTATGTTGCCGATGCTCTGTCGCGGGGGATCATCCGCAAATCCTGCTCTCCTGCAGGGGCTGGCTTCTTCTTTGTGAAGAAAAAGGGTGGCGATTTAAGACCATGTATCGATTATAGGGGTCTTAATCGTCTTACCGTTAAGAATGCTTACCCTATTCCGCTTATTACGGAACTCTTTGACCGCCTCAAGGGAGCTACGGTCTTTACTAAACTTGATTTGAGAGGAGGGTACAATCTCGTTAGGATTAAGGAGGGCCACAAATGGAAAACAGCATTTAACACCAGGAGCTGGCATTATGAGTATCTTTGGCCTATGTAAGGCTCCTGCTGTTTTCCAGGAATTTATTAATGATGTCCTACGAGATATGTTGCAACAGTGTGTTGTGGTGTACTTAGATGACATCCTCATACACTCACCCACACTTGAGGCTTATCGTTCGGATGTTACACGGGTTCTTCAGAGACTACGTGAGAATGGCCTGTTTTGTAAACTCGAAAAATGTGAGTTCCATCAGACTCAAGTAACCTTCCTAGGTTATGTTATCTCCATTGCAGGGTTCTCCATGGATCCTGACAAGTTATCTGCAGTTCTGCAGTGGCCTCACCCAGTTGGTCTTCGGTCTATTCAACGTTTTTTGGGGTTCGTCAATTACTATAGAAAGTTTATAAAAAAACTTTTCTTCCTTGGTCAAACCTATCACAGACATGACCCGTAAAGAGAGTGATCCACTCCATTGGTCACCTACTGCCATTAAGGCCTTTGATAGTCTTAAGACTGCCTTTGCTGCCACTCCAGTTCTGGCTCATCCTAACCCTGTCCTGCCTTTCGTTCTTGAGGTTGATGCGTCTGAGACTGGAGTAGGTGCCCTCTTGTCTCAACATCCTACGCCTGACTGTTCCTTGCATCCGTGTGGTTTCTTCTCTAAGAAATTGTCTCCAGCGGAGTGCAATTATGAAATTGGCGACAGGGAATTACTGGCCATAATTTTGGCACTTAAGGAATGGAGGCATCTTCTCGAGGGTACTAGCGTGCCAGTGCTAATTCTTACTGACCACAAGAATTTAACTTATCTATCTGAAGCAAAACGTTTGTCGTCCCGACAGGCCAGATGGGCGCTATTTTTGTCTCGGTTTAATTATGTGGTCTCCTACCTGCCTGGTAGTAAGAATGTTAGGGCTGATGCCCTCTCTCGACAATTTTCGCCTCTGTCCAAGGAGGAGTCTGTACCTACTCCTGTTATACCTCCTGACCATATTTTGGCTACCATACGTAATTTGACTTCTCCCTTGGGGGAGGAGATCCTGGCTGCACAAACCAATGCACCCCCTGAGAAACCTAGTGGTAAGTGTTTTGTTCCTGAGAATTTTCAAACTAAACTTTTGCACGCTTACCACTATCCTAAAGCCGCAGGTCATCCAGGCAAGAACCAAATGATTTGGTCTGTCACTCGACAATTCTGGTGGCCAGGTCTTCTTTCTGATGTTTCTGCGTATGTTGCCTCCTGCTCAGTTTGTGCACAGAATAAGACTCCTCAACGTCTTCCTGTGGGTCTTCTTCAACCTATTTCTAATGGTGAGCGTCCTTAGACACATCTTTCCATGGACTTCATTGTCAAGCTCCCTGTTTCCAATGGCAATACTGTTATCCTTATGGTGGTTGACCATTTTTTTCTAAAATTTCACATTGCATTCCCTTGATGAAGCTGCCTACCGCTCAGGAGCTTGCTTAAATTTTTGCCCAGGAGGTCTTTCATTTACATGGGTTACCCAAGGAGATAGTGTCGGACCGGGGTAGCCAGTTTGTCTCCAGATTTTGGCGTTACTTTTGTGCTCAAATGGGGATCCAGCTTTCCTTCTCCTCGGCATATCACCCTCAATCCAATGGGGCTGCAGAACGGTCTAATCAAGCTCTGGAACAGTTCCTCTGTTGCTATGTCTCAGATCATCACAATAATTGGTCTGAACTGGTACCTTGGGCAGAGTTTGCTCATAATAGTGCCATTAATGCTTCCTCCAAGATATCCCCGTTCATGGCGAATTATGGGTTTCAACCATCCTTGTTGCCCGATTCATTCATGTCTCAGGGTATTCCGGCTTTGGAGGAGCATCTCCGGCAACTCCGTTCCACGTGAGTGCAGATTCAGGATTGCCTTCATCGTTCTATGCAGCGCCAAAAGTTCCAGGCTATTCGTAGGCGTCTGCCCGCACCTTCCTACCAGGATGGTGAGAGAGTTTGGTTGTCCTCCTGCAATTTGAACCTTCATGTGCCTTCCAATAAATTGGCTCCCCATTATGTTAGTCCTTTTTCGAATACTTCGACGGGTTAATCCTGTGGCCTACGCTCTTGACCTTCCTCCTGCTATGCGCATCTCCAATGTTTTTCATGTCTCCCTCTTGAAACCTTTGGTTTGTAATCGGTTTACCACTGTGTTGCCTCATCCCCGTCCTATCTTTGTTGACAACCATGAGGAGTATGAGCTCAGCAGCATTATTGACTCTCGTATGTCCAGGGGCCGTGTAAAGTATTTGGTTCACTGGAGAGGCTACGGTCCAAAGGAGTGTTCTTGGGTTCCCTCCTCTGATGCTCATGCTCCCGCCCTCCTCCGTGCCTTCCATGCCCGTTTCCCCAATAAGCCTTTTGTCCTCCCGCGGGGGAGGGGTCGTTGAGGGGAGGGTACTGTCAGGGTTTTTTCCCTGTTGTGTTTGCCATGTGCTGCTGGCAGCCATTTTACTCACCTCTCTTACGACTATGGTGCATTGTGGGGGATGCTGCTCAATTCCTGCACTTCCTTTTATGGCCAGACTGGTGTGCATCATCCATGTGAGATAGGATGCAGTCTCAGAATTGTGATGTCATCACTTATTATTTAAAGGGCCTCTGTTCAGTATGATTTGCCTTTGCGTTGTCTCAGACCTGTTTGTGAGAGTTCCTGTGTATTACCTGGCTGCCTGACGTCCTTCCTGGTTCCTGTTCCCTGGCTTGTTCCTGACTCTGCTGTTTTCCTTGTTCCTGATTCCGGCTCGTCTGACTACCAGTCCTGGCTTGTTATTTGACTTGTGGACTTTTTATTATTTTTTTGCTATTAATAAAGGTGTGATTATTTTTGCACTTCTCATCTCAGTGTGAATCCTGGCACCCTGACACCTTTCCAACATCCAAATCTAAATTTTCTGCAGCTGAATGCTTGGAGATTGAACGCTTGATTTTATCTAAGCGGGGATTCTCAGATTCGGTCATTGATACTTTGATACAGGCACGTAAGCCTGTCACTAGAAAAATCTATCATAAGATATGATGTAAATATCTTTATGGGTGTGAATCCAAGGGCTACTCATGGAGTAAAGTTAGGATTCCTAGGATTCTGTCTTTTCTCCAAGAAGGATTGGAGAAAGGGTTATCAGCAAGTTCCTTAAAGGGACAGATTTCTGCTTTGTCAATTTTGCTTCACAAACGTTTGGCAGATGTTCCAGATGTTCAGTCTTTTTGTCAGGCTCTAACCAGAATTAAGCCTGTATTTAGACCAATTACTCCTCCCTGGAGTTTGAATTTAGTTCTTAGAGTTCTTCAAGGGGTTCCGTTTGAACCCATGCATTCCATAGATATTAAATTACTATCTTGGAAAGTTTTGTTTTTGGTTGCTATTTCTTCTGCTCGTAGAGTTTCTGAGCTTTCAGCATTACAATGTGATTCGCCTTATCTTATATTTCATTCTGATAAGGTGGTTTTGCGTACCAAACCTGGATTTCTTCCTAAGGTTGTTTCAAATAAGAATATTAATCAGGAAATTGTTGTTCCTTCCTTGTGTCCTAATCCTTCTTCTAAGAAGGAGCGTCTGTTACATAACCTGGATGTGGTCCGTGCCTTGAAGTTTTACTTACAGGCAACTAAGGATTTCCTTCAATCATCTTCATTATTTATTGTTTATTCTGAAAAGCGTAGGGGTCAGAAAGCTACGGCTAACTCTTTCTTTTTGGCTGAGGAGTATCATCCGCCTGGCATATGAGACTGCTGGACAGCAGCCTCCTGAAAGAATTATGGCTCCTTCTACGAGGGCTGTGGCTTCCACATGGGCCTTTAAAAAACGATGCTTCTGTTAAACAGATTTGTAAGGCTGAGACTTGGTCGTCCCTTCATACTTTTTCCAAATTTTACAAATATGATACTTTTGCTTCTTCTGAGGCTGTTTTTGGGAGAAAGGTTCTTCAAGCAGTGGTGCCTTCCGTTTAGGTCTCTGTTTTGTCCCTCCCTTTCATCCGTGTCCTGTAGCTTTGGTATTGTATCCCACAAGTAAGGATGAAATCCGTGGACTCGTCGTATCTTGTAGAAGAAAAGGAAATTTATGCTTACCTGATAAATGTATTTCTTCTACGTTACAACGAGTCCACGGCCCTCCCTGTCATTTTAAGACAGATTATATTTTATTTTTACAACTTCAGTCACCTCTGCACCTTTAGCTTTTCCTTTCTCTTCCTAAACCTTCAGTCTAATGACTGGGGGTGGAGGGAAGGGAGGAGCTATATATACAGCTCTGCTGTGGTGCTCTTTGCCACTTCCTGTTAGCAGGAGGATAATATCCCACAAGTAAGGATGAAATCCGTGGACTCGTCGTATCATAGAAGAAATCAATTTATCAGGTAAGCATAAATTTCATTTTTCTCTATTCATTTTCTTTGTGCATTTTGTAATTTGTAAAATGTCTATTAATAATATTATTATTTATTATATTTTATATATGTTCATTGAACACCTGTCCTGGGCTGATGATTCAAGTTGAACTGGTTTGTACCTTTAAGGTGATCTGATTTCACTTTGAAGGTGCGGTACTTCACAAGCCTTTGATTGGTTAGCATGTTTTTTAAATATTCAGTGAGTAGATGTTTTAGCTATACAGCCTGATGAAACGGCATTGCTGAGAAATGCGTTGCTTTGTGTTTTATTGTAATAAATTGCCTTTTACTCTACTCTTACTCTACGCTTTTGTATCTATATCCATTTTATTTATTGACATTTTTTGTTACGGAGGACTGTAACAATCTTATAAAGTAGTAACCACCCTCTGGCAAACATTTTGCTACTGATACTACGTGTGAGTGGTCTGCCTGTCTGTACCATTACAGCCTTAGGTTCCGAACCAGTTCCTATCCTCTGCCCCTGGTATTGGCCTCTCCGGTCACGCGGCTGACCTTCTGGAGCTTCCGGTTGCCGGTGAAAGTCTGGCGGGCGACTGTATTGGTCCCGTCTTGTCCTGCTAGGCACTCCGTATGTGCCGCTGTGTCTTGTAAGTACCATCCTAAGGGGGGCCTTATCCTGTTTGTACCTCTATTGCACAATTTCAAAACATACTATCCTATGTGGCGCCTTTCTTTTTTTCCTCTTCACACAGGAATCATTTGCTGATTTTATTTTCTTTACCTGCAGCTGGACAGTAACTGAAAGATAACTTTTTACACAGCATTTACTCTGCTGAGCTGAGGAAGTTGTGAGGTAAAATATCCTTTTTTACATAGAGATGATCAGGTGATATTTTCCTGTTAGCTTTTTACAGTTATACTGCATCAGTTTCAAGTGATTTAGCATATGTGTATTATGTCCCTTTAATGTACGGCTGTGTAATAAGAATGGGCAGGCTGTAATAGTTAGTTGGTGAAGTTTGCTTTACAGTATGCAGTTAGGTTAAGAAAATATATGTTAAGTATTTGTTTTTCGTATTTCAGTAAAGCTGCTGCCATTTGGTTAACCCAAATAGTGTATGATGTCTTTTTATTTAAAGATTTGGTGGTTTTGAGCCATGTAAGTTATTTTGACTGTTTTAATGTGTTTTCTATCCACAAGAGTGCTTGTTTTAATGGCTTGAGCTTCACTACAGGTTGTGTCATTACATTTCCTTGCTATGGTCTAACCAAGTAGTATTTCACTTCCTATAAACAGCTGACAAACTTCACTTAATAACATGCTGTTTTAGCCCCCATAAATTGCCATACACGTGTTCAGAAGACGTAGGGGCCAATTTATTAAATGCCAGGTGGACATGATTCGCTGTAGCAAATCATGTCCGCTCGACATCGCTAAATGCAGAAAGCATATGCTGTCAGCATTTAACATAGCACAAGCATTTCTTACAGTTTTCTGAAGACCGAACATCCATCCTCATCCAGGCGGCAGAAGTCTTCATCCAAGCGGGCCAAAGTCCTCATCGAAGCCGGCAGAAGTCTTCATCCAGACGGCATCTTCTATCTTCATCCAATAGGAATTAAAGGGGAAAAAATCCTATTGGCATCCCTCACATTCCGATTGGCTGATTGAATTCTATCAGCCAATAGGAATGTAAGGGACGCCATCTTGGATGATGTACCTTAAAGGGAAACTTCATTCTACGTTGACCATCAGAAGAAGAGGATGCTCCGCGCCGGATGTCTTGAAGATGGACCCGCTCCGCGCCGGATGGATGAAGATACAAGATGCCGTCTGGATGAAGGCTTCTGCCAGCTTGGATGAAGACTTCTGCTGGCTTCGATGAGGACTTCTGCCCGCTTGGAAGAAGACTTCTGCCGCCTGGATAAGGATGGATGTCTGGTCTTCGAAAACTGTAAGTGGATCGTTGGGGGTTAGTGTTAGGTTTTTTTAAGGGTTTATTGGGTGGGTTTTATTTTTAGCTTAGGGTTTGGGCAATGTAAAGGAGCTAAATGCCCTTTTAAGGGCAATGCCCATCCAAATGCCCTTTTCAGGGCAATGGTTAGCTTAGGTTTATTTAGATAGCTTTTTATTTGGGGGGTTTGATTCTGTGGGTGGTGGGTTTTACTTTTGGGGGGTTGTTTGTATTTTTTTTTTACAGGTAAAAGAGCTGATTTATTTGGGGCAATACCCTGCAAAAGGCCCTTTTAAGGGCCATTGGCAGTTTAGTGTAGGCTAGGGTTTTTTATTTTGGGTGGGCTTTTTTATTTTGATAGGGCTATTGGATTAGGAGTAATTCGTTTTTATTTGTGATAATTTCGTTTTATGTTTTGTGTAATTTAGTGTTTATTTTTTTTGGTAATTTTAGATAATTGTATTTGATTTGATTTAATTTATTTCATTTTATTGTAATGTTAGATTTTAGTGTGAGGCAGGTTAGGTTTTTACAGGTAAATTAGTATTATTTTAACTAGGTAGCTAGTAAATAGTTAATAACGATTTACTAACTAGTCTACGTAGTTAAAATAAATACAAACTTACTTGTGAAATAAAAATAAAACCTAAGATAGCTACAATATTATAACTATTAGTCATTTTGCAGCTAGCTTAGGTTTTATTTTATAGGTAAGTATTTATTTTTAAATATTAATTATTTAGGTAATAATTGTAAGTTTTATTTCGATTTATTTAAATTATATTTAAGTTAGGGGGGTGTTAGGGTTAGGGTTATGCTTAGGGTTATGGTTAGGGTTACGTTAGGATTAGGTTTAGGGTTTAATATATTTATGAAGTGATGAGGGAGGCCAGAGGTTTAGGGGTTAATAGTTTATTATAGTATATTTCGTTGTGGGGGCTTGCGGTTTAGCGGTTAATAAGTTTATTATAGCGGCGGTGTAGGCGGACGGCAGATTAGGGGTTAATAATATTTAAATAGTGTTTGCGATGCAAGAGGGTGGCGGTTTAGAGGTTAATAATTTTATTATAGTGGCGATGATGTCGTGAAACGGCAGAAAAGGGGTTAATATTTTTTAAAGTGGCGACGATATCAGGCGCAGCAGACTAGGGGTTAATAAATTTATTATAGTGTTTGTGATGCGGGAGGGCCTCGGTAGGGGTTGGTAGTTTATGGGTGTTAGTGCAGTTTGTGACAGTTTAGTTATGAGTTTTATGTTACAGCTTTGTAGCATAAAACTCATGACTACTGACTTTAGATGGCGGTATGGATCTTGTCATTTTAGGCTGTACCGCAAAACTCGTAATACCGGCACTATGGGAGTCCCATTGAAAAAGGACTTTTCTTAAAGTGCGGTACTGACGATGCGTGATGGCCAAAAATAAGTTTTCACTTTTAAACAAAAGATTTAACTTTCAGTCAGCAGTTCAAGGGTTAAACAGCCATCCTTTTGTTGTTAAACAAACAAGCAATATAAAAACAGTACACATACATAGGCATATGTTTTAGAACAGAAAAACAAACACACAATTATATAATCCTGCAAGTTCGTAGGATAAAACATTAGGCATTTTAATACAGGTTATCCAAGACAACTCTCCCAGTGTCTTGTTACTTCCCTGTCTGAGATCAGAATGAATCTCACCTTGCTTGCAAGAGCTGCCTTATATAGCCCTCTAACTATCCTCAGGTGTTGCTAATTGGTTTCTTGTTGTCTGCCTATTACTAACAGTAATATTTTCAGCAGTGAGTTGGCAAGCCTTACAGCATTTTGGTTCTTTCAGGATAGTATTTTTCCCTGTAGAGAAATTAACCCTTTCTACAGGAATGAGTTTATACACTCCATCACAACTTGTTATACCAGATTGGGTGTTAATCTTAGCACGGACATGCAAAATTGATAGCGCACCTTTCCATATAAATAACACTCCACTTGTAATCTGGACCATGATGTTTAAATGCTGGTGCACGTAGTATATCTAGATATGCTCCCTGTGCCAGTGCAAAGTAAAAGATCTCACTAAATCAACTGCTTTAAGTAGAAGTGATTTTTTTTATAATATACGCATATTACAAAAAATATTCTGTTCAAAATTTAAATGTTCTTATGTGTATTTCATTTTCGTCTGGAAGTTCCCTTAAAATAATATAAAAAGGAGGGCAATGAAACACGTAATGATAATGTTATTCATCACAGTCAAACTAGAGATTGTGACATTGAGTCTAGAAGTTTACTTATTGTTAACATGATAGAATACTCTATTAATATTTCTAATTATTACATCATCTTTATTTTTGGGAGAGCCATCTAAAAACCCATAACTTTAAGAGAGTGTTATCTTGCTCTTTTCTGATTAACACCCACATGACAGGACATTTATCATTCTTATCTAAAGTGTACAGTGTAGCACACTGGGGAGTTAATTTTCTATAACCAAATATATGCTCCGAACTGTCACTTATTTAACAGCAGAAAAATAACATGATGATTACTGGTAAACTCACTAGTAATAAAATTGTTTATATATACAGTGGGGCAAAAAAGTATTTAGTCAGCCACCAATTGTGCAAGTTCTCCCACTTAAGAAGATGAGAGAGGCCTGTAATTTTGATCATAGGTATACCTCAACTATGAGAGACAAAATGTGAAAACAAATCCAGATAATCACATTGTCTGATTTGGAAATAATTTATTTGCATATTATGGTGGAAAATAAGTATTTGGTCAATATCAAAAGTTTATCTCAATACTTTGTTAAATATCCTTTGTTGGCAATGACAGAGGTCAAACGTTTTCTGTAAGTCTTCACAAGGTTGTCACACACTGTTCCTGGTATGTTGGCCCATTCCTGCATGCAGATCTCCTCTAGACAAATCACAAATAAAGGAGTACCCGTGATCACAAAATCACTGGACTCCTATAGGAGGCGCTAAAAACTCAAAACAGATCTATACCTGGGGGTATATATTAAAATATAAAAGCACAATATATATATATATATATATATATATATATATATATATATAAAATATAAATAATATATACAGACAGTCCACTAGTAAGGACTAGTAGGAGTATGAGGGATAGTCCAACAGGTATCCTCGAATATCCAGACAATTGGAAGGCAGCTCTCGGTCTTCACCCTGACGGATGATCAACTTCTATGATGGAAAACAAAAACAGAGGTGCCACATGTGTAGATCAATAGGGACCAATAAATCCAAATGAGATAAGATACAGGGTACTCACAAACATGAAGGCACTCTATTGTGCCAGTGGAAGCAGGCTGGTATTCGGCAGCAAACCAGCTGGCTGTACAAAGGACAGGCAACACTGGAATCCAATGGCTTTGGGTCTCCAGACCACCAATCTCACAGAGAATAGCTTCCTCAAGCTGGAACTGAGAATATGATAGGGAGAAGGGCTGGACTGCCCTTGGGTTACTATCAGGGAGACTATCACACCAACCACCAGACTTGTAAAAGTTAAAATCAGTATTTTATTATACAAAATAAAAATACCAAAGGTATAGCAAATTTACAGCTGGGTGTGTGAAAAATAGATCTCCTGACAAAGTACAGAGATAGTAGCGATGCATTTCTCGGGGACACCCGTTTCCTCAGGCTTGTATGCTCTGTATCTACATGAATGCCCTTTAAATAGGGCTCAGTAACCACATGTTCCAATAAACACTCCCCTTCCTTTACAAAAATGAGCCAATAGAATCCTTCCTCTCCCAATACGCCCAGTTGTTGCTGTAGTGGTGATTATAATTCTAATTATCTATAAAAGAGTGATGTGAAGTTCAATCAGTGAAGTTTCTTTCATGTAATTGGCAAGAGTCCATGAGCTAGTGACGTATGGGATATACATTCCTACCAGGAGGGGCAAAGTTTCCCAAACCTCAAAATGCCTATAAATACACCCCTCACCACACCCACAATTCAGTTTTACAAACTTTGCCTCCCATGGAGGTGGTGAAGTAAGTTTGTGCTAGATTTCTACGTTGATATGCGCTTCGCAGCAGGCTGAAGACCGGTTTTCCTCTCAGAGTGCAGTGAATGTCAGAGGGATGTGAAGAGAGTATTACCTATTTGAATACCATGGTCTTCCTCTAGGGGATCTATTTCATAGGTTCTCTGTTATCGGTCATAGAGATTTCTTCTCCTAGCTCCCTTTTCAGATCGACTATATACTCTTATATACCATTACCTCTACTGATTCTCGTTTCAGTACTGGTTTGGCTATCTACTATATGTAGATGAGTGTCTTAGGGTAAGTAAGTCTTATTTCTATTTATGACACTCAAAGCTATGGTTGGGCACTTTATATGTAAAGTTCTAAATATATGTGTTTAAACTTATATTTGCCATGATTCAGGATAATCAGTATTCCTTCATTCAGACTGTCAGTTTCATTTTTTTGGGAAAATGCATATAAATTTTGACATATTGGAATCTTTTTTAAGGAAAAAAATCTACTGCTTGGATACCCTTGGAATGATTAATAACTGTATATGACAATGTGACATCACATGTCACCAAAAACATGTCATCTTCCCAGTGTATAGCCCAGTGTATAAGATTCCAATATGTCAGAACAACATAGATCATTTATCCTGAAAAGCATAAATTACAAACTAGAGAATAATTACTTCTCGTTTGATGGAAACTTTTATCTCCAAACTGAAGGTACAGCTATGGGCACAAGGTTTGCACCTAGCTATGCCAATCTCTTTATGGGAGCCTGGGAGATTTTTTTGGTACTGGCTGCTATGGTGCAAACCTTGTGCTCTATAAAAGATACATAGATGACCTTTTGATAGTATGGAAAGGCACAGAACAGGACCTTAAAACTATGTTTGAAAACATGAATAGCAATTCCTGGGGTTTAAATTTCAATTTCAGTAAAGACTTAATAGTCTTTTTAGACTTGGAGATAATGATGATGAATAATAATCTTGAGACAAGGGCACATTTCAAAAAGGTTGATAGCAATAATTATATACATGCCAATAGCTGTCATCTAGATATTTGGAAAAAGAATATTCCAACAGGACAATACTTACGTATAAGAAAAAATTGTTTAAGAACAGTAGATTTCGAACAACAATCTGAAATTCTAGCAGAGAGATTTCATGCAAGAGGATACAAAACAGACGTTACAAATAAAGCTATTGAAAGAGCAAAGAATACTGATAGGAAACATAAAGTAAATAATGATTTAATTGAAATACCATTTATTACTAACTACCATGCTGATCATAATATCATTAAAGGTATTATTAAAAAAACATTGGCATCTGCTCAGGGAAGATAATATTTTGGGCAAAAAGATTTTGGACAAACCAGTTTGTTTTCAGAAAGGCTGCAAATTTAAAAACTATATTGTCCCCTAGTGAATTAAAAAAACCTAAGCTAAAACTTATGAAACAAAAGGATATAACAGGAAAGAACATAATTGGCTTCTTTCCATGCTACACCTGTAAAGCCTGTACCCATAGTAAGAAAATAAAAAGTATACTTATAAATGATTTAGATAAACCATTCATTATTAGGGATATCATAAGGTGTACCCATAAAATTATAATCTATATCCTAAAGGGCTTATGCAATCTCTTTTACTTTGGAGAAACAAAAAGAATGGTCAGAGACAGAATCAGAGAACACCTAGGTAATATAGAGCATGGTTCTGAAGATACACACCTATACAAACATTTTAAAACCATCAACAAGTGTAACACTAAAGATCTGTCTTACTGGGGAATACAAAAGGTACGAAATAACTGGAGGGGTGGAGATATAGAAAAAAGACTATTGATCAAGGAAGCGGAATTAATCTACAAGTACAATACACTATATCCAAATGGGTTAAATTCAGAGTTGGACCTATCACCCTTTCTCTTTGAATAAAGACACACTTGCTCTATATACTAACTCTCTGTCAGACTATCCTCTTGAGAAAGTTAAGATATATTATCAGTGATAATCGAGAATCTTTAGTAGTATTATTTCTAAATTAATGTATTGTGTGCTCCTTAATCTGATTAGATTTTAACAAAGACAGAATATGTTAGAGTAATTTCTAAGAGAAAAAACTGAGGGGACGCGCTGTTAAATAAAAATGGTGATGTGAATAAAATATTTCACCTTGTATGTCTAGGTAGATGAAATATCAGCGTGGGTGTATCTATTTGATTAAAAAAAGTCTACTTGAATCAAAAGGTAGAAATTGTGCAAACCATATGTAAATATTGTGTAAACAATAAATTGAAAATTTGTTTCAGTCAGTGGTAATTGTAACCACTGTGATGTGATCAAAAATGAAAATGAAATGTTGCTTAAAGTAACGTAAACGTGAAAATAATAAATATCCACATAAAAATCCACATAAAAAAATATATGCGTGTACAATACAACAATATATAAATGTAAATATGTCTACCAGTGTCCAAAAGAGTCCAAATCTGGAAAAAAGAATGGTAGTGAGTTCAATCAAAACAGTCCGCTTTAGAATAAAGGATATAGTGGCAACATAAAGTTCGTGACGAAAGGCTTGCTCCACTTGTATCCACAGTGTAATGGATCAGAGAATCTAAGAGGATGAAAAAACAACAACGGGCGCCAACATAGTGTGAATCAGTTTAAAACAACTGTGCAATTGGTTGTGTATGAAAATCTACTCACAAGTGGAGTGGCACCTTGGATCAGCAAGGTGCGTGCAGGCAGGCTGACATTCAGGACCAGCAGTCAGTATGCTGGAGGTCTCACCCGGGAGACCTGTGGATATATCGATGGAGATGTGGGTAGGATCAGCTGTAGATCACGTAGTGAACCAGATTGCCAGTGGAGAAGTGCAGACAGCTGTGTATGTTTTCCCAAACGGTGCTGTTTGTGTAATCAAATTGGACCCAAATGAACTGTAAATGGTCCGTGTGAAAAAAACTTGTTTTGGAATCCGACAAGTTAAAGGGTTTGCAAGCAGCAGTATAAAATAGCAAGAAAACGGGTCTTGTATAAAAACAATATCTTTAATTTGCTACGCGTTTCTCAGTCCGTAAAGGACCGTTTCCTCAGGCAGTATACAAAGGTGTTTCATAGGTGATTATTTATACCTGACAGTGACCCGGATTCTCTTGTGGAGGTCATCTCCATACAATTAACAATAATAAAATTTTAAAAGAAATACATTAAAAATTGAACATATGTCGATATCTTGATAAACAACATCCAAAAAATACATATAAAAAAATCATATGATTCCAAATAGAAATATATATATATACAAATAAACATTTCAACGTGTATTAACTCCAATGGATGACACCTGTAGTAATATTTCTGTAAAGTACGTCACCCATATTGATATAAGTGATCTTCTAATAAAATAATATAATGTAATAATAATATAAACCCTCTTTGGGTATGATTGACCAATATCAAAATTTCAATCCCATTGGAGATCAGCGTTTTATCTATCTAGAAAATAGTATAAACTGCAAAAAATTCCCAGGTTGGGTTAGAACCCCTGACCTTGTGTATGTTGGGTAAGTGCTGATCTAAAAGAGCTATTAGGATGTGATCACAGATGATGGCGGAATTAGTCTATTTGACCGAACTATGCCAGAATAATAGTAATACATAGAGGCAGATAATTATTACATTAAAGATCAGCGTTTTATCTAGCTAGAAAATAGTATGAACTGAAAAAAATTCCCAGGTTGGGTTAGAACCCCTGACCTTGTGTATACTGGGTTAGTGCTGATCTAAAAGAGCTATTAGGATGTGATCACAAATGATGGCGATATTAGTCTTTGTAAATAAGATTTTTATTGGGTGACAATTCCAACAGCTTTAACATTCACAAACTTTTAGTCACGTGATAACAATAGAATCGAAAAAGAAAACATGGTATACTTTCAACAACGGAACTTATGATCACATTTTTGCTGCCGAATTGCCCTCCCCTCTTTCCTTATATCTCACCCCCTCCCCTATTTGATGTCAACCATCTCCCCTGTTCTATTATCCTCTCTATCTCTGCTCCCCCTTTTCTGAGGCCCCTTATACTCCTCTCTCCTCCTTCTCCTAACATTTCTGCATGTATAACATTTTGTGTCTTTCAGGTTGATAAAAAGTCTTGTCTGTTATTATACTTTGCTGTTAGTATTTCTACATTTAATTACCTCCGCCCTTTAATGTTCAGCAGTGGACTCCTTTCCCCCCTGGGACTCGCTTTTTCATTTTGTAGTGTTTACAGTATGTTCCATTCCCCTCTCAGTTGTGCAGCTAATATGTATTCTGAGTTACGGAATGGGTGTAGTATCTGTTTTTGTATCTCTGTTGATTGTTGTAGGATCAACCTCTCCCACTTCTTCATGAAAGCCTTTACCCTATCTTTGACCTCGCTCATGGTATCAAATTGTTCTATTATCATTTGTTGCCGTAGTGCATTTTTGAGCTGACTTAATGTTGGCGGTTTCCTCTTCCTCCACTCCTTGAGAATTAGCTTCCTTGCTGTAAGGATCACGTTATGTGTAAGTCTTTTCTGAGTGCCTAGTTTAGCTGTGGTGTCAAGAAATATTATGGCTTTCCCGTCTAGTTTAATCTGTGTGGAGCACATCTTATTTATCCATCTTTCCGTCATGGCCCAAAATTTTGTCAGTCTTGGGCAAGTCACAATTAGGTGTGTATAATCGGGGTCCGGCTGTCTGCATTTGACGCATACATTTTCTGTGTCTTTCTCCCATTTACTGTATATTCTGGGTGTGATGTGTGCCCTATGAATCGTTTTGATGTGCATCTCCCTTATGTCTGCTCCTATAGTGGCTCTCCTGACTTTTTCTATACTCTCTGTAATTTGTTCCTCTGAAATTGGTGTCTGCAGTATGTCTGACCATTTGTCACCCAGGTTTGCCTTGTGTTTTTGGTTTGGCTTTTCTATCAACATTTTATATATTGGGGAAACAGAGTGACCCCCTTGTGATGTTCGGGCAATCAGTTTTGAAATCGGATCATTATGATCTGTGAAATCTATGTGTTTCTGTAACTGTGTAACGTAGTGTTTGACTTGCAGGTATGCAAAATGATGTTGTCTAGGTAGTGTGTATTCTTTTTGTAGGTCTTGGAATGTGTGGATCAGCCCTGTGGACTCCGATACCAACTGTTTAACCGCGTGTAAGCCTGTGTCTTTCCATTGTTGGAATGGCTTTGTCGTCAGACCTGCTGGGAAGTCAGGGTTTCCCCCTATGGGTATGAATTTTGTGTGTGTATGTGATACCCCCATCCACTTGCATATTTTCGTCCAGGCCCTTACTGATTCCCCAAAAATTGGGAAATCCTTGGACCATGTGCGTAATTTGTGATGTTCCATGTGCGGTAGCATGGCTAATGCCCATGGCTGCACCATACTACTTTCTATTTCTTTGTGTGTGAAATGGTTCGTGTTACTTAGCCAGTCCAAGACGTATTTGCTAGTTGTGGCCCAATTGTATAGTTCCAGGTTCGGTAGGCCAAGGCCCCCTGCGTGAACCGAACACATGATCTTCTCCAGGCTGAGCCTGTGTTTTTTCCCCAACCATATGAACTTCGCCCATTGTGTGTTTAAGTGTTTCAGATCTTTCTTATGTAATAGCATGGGGAGCATTTGGAAGGGATACATAAGTCTAGGAAACAGGATCATTTTTATCAGACTAATTCTGCCCGTCGTTGATATCGGCAATGCCTTCCAGTTTTCTAAATCCTCTATAATTTTGTCAATTATCGGTTTATAGTTAAGTGCATACCATTTGGCTGGGTCCTTTGATAAGCTAATCCCCAGGTATTTAATAGTGTCTTCTAGTGTTTTAAAGTTAAATCCTAGATCTGCTCTATAACTAGGTGGAGATAGCCACAAGATCTCGCTTTTATCTTTATTTATTTGGTACCCTGAGATTTTGCTGAAGTCTTCAATAATTGACATTAGTCGTGGTGTGTCCCTCTCTGGGTCTGATATGAATACTATCATGTCATCTGCATACAGGGATAGGTGCAGTGTCTCCTTCCCCACCCTTATTCCTTGTGTGTCCGTCCTAATTCTGTATGCTAGCGGCTCCATGGCCAAGTCAAAAAGGAGGGGTGAAAGTGGGCAACCCTGCCTCGTCCCCCTTCCCAGTCCGAATCTTGGAGAGAGTGTGCCATTAATGATTACTGCTGCTTGAGCTGATCTATAAATGCTGGCGACCGACCCGAAGAAGGAGCCCCTAATTCCATATCTGGTCAACGTGTGGAATAGGTGTTCCCACAACACCTTGTCAAAAGCCTTCTCCGCATCGATCGCCAGCATGCATGCTTTTTGTGATATGTAGTCTGTTTTTCCGTCCTTTCTGGTGTTCCAGTAATGTTGTAAGACTAATTGTACTTTCCTGATGTTGAGGACTGATGATCTGCCCTTGATAAACCCTGTTTGGTCGCTGTGGGTCAAAGATGGTAATATGATAGCTAACCTGTTGGCCAAAATTTTTGTGAAAATTTTGTAGTCACTATTTAATAGTGATATGGGTCTGTATGATTCCCTAGCAGTGGGGTCTCTGCCTGGTTTTGGAAGGACACAAATGTGTGCTTCTGTAAATCTGTCGCTTAACTCTTCTCCTCCTGTTATCTTGTCAAATAGCGTGACTAGTGGCGCCAATATTTCCTCTTTCATCAACTTGTAGAATTCATTGGGTAAGCCGTCAGGTCCTGCTGTCTTATTTAGTGGTAGTTGTCCTATTGTCTTGTGTATTTCCTGTATTGTGATTGGTGCGTTTAATAGTTGAAGGTTCTCCTCCGTGATTTGGGGTAGTTTAATGGTTTCCCAGAACTGATCTCTGTGTCTCCCGTCTACTGAATGTGGTGTATATAGGTCTGAGTAGTAGTCACTGAATGCCTGCTGCTTTTCCTTTTCCGTTATTAAAGTTTTGCCCTGGACTCTCAATGTCTGTATTACATTGGGTTTTCTCACTAACCTTGTAATGTTGGCTAGGGTGCTGCTTATCTTATTGCCATATCTGTAGAAACGTGCCCTGGCTCTGGTTATGGTGTTTTTAGCATTTTGCAACAAAAATGTGTCCCTTTGTAATTTAACTTCGGTATACTTTTGCCTGTTTTCTGTGTTCGGGGCTCTAAGATATTTATTGTATGCGTTCGTGACTTGTCTTAGTAGTATGTCTTCCCTTTGTTTGTATTTCTTATTAGCTCCTGATGCATATGACATTATGACTCCTCTTAAAACCGCCTTAGCTGTGTCCCAGAATAGGGCCGGTGTTGTCATATGTGCTTTATTAGCTTCTGCATAATGCAGCCATTCTCCTTTAAGGTGGTTTAACAGGTTAGCGTCCCTGTACAGATAATATGGGAATTTCCAACCCTCTCTTTTGGGTCGCCTGGGCCCTATCGTCATGGTCATGGAAATTGGTGCGTGGTCTGAGAGTGTGACTGTATCAATTTTGGTGTCCATAATCTGTGTGCTCAAAGTCGGTGATGTGAGGAAGAAGTCTATCCTGGATAGTGTCTGTTTAGATGGGGATATACACGTATAGTCTCTGCTGTCTGGGTATCTTGCCCTCCAAATGTCTGTCACTTTTAATGCCCTTTTAAATTTGTTCAGTATCCTTGTGTCTCTCTTGCTGTAATTGGCTGGCTGTTTTTTGTTCCCTGGAATGTCTGGGTTGGGAAATCTGTCTGCTGGCACCTGTGGTGCGATGTTGAAGTCACCTACCACTATTAGTTGTGTCTCTGTATGGGTCAGTAATTTTCTTTGTAATGTTTGCCAAAACTCAGCCTTCCTGTGCAAGGGGCCATACAGTCCACACAAAGTGAGTGTCGTTTGTTCTACTTCTATCTTTAGAATGATGTATCTACCCTCAATGTCTATTTCCTTGTGTGTTATTTTGTATGGTAATTGTTTCCTGAATAGGATGGCTACTCCTCTTGCTCGTTTAGCTTCGTATGGTGTGAATGTGACCTCCCCCACCCATTCCTGTTGGAGTTTCCTGTGTTCTCCTTGGGATAAATGTGTCTCTTCCAACACTGCAATGTCTGCTCTTTGTTTTTTAAGGTATTTAAGAATAGCTTTTCTCTTAACAGGTGACGTGACCCCACCCACATTCCATGCTACTATCTTGATCTGATTTAGTGCCATTGTGTTATGAATGAAATGTGTCTTTTATGTATGTTTGTATGATACTTGTGTTCGTCTAGTAAGCGCTTACCCTTGTGGTGTACACCAGAAGTGTATAGATGTATTTATGACCTACTTATTTCTTTTTCTGTGAATTGTAGCTGAGTCCCAGGGGAGTCCGTGAGCCGAGTCCAACCTGCTTGTCAAAGATAAAAGAAAAACAGTGTAAGCAATAACTTGTCTTGGTTACCTTAGTTTCCAACTCCTAGCCTTTATATGCCTTGCAGAAAACGATATGTCTATTAAATAACAATTAAATAACAAGCCCCCCCCCCCCCCAATAACTTGAACTGTGATACTTATTTTAACTGTTCATAGTTATGTCCTTTTGTAGTCCTTAGGTGAAGACCTTTGGTCTTTCTTCTCCTTTTGCTCTTATTATTTCTACCAGACCTATAGCAGGTCTTGCCTTGCTTGTATGGAACTTTTCCCATGGGGTTGTTGATACTTTGTTATTTTTACTGTTCTGCCGGTGGATCATGTTCTTCTTCTTCCTGTTGGTTTCCGCCTCCTGCCCCATGTCTTAGATACTTCTGTATTTGGCTCGTTGAGTCAAAGAGTCGTGGGCCCTGAGGGGTTTGAATCCTGAGCTTTGCTGGGTATAGTAATGCCACTGGGATTCCTTTTTCTATGAATTGTCGACAGTATGGGGAAAATTCTCTCCTCTTCCTGGTCACATCCGCTGAATAGTCTTGAAAGACGTGTAGTTTTTTGCCCTCGTATTGGATTGGTCCAACTTGTCTGTATGCTCTCAACAGTTGCACTTTGTCTTTAAAGTTTAAATATTTTATCATTACTTGCCGAGGTGGTGCATCTTTATTGTCCATTTCTCTCATCCTGCCTACTCTGTGTGCCCTTTCCACTACACACGGAATGTTGGCTTCTGGAATTTGTAGTGTTTGTGGTAAGATAACCTCTGCAAAATGTATCAGTTCGGTGCCTGGAACTGACTCTGGCAACCCCACAACCCTCAAGTTGTTCCTCCTCGACCTGTTTTCCAGGTCATCCACTTTTGCTAGCAGTATGGAATTTTGTCTCTGAAGTTGTGTGACGTTTGTGGTGGTATCACGTTGTCTGATCTCTGTGTCTGAGATTCTTTGTTCAACTTGTGTCAATCTCGTTGAGAAGTGTTTGAATTCAGACGAAAGTGAATCCATCCCATTTTGGAGCTGTTCAATCTTTGGGAGGAACAACGCTGACAACTGTGAGACTATGGGGTGAGTATCATGTAGTTGAGAGTCAAATGTTGTGTCTTCATTATTGGATTCTGCATGTATTTCTGCCAAGTGTCTTGTTTTGCGCTCTGCAGTTTTGTTCCTGGCTGTCATGGTTTCTGTTCTTTTTTTGAAGCTATGATAATATTTTTGCATACAGGTGTCTGGCAATTGAGCTTCTTGTTAAAACAGGAATCGGGTTGGTGAGAGTTCTAAGGGATAAATGTATACCCCTTTGTGCGGCTGCACCCCTTGTGTAATTGACTTTGTAGGAGTGTCTGTAGTCCTGGTAGATTGTGTTAGTCTCTCAGTAAGGTCTTGGTCTTCACCATTATAGGAATGTCTCTGTGTTTTTTCAGGCGATGGTGTATTGGGGCATTGGGGGGGGTTCAGGCCATAGGGTCTTACTCCTCACATAGTGTCATCACTACTGATTATGAAACGGTTACCTCCTTTCCAATAATTAATTTTCCTTTCCCCAGGCCCAATTCTCTTGCTGTGCTGCGCCCCCCTTCGTATCCCTGTTGCTGTGTGTGGTGCGGGAGTCGTTTTGGGGTTAATCACCTCTCTGCTCAGCTCTCAAACTTGTATGTCCTTTCTCTCCACCTGGTATCTGTGTAGGGGCCTGTAATTTCCGTGTGCTGCGTAGTCTTTGCGTTGTTACCCCTTCAGGTGATTTTTATTTCTATGTGTTTTGTCCCTTTGTTTCTGATGCAGATATATGTGTGGGTTTTTAGTGATTTTTATTTTGCAGGGTGTAGCGTGATGCTCTTAAGTTACAGTTCCGTTTACTCTGCAATAGTGTGTAGCCCTTGCCACGTGGGCCTTTCGGCTTTGCGTCAAATAGTCTCTTTATTACTCACTGTCGTTGTGGATACCGGGCGATTTCCTCTGCTATCTCTTGTGCCGTTTTGCACTCCTCCGGTATGGTTGCTTTTATGCCTCTGTACCTGATGCGGGTAAGATGGTTGCTGCGCTTTCGCGCCACTGCTGTACTGTCTGTCCGGGTGCCGGGGCGGTGTATTTCCCCCGCACGCTTCTCTGGCCAACACTGACCTGTCCAAGGTGTTAGGGACTAAGGGTCATGTAAGGCTTGTGCGTTGGAGCTAGTTGAGTGGTTTTTTTTTATAGTTTGTTACTATCGCTTGTCCGGAGCTCTCTGTCCTTGCTTCCACTCTGCAGCTCCGCCTCCCGGAAGATGGCGATATTAGTCTATTTAACCAAACTGTGCCAGAATAATAGTAATACATAGAGGCAGATAATTATTACAGGACCAAATGTTAAAAAATTATTATAACTAGACCTATTATCTTCGTTTTAGAGATAGAAAATAATAGAAATTGTTGAATATATATTATATTCATAAAATCAACTGATCTTTTCTATGTATATTTGTATAATACTTGATGATAGATATCTGTGTATAATATGTGACGGCCACCGAAAATAATAAGGTAAATAGATAATGGTAGTGATGCTAAGAAATACTAATGAAAAGTTTGATAAAGGAATATAGGTTTGATACATGTAAAAATGAGTTTCTCACTGGTTTGGGGGTGGGCACGAACCCGTATCTTATATGTGTGGTAAACCTGTGCCGGGACTGATGAGCTATCTATGATAGGCAGAGTATCTAATGATCTTAGTTGTAATGTATCTGGTCTTGTGCATAAATCAATTGTAATACTATAGACTGATTGAAATGCTAGATCTGATTGGTTATCACTGTGTGTATGTGCCTATAATGATGTTAGGATGAAGAGGTTATGTTAGAAAAAGAGTCAGATGTAGTCTAATATATATGAACTGGATGTGGTGTGTAATGTCAACTCTAAGTGTGGTAGTAATCTAAATAAACTTAAATAAAGGCTGCCACTTATTGGGGAGACGTCCCTATTATTTATACTGTACCCTACCATTGGGTAGTCTTTGTAAGGTGTATGGGTCAATTAGACCAATTTTAGGAAACGTAATTGTATATTTTGCATCTTTTAACTCAATTTTGATATAAAAATATATTGTTTTAATTTTGCCTTGTGAAAGTCTGATTTATAACGCTTCAGAATCGGGCACTAACTCACAACATATCTAAAAGATTGTTCCTGTTTAGTTTAGTTGGACATATCTGTTAAGACCTTAAATTTAGTGAAATAGAGGTACCGTAAACACGTTCACATACCCATTTTATCCTTATATGTAGGACACCAATTTGGCGATATCTTTATCCAGCGCAGGGACCTCTTCTATCTTTATCGAGGACCAAGGCGACGCTGAGCGGAGGTGACCGCGGAACAGGACCGGTGACCGCGGAGCCATCCAGCATGGAGCATCCTCTTCGTAGATCACCGCCGCACACTGAAGATTGAATGCAAGGTACCCATTTTATATTGGGGTACCGTTGCATTCTTATTGGCTGATATTTTCAAATCAGCCAGTAGTATGAGAACTACTGAAATACTATTTGCTGTCCAAATCAGTCAATAGAATTTCAGTAGCTCTCATCCTATTGGCTGATTTGAAAATTTGGAAACGAGCCCTATGTTTTTTATTCAGACCATCAATTTTTCAAAAAACAAAAACTATTATACATATTATAATACCTTATTTTAGAAAACAACAAAAATTACAAAATATGTATTTAATGATTCTTTAATAGTTTAATAGAATGGGCCTTTAATTTATCTTTGAGAATAATACTGTAACATTTAAAAAAAATTGGCAGAAGCCTGTTATCCAATTAGCTAATGGCAGAAATATATGAATTGGCCAGTAAACACTGTTCCATGTTAAATATGACCTGTGGGTCAATTCCAATCCTTTGGAAATCCTATCAAATAATTTATCTACAATAGTCCCCATATACTTTAATGATGTTTTTCTGTAGAAATCAGTAGATAGGCTTTTCTAAAGGATTCTGAGCAACTCCCTGGCTTTCAGCTAGTGATTGCTACATTTCTAAGTTTGCACAGCTTGGATTTACCCAGTGTGTGTTCACCTCTTCCCCGGAGGATTTACTAATCTGCCAAGTTAGGATATAATATGGAGAGATAGCAATCAGAAATGAGATGCTGCACTATAGTTTGGCAGATTTACAACCGACATACATGGTCTTGTCAAAGAAGTGCAAACCTACAGGGAGAAAGAAGGAAGTTATGTATGTATTAAAGACAAACTTGCCAATCCAAATGGGTATTTAAACCCTTCGAAATCAGAGTTTCCAACATGTATGTTCATCGTACCTCTCTCCGAAGCAAGATTTTGTTTCTGTCACCTCAAGGTGGTGGGGGGACATGGTCCATTAAGGTATAATTGAGGTCTTTAACCGTATGATTCACCTCTAGAAAATGGTGGGCCACAGGTTGCTCCGATGAGCCCTTCTTCAGAGCTGTCAGAATGGGAGACCTATGGTTTGCCAAGCGTGTCCGTAGGTCATCACTCATTTCTCCTACATAGAAAAGTCCACAGATGCAGTGCAACAGGTACACAACATGAGTTGTAGTACAAGTCACCCGATATTTATGGTAGAATTTCTGCCTTTTTACGAGGCCGGTAATAAGACCACTGCAGGTCATACAGCCAGTGCAGAGATAACAGCCCTGTTTCTCTTGTAAGATGTATCGAGTCCACGGATTCATCCTTTACTTGTGGGATATTCTCCTTCCCAACAGGAAGTGGCAAAAAGAGCACACAGCAGAGCTGTCCATATAGCTCCCCCTCCAGCTCCACCCCCCAGTCATTCTCTTTGCCGGCTCTAAGCAATCGGAAGTGTAAAGTGAATGTGGTAAAAAAAAATGTAGTTTTTATTTTCTACAAGCAAGATTTTGTTATTTTAAATGGTACCGGTATGTACTATTTACTCTCTAGCAGAAAGGAGACGAAGATTTCTGCAGGGAGGAAGATGATTTTAGCATCTTGTAACTAAAATCCACTGCTGTTCCCACAAAGGACTGAGGAGTACAAGAAAACTTCAGTTGGGGGGAACGGTTTGCAGGTTAGGCTGCAATAAGGTATGTTCAGTCTTTTTTTCTTCTAGACAAGACTGTGATAATGCTAGAGAAGACTGATAATATCCCCATGAGGGAAGGGTATGCTGTATTCAGAGACTAAGTATGGAATTTCAAGCTTACATAACAGGGCTAGTTTATGCTGGTTGACACTACTTTCAAGGCAAACGTTTTTTATTGAAAATATCGTTTTTTTGAGACACTTTGAAGGTTCCTCTGGGTTTCTTTCAGGGGTTGTTACCCACATGGCTAATATTAAAACACTTTGGAGTGTTTCTTTAGGCCTCACAAGCTCCGTAGTGAGGTGGGAGGGGCCTAATTTTGCGCCTCAGATGCGCAGTTATATTTGACTAGAAGTTCAGGCTGTTTCACATGGAGGGTCCTGCTGCAGTTTGAGGGCCTATAAGAAGCTTTTTCCCCACAAATCTGGTTCCTAAGGGCAGGTAGAGCCACAGCAGAGCTGTGGCATGGTGCTGAACGTTTTTTAACCGTTTTTTTGGCTTACTGTCGATCCGGTTTGGGCATTAAGGGGTTAATCGCTTTTATTGCTGCAATCTTACTAATGCTTTAGGTACATGCTGTAAAAATTTCGAAAAGTTTGCTGCATTTTTTTACTGTTTTGCAAAATTGTGTGCCTTTTTTATCTCTTAAAGGCACAGTAACGTTTTTTTCAAAGTGTGTTTTTACTTGATTAAAGTGATTTCCAAGCCTGCTTGTTTTACTACTAGTCTATTAAACATGTCTGACACCAAGGAAAATCCTTGTCCAATGTGTTTAGAAGCCATGGTGGAACCCCCTCTCAGAATGAGTCCCACTTGTACTGATATGTCTATACACTTTAAAGAACATATTGTTACACTTAAAAATGTGGCCCAAGATGATTCTCAGACAGAAGGTAACGACGTTAGCCCATCATCCTCTCCCCAAGTGTCACAACCAGTTATGCCCGCTCAAACGACGCCTAGCACCTCTAGTGCGTCTAACTCTTTTACCTTGCAAGATTTGGCGGCAGTTATGAATAATACCCTCTCAGTGTTCTTATCTAAACTTCCCGTGTTACCTGCAAAGCGTGATAGCTCTGTTTTAAGAACAGATAATGAGCATTCTGATGCTTTAGTAGCCGTATCCGATATACCCTCACAACGCTCTGAAGTTGGGGTGAGGGATGTGCTGTCTGAGGGAGAAATTTCCGATTCAGGAAATGTTTCTCCTCAGACAGATTCAGATATATTGGCTTTTAAATTAAAACTAGAACACCTCCGCTTATTGCTCAGGGAGGTATTAGTTACTCTGGATGACTGCGACCCTATGGTGGTTCCAGAGAAATTGTGTAAAATGGACAAGTACCTGGAAGTTCCTGTTTACACTGATGTGTTTCCGGTCCCTAAGAGGATTGCGGATATCGTTACTAGGGAGTGGGATAGACCAGGTATTCCCTTCGTTCCCCCTCCTGTTTTTAAGACAATTTTCCCCATATCTGATCCCATGCGGGACTCGTGGCAGACGGTCCCTAAGGTGGAGGGGGCTATTTCTTCACTTGCTAAACGCACAATCATACCAATTGAAGACAGTTGTGCTTTCAAAGACCCTATGGATAAAAAAATTAGAGGGTTTACTTAAGAACATTTTTGTTCAACAAGGTTTTCTTCTCCAACCTATTGCGTGCATTGTTCCTGCAACTACTGCAGCTGCTTTCTGGTTCGAGGTGCTGGAAGATGCGCTCCAGACGGAGACCTCATATGAGGACATTATGGACAGAATTAAGGCTCTTAAGCTGGCTAATTCTTTTATCACAGATGCCGCTTTCCAACTAGCTAAGTTAGCGGCAAAGAATTCAGGTTTCGCCATTTTAGCGCGCAGGGCACTATGGCTAAAGTCCTGGTCGGCCGATGTGTCGTCAAAATCCAAACTCTTGAACATCCCTTTCAAAGGAAAGACCCTCTTCAGGCCTGAATTGAAAGAGATTATTTCAGAAATCACTGGGGGAAAAGGCCATGCTCTCCCTCAGGACAAGTCCTTCAAGATAAAGAACAAACAAAATAATTTTCGTTCCTTTCGGAATTTCAGGAGCGGTCTTGCTTCATCCTCCCCTGCTGCAAAGCAAGAGGGTAATGCTTCCCAACCCAGGTCAGCCTGGAAACCTTACCAGGGCTGGAACAAGGGTAAACAGGCCAAGAAGCCGGCAGCTGCCTCCAAGACAGCATGAAGGGGTAGCCCCCGATCCGGGATGGATCTAGTAGGGGGCAGACTCTCTCTCTTCGCTCAGGCCTGGGCAAGAGATGTACTTGATCCCTGGGCCTTAGAGATTGTATCCCAGGGATATCTTCTAGAATTCGAGGACTCCCCTCCAAGGGGAAGGTTCCACATTTCTCGTCTGTCTACAGACCAGACAAAGAAAGAGGTATTCTTACGCTGTGTAGAAGACCTACATACAATGGGAGTGATCCACCCAGTTCCAATTGCGGAACAAGGGCTGAGATTTTACTCAAACCTGTTTGTGGTTCCCAAGAAAGAAGGAACTTTCAGACCAATCCTGGATCTCAAAATTCTAAACAAATTCCTCAGAGTCCCATCATTCAAGATGGAGACCATTCGGACAATCTTACCAATGATCCAGGAGGGTCAATATATGACCACCGTGGATTTAAAGGATACGTATCTGCACATTCCTATCCACAAAGATCATCACCAGTTTCTCAGGTTCGCCTTTCTGGACAAGCATTACCAGTTTGTGGCTCTTCCTTTCGGGTTGGCCACTGCTCCCAGAATTTTCACAAAGGTGCTAGGGTCCCTCCTGGCGGTTCTAAGACCGCGGGGCATAGCAGTGGCGCCTTACCTAGACGACATCTTAATTCAGGCGTCGACTTTCCAAAGAGCCAAGTCTCACACGGAAATTGTATTGGCCTTTCTGAGGTCTCACGGGTGGAAGGTGAACATCAAAAAGTGTTCTCTCTCCCCCCTCACAAGAGTTTCCTTCCTAGGAACTCTGATAGACTCGGTAGAAATGAAAATATTTCTGACGGAGGTCAGAAAGTTAAAACTCTTAACCACTTGCCGAGCCCTTCATTCCATTCCTCGGCCATCTGTAGCTCAGTGCATGGAGACAATCGGATTAATGGTAGCGGCAATGGACATAGTCCCTTTTGCACGGATACACCTCAGACCACTGCAACTATGCATGCTCAAACAGTGGAATGGGGATTATGCAGATTTGTCTCCTCAAATACAGCTGGACCAGGGGACCAGAGATTCTCTTCTCTGGTGGTTGTCTCGGGATCACCTGTCTCAGGGAATGTGTTTCTGCAGACCAGAGTGGATCATCGTAACGACCGACGCCAGTCTGTTGGGCTGCGGTGCAGTCTGGGACTCCCTGAAAGCTCAGGGCTTATGGTCTCGGGAAGAAGCTCTTCTTCCGATAAACATTCTGGAACTGAGGGCGATATTCAACGCGCTTCCGGCATAGCCTCAGCTAGCCGCAGACAAATTCATCAGATTTCAGTCGGACAACATCACGACTGTAGCTTACATCAATCATCAAGGAGGAACAAGGAGTTCCCTAGCAATGATGGAAGTAACCAAAATAATCAGGTGGGCGGAGGATCACTCCTGCCATCTCTCAGCAATTCACATCCCAGGAGTAGACTTTTCACCCGGGGGAGTGGGAACTTTACCCGGAGGTAATTGCCCAGCTGACTCAGCTATGGGGCACTCCAGAATTGGATCTGATGACGTCCCGTCAGAACACCAATTTCCTCTTTACGGATCCAGGTCCCGGGATCCCCATGCGGTGCTGATAGATGCTCTAGCAGCGCCTTGGTCCTTCAATCTGGCCCATGTTTTTCCACCGTTTCCTCTCCTCCCTCGTCTGGTTGCCAGAATCAAGCAGGAGAGGGCTTCGGTGATTCTGATAGCGCCTGCATGGCCACGCAGGACCTGGTATGCAGACCTAGTGGACATGTCATCTGTCCCACCATGGACACTACCAATGAGGCAGGACCTTCTAATACAAGGTCCTTTCAAGCATCCAAATCTAATTTCTCTGCGTCTGACTGCTTGGAGATTGAACGCCTAATTCTATTAAAGCGTGGTTTCTCTGAGTCGGTTATTGATACCCTGATTCAGGCTGGAAAGCCTGTCACCAGGAAAAGCTACCGTAAGATTTGGCGAAAATATCTTTTTTGGTGTGAATCCAAGGGTTACTCATGGAGTAAGATTAGGATTCCCAGGATACTGTCTTTTCTCCAAGAAGGATTGGAGAAAGGATTATCAGCTAGTTCCTTAAAAGGACAGATATCTGCTTTGTCTATTCTTTTACACAAACGTCTGGCAGAGGTACCAGACGTTCAAGCGTTTAGTCAGGCTTTAGTTAGAATCAAGCCTGTTTATAGACCTGTGGCTCCACCATGGAGTCTGAATTTAGTTCTTTCAGTTCTGCAAGGGGTTCCGTTTGAACCTTTACATTCCATAGATATTAAGCTTTTATCTTGGAAAGTTTTGTTTTTGGTAGCTATCTCTTCTGCTCGAAGAGTTTCAGAGCTATCTGCTTTACAGTGTGATTCACCTTACCTGGTTTTCCATGCAGATAAGGTAGTTTTGCGTACCAAACCCGGTTTTCTTCCTAAGGTTGTGTCTAATAAGAATATTAACCAGGAAATTGTTGTTCCTTCTCTGTGTCCTAATCCTTCTTCCAAGAAGGAACGTCTGTTACACAATCTTGATGTGGTTCGTGCTTTAAAGTTCTATTTACAAGCAACTAAGGATTTCAGACAAACACCTTCATTGTTTGTTATCTATTCTGGTAAGAGGAGAGGTCAGAAGGCGACTGCTACCTCTCTTTCCTTTTGGCTGAAAAGCATCATCCGTCTGGCCTATGAGACTGCTGGCCAGCAGCCTGCTGAAACAATTACTGCTCATTCTACCAGAGTAGTGGCTTCCACATGGGCTTTTAAAAATGAGGCTTCTGTTGAACAGATTTGTAAGGCAGCGACTTGGTCTTCGCTGCATACTTTTTCCAAATTTTCCAAATTCGATACTTTTGCTTCTTCGGAGGCTATTTTTGGGAGAAAGGTTTTACAAGCAGTGGTGCCTTCCGTTTAAGGTACCTGTCTTGTTCCCTCCCTTCATCCATGTCCTAAAGCTTTGGTATTGGTATCCCACAAGTAAAGGATGAATCCGTGGACTTGATACATCTTACAAGAGAAAACAGAATTTATGCTTACCTGATAAATTACTTTCTCTTGTGATGTATTGAGTCCATGGCCCGCCCTGGCTATTAAGTCAGGTAGCTTTTTTGTTTAAACTACAGTCACCACTGCACCCTATGGTTTCTCCTTTTTCTTCCTAACCTTCGGTCGAATGACTGGGGGTGGAGCTGGAGCTATATGGACAGCTCTGCTGTGTGCTCTCTTTGCCACTTCCTGTTGGGAAGGAGAATATCCCACAAGTAAAGGATTAATCCGTGGACTTGATACATCACAAGAGAAAGTAATTTATCAGGTAAGCATAAATTCTGTTTTTCCCCGTTTTAGCTAAGAACTTTTCGTGTAGCTTCTCTGTGGGTCTGTATTTACCAAGATTCCACAAAGTGATTTAGATTGTTTAAAGCCCACCATCTGTGATTCCATTCTCTGAAAAGGCAAAGACTAATCTGTTGCTAATATCTGCCAGTTCTCATGTAGATGCTAGTTGATGACTTTTTTGTCACCTGTATATTTGGTGACAAAGGTCATTCTGTTCTCTGTTGGCCCCTTGCGTTTTCCCAATGGGTCCTCCTGGAGTGCAGCCTTTCAAGAGCTTTCGGGGATAACCCCTCAGTAAGAATCTCTTTTTCATTTCTTGAAGTTGATGCTCTCGATTTGTCCCATCCGTGTTATTCTGAATTACCCTCTGCAACTGGGACTTTGGCAAGGCCATTTTGAGTGCTGGTGGATGGCAGGAGGTAAAATGTCACAGGTATTTCTGGTCAGTATCCTTTCTTAAAAGTGTAGCCTGTAGTCTGCCATCTGCCTTATACAGACAATCATACAGAAATTTGATTCTGTTGATGCATTTTAAAGGTTAATGCTGGATTTGCCATATTCAATTGTCCATACCATTGGTCCAATTCCTGTTGAGTGCCATGCCATATAAAAATTGATTGCCATATAAAAATGGCAATCAATTGTATCCTCTGGTCTCTAAACAGTGTTGGCCCCTCTGTTTCAAAAACCATAAACAGATTGGCATACGATGGGGCCACATTTAACCCCATCGCAGTGCCTTGCAATTGGAGGTAATAGTGTTGCTCAAATTTGAAATATTTTGTTTCTTTCATGTAATTGGCAAGAGTCCATGAGCTAGTGACTTATGGGATATACAATCCTACCAGGAGGGGCAAAGTTTCCCAAAACTCAAAATGCCTATCAATACACCCCTCACCACAGCCACAATTCAGTTTTACAAACTTTTCCTCCTATGGAGGTGGTGAAGTAAGTTTGTGCTAAGATTTCTAGCGTGCTTCTCAGCTTATGTGCTTCTCAGCTTTTTTGAAGCCAGATTCCTCTCAGAGTACATCAAATGTCAGAGGGATGTGAAAAGAGTATCACCTATTGAATGCAATGATTTTCCTAACGGGGGTCTATTTCATAGGTTCTCTGTTATCGGTCGTAAAGATTCATCTCCTACCTCCCTTTTCAGATCGATTATATACTCTCATATACCATTACCTCTACTGATAACTGTTTCAGTACTGGTTTGGCTATCTGCTATTTATGGATGGGTGTCTTTTTTGGTAAGTATGTTTTTTATTACTTAAGACACTCCAGCTAAAGTCTGGCACTTTATGCATTTATATAAAGTTCTAAATATATGTATTGTACTTATATTTGCCATGATTCAGGTTCATGTATTTCCTTGTGCAGACTGTCAGTTTCATATTTGGGAAATAAACATATTAAGAAATATTTTTTTCTTACCTGGGGTTTAGTCTTTTTTTCAAATTGACTACTTTTTCTTACAAATTGTATCTGTTGGAACTTTGCTGCCTGACATCGGTTCTACCAAAGCTAAGTGCATTTGTTGTAAGATTGTGGAAATTATATCTCCGAATGTCATTTGTAATAGTTGTCATGATAAACTTTTACACGCAGAGAATGTATCCATCAGATTTAGTACATTGCCAGTTGCAGTTCCTTCAACTTCTAATGTACATGATATAAATATGAATTTTAAAGAATTTGTTACTGATTCTATTCAGAAGGCTTTGTCTGCATTTCCGCCTTCTAATAAACGTAAAAGGTCTTTTAAAACTTCTCATCAAGTTGATGAAATTTCAAATGACCGACAACAGAATGATTTATCCTCCTCTGATGAGGATCTATCTGATTCAGAAGATCCTTCCTCAGATATTGACACTGACTAATCTACTTATTTGTTTAAAATAGAGTATATTCGTTCTTTGTTAAAAGAAGTATTAATTACTTTGGATATTGAGGAAGCTAGTCCTCTTGACATTAAGGCTAGTAAATGTTTAAATGCTGTTTTTAAACCTCCTGTGGTTACTCCAGAGGTTTTTCCTATTCCTGATGCTATTTCTGATATGATTTCTAAGGAATGGAATAAGCCAGGTACTCCTTTTGTTCCTTCTTCAAGGTTCAAACAACTGTATCCTTTACCAGCAATTTCTATAGAGTTTTGGGAAAAGATCCCCAAAGTTGATGGGGCTATTTCTACTCTGGCTAAACGTACCACTATTCCTATTGAAGATAGTACTTCTTTTAAAGATCCTTTAGATAGGAAACTTGAATCCTATCTAAGGAAGGCCTATTTATATTCAGGTCATCTTCTCAGGCGTGCAATTTCGTTGGCTGATGTTGCGGCTGCATCAACTTTTTGGTTGGAGAATTTAGCGCAACAAGAATTCAATTCTGACATATCTAGCATTGTTCGCTTGCTGCAACATGCTAATCATTTTATTTGTGATGCCATTTTTGATATTATCAAAATTGATGTTAGATCCATGTCTTTAGCTATTTTAGCTAGAAGAACTTTATGGCTTAAATCTTGGAATGCTGATATGACATCTAAGTCTAGAATATTATCTCTTTCTTTCGAAGGTAATAATTTATTTGGTTCTCAGTTGGATTCTATTATTTCAAATGTTACTGGAGGAAAGGGTTTTTTCTGCCTCAGGATAAAAAACCTAAAGGTAAATCTAAGGCTTCTAACCATTTTCGTTCCTTTCGTCAAAATAAGGAGCAAAAATCTAATCCTTCCCCCAAGGAATATGTTTCCAATTGTAAGCCTTCCTCAAATTGGAATAAATCCAAGCCTTTTAAAAAACCAAAGTCAGCCCCTAAGTCCGCATGAAGGTGCGGCCCTCATTCCAGCTCAGCTGGTAGGGGGCAGATTAAGGTTTTTCAAGGATTTTTGGATAAATTCTGTCCAAAATCAATGGATTCAGAGCATTGTCTCTCAAGGGTATCGAATAGGATTCAGAGTAAGACCTCCTGTGAGAAGATTTTTTCTCTCACGTATCTCAGCAAATACAGTAAAAGCTCAGGCTTTCCTGAAGTGTGTTTCAGACCTGGAGTCTTCAGGGGTAATCATGCCGGTTCCTTTTCAGAAAGAAGGTCTGGGGTTTTATTCAAATCTATTCATTGTCCCAAAGAAGGAAAATTAATTCAGACCAGTTCTGGATCTGAAAATTTTGAATCGTTATGTAAGAGTACCAACTTTCAAGATGGTGACTATAAGGACTATTCTGCCTTTTGTTCAGCAAGGACATTATATGTCTACAATAGACTTGCAGGATGCATACCTTCATATTCCGATTCATCCAGAACATTATCAGTTCCTGAGATTCTATTTTCTAGACAAGCATTACCAATTTGTTGCTCTTCCATTTGGCCTAGCAACAGCTCCAAGAATCTTTTCAAAGGTTCTAGGTGCTCTACTCTCTGTAATCAGAGAGCAGGGTATTGCAGTGTTTCCTTATTTGGACGATATCTTGGTACTAGCTCAGTCTTTACGTTCTGCAGAATCTCACACGAATCAACTAGTGTTGTTTCTTCAAAAACATGGTTGGAGGATCAATTTACCAAAAAGTTTCTTGATTCCTCAGACAAGGGTCACCTTTTTAGGTTTCTAGATAGATTCAGTGTCCATGACTCTGTCTCTAACAGACAAGAGACGTTTGAAATTGGTTGCAGCCTGTCAGCACCTTCAGTCTCAGTCATTCCCTTCAGTGGCTATGTGCATGGAAATTTTAGGCCTCATGACTGCCGCATCGGACGCGATTCATTTTGCTCGTTTTCACATGAGACCTCTCCAGCTTTGTATGCTGAATCAATGGTGCATAGATTATACAAATATATCACAGTTAATATCCTTAAATCCCAATATTCGACACTCTCTGACATGGTGGTTAAATCACCAGCGTTTAGTTCAAGGGGCTTCCTTTGTTCGGCCAACCTGGACTGTGATCACTACAGACGCAAGTCTTTCAGGTTGGGGAGCTGTTTGGGGATCTCTGACAGCACAAGGGGTTTGGAAATCTCAAGAGGCGAGATTACCAATCAGATACTTGCTTGGGCGGAATCCAGCTCCTGTCTAATCTCTGCGGTGCATATCCCAGGTGTAGACAATTGGGAGGCGGATTATCTAAGCCGTCAGACTTTACATCCAGGGGAGTGGTCTCTCCATCCAGAAGTGTTTTCTCAGATTGTTCAGATGTGGGGTCTTTCAGAGAGAGATCTCATGGCCTCTCATCTAAACAAGAAACTTCCCAGATACCTGTCCAGGTCCAGGGATGTTCAGGCGAAAGCAGTGGATGCGCTGACACTTCCTTGGTGTTATCATCCTGCTTACATTTTTCCTCCTCTAGTTCTTCTTCCAAGAGTGATATCCAAAATCATCGTGGAACAATTGTTTGTGTTGCTGGTGGCTCCAGCATGGCCACACAGGTTTTGGTATGCGGATCTTGTTCGGATGTCCAGTTGCCAACCTTGGCCACTTCCGTTAAGGCCGGACCTACTGTCTCAAGGTCTGTTTTTCCATCAGGATCTGAAATCATTAAATTTGAAGGTATGGAAATTGAACGCTTAGTACTAAGTCATAGAGGTTTCTCTGACTCAGTGATTCATACTATGTTACAAGCTCGTAAATTTGTCTCTAGATAGATTTATTATCGAGTTTGGAAGACCTACATTTCATGGTGTTCTTTTCATAAATTCTCTTGGCATTCTTTTAGAATTCCTAGAATTTTACAGTTTCTTCAGGATGGTTTGGATAAGGGTTTGTCTGCAAGTTCCTTAAAGGGACAAACCTCTGCTCTTTCAGTTTTATTTCACAGAAAGATTGCTAAACTTCCTGATATTCACTGTTTTGTGCAGGCTTTGGTTCGTATTAAGCCCGTCATTAAATCAAATTAAATTGGAGTCTTAATTTGGTTTTGAAGGCGTTACATGCTCCTCCGTTTGAGCCTATGCATTCTTTGGACATTAAACTACTTTCTTGGAAAGTGTTGTTCCTTTTGGCCATCTCTTCTGCTAGAAGAGTTTTTGAGCTATCTGCTCTTTCTTGTGAGTCTCCTTTTCTGATTTTTCATCAGGATAAGGCGATTTTGCGGACTTCATTTAAATTTTTACCTAAAGTTGTGAATTCTAACAACATTAGTAGAGAAATTGTTGTCCCTTCCTTGTGTCCTAATCCTAAGAATTCTTTGGAAAGATCCTTACATTCTTTGGATGTGGTGAGAACTTTGAAATATTATGTTGAAGCTACTAAAGATTTCAGGAATACTTCTAGTCTATTTGTTATATTTTCTGGTCCTAGGAAAGGTCAGAAAGCCTCTGCTATTTCCTTGGCTTCTTGGTTAAAGCTTTTGATTCATCAAGCTTATTTGGAGTCGGGTCAGGCCCCGCCTCAGAGAATTACAGCTCATTCTACTAGATCAGTCTCCACTTCGTGGGCTTTTAAGAATGAAGCTTCAGTTGATCAGATTTGCAAAGCAGCAACTTGGTCCTCTTTGCATACATTTACTAAATTCTACCATTTTGATGTATTTGCTTCTTCAGAAGCAGTCTTTGGCAGAAAAGTTCTTCAGGCAGCTGTTTCAGTTTGATTTTTCTGCTGATGTTTTAAGTTTTTCTTTTCATTATGAGAATAACTTTTATTTTGGGTTGTGGATTATTTTTTCAGTGGAAAATGGGGGTTATTTATTTTTATCCCTCCCTCTCTAGTGACTCTTGAGTGGAGTTCCACATCTTGGGTATTGATATCCCATACGTCACTAGCTCATGGACTCTTGCCAATTACATGAAAGAAAACATAATTTATGTAAGAATTTACCTGATAAATTCATTTCTTTCATATTGGCAAGAGTCCATGAGGCCCACCCTTTTTATGGTGGTTATGATTTTTTTTGTATAAAGCACAATTATTTCCAAATTCCTTTGTTGATGCTTTATACTCCTTTCTTTATCACCCCACTTCTTGGCTACTCGTTAAACTGAATTGTGGGTGTAGTGAGGGGTGTATTTATATGTATTTTGAGGTTTGGTAAGCTTTGCCCCTCCTGGTAGGATTGTATATCCCATACGTCACTAGCTCATGGACTCTTGCCAATATGAAAGAAATGAATTTATCAGGTAAATTATTTTTTTTAGACAGAACTTCAATAAATGGAGTAATAGATCCACAGGTGGTCCTACATATGGGTACTTCAATAGTTGATATTCAGCTGCTTGAATACCTTCCTGGTGTGGAATAACAGTATATAGACAGCATTGAGGAGTCCCGTAAATAACTGTCTATTTATATAACAATTGGCTGAAGAAATTAATCCACATATTTTGCAATAGGCTGTTGTAGAGAACCAATGGCAGGCGCGATTGGCCTCCCAGAGGATTTATTAACCCATTAATGACCAGCGCCATACCCTGTACAACGCTGGTTGTTATGCCCTTAAGGACCAACGACGTACCTTGTACGTCGCTACAGTCCTGGGCTTCTCTCTGCCACAACCTCGCTAAAAATAGCGAGATTGCACTATTTCTGCATGCTCCATTAATGGGGCACTGCAGAAATAGATTTGCAGAGTTACCGATGCAGAGAGGGCCACTCGTGCCGATCGTTGGTGGGTGGGAGCCACAGCAGGGTGGGGGGTGGGCGGCCCATCGCCAGTGCAAGTTCCGGATCCTGTTGGAAAGTGTCCGTGAGCATGTGAGGAGGCAGGGGGCGGGGCTCAGGAACACAATGTTCAGCCGAAGGAGGGAAAGGGAGAGGAAAAACATTTTTGAAAAGGGATCCGGGAGGGGGAGGGGGGAGGGTAATGAGGGGGGGGGGGGTGGAAGCTACACTACAGAAAATAGGGGGTTTATATTTATTTAGAAAAAAAAGGGCAAATTTGTTAGTAAACTGGGTACTGGCAGACAGCTGCCAGTACCTAAAATGGCGCCCAGTAGGTCGAGGGGGGAGGCTTAGAGAGCTGGTTGGGGGATAATGGGGGATCCTACACTTCATATAACATATATATGAAAAAAACAAACCTTTATTTTGATACTGGCAGATTTTCTTCCAGTACTTAAGATGGCGGTGACAATTGTGATGTGGGGGAGGAAAGAGAGCTGTTTGAGAGGGATCAAGGAGGGATCAAATGAGAGGCTGATCTCTACACTAAAGCTAAAATTAACCCTACAAGCTACCTAATTAACCCCTTCACTGCTGGGCATAATACAATTGTGGTGCGCAGCGGCAATTAGCAACCTTCTAATTGCTAAAAATCAATGCCAAAGCCATATATGTCTGCTATTTCTGAACAAAGGGGATCCCAAAGAAGCATTTACAACCATTTGTGCCATAATTGCACAAGCTGTTTGTAAATAATTTCAGTGAGAAACCTAAAGTTTGTGAAAAAGTGAACAATTTTTTTATTTGATCACATTTGGGTTGTCTACTACACTACACTAAAGCTAAAATTAACCCTACAAGCTCCCTACAAGCTACCTAATTAACCTCTTCACTGCCGGGCATAATACAAGTGTGGTGCGCAGCGGCATTTAACAGCCTTCTAATTACCAAAAAGTAATGTCAAAGCCATAAATGTCTGTTATTTCTGAACAAAAGGGATCCCAGAGAAGTATTTACAACCATTTTTGCTATAATAGCACAAGATGTTTGTAAATAATTTCAGTGAGAAACCTAAAATTTATGAAAAAGTTAACAATTATTTTTATTTGATCGCATTTGGCAGTGAAATGGTGGCATGGAATTTACCAAAATGGGCCTAGGTCAATATTTTGGGTTACCTACTAAAAAAATATATACATGTCAAGGTATATTCAGGGATTCCTGACAGATAGTGTTCCAATGTAACTATCGCTAATTTAGGGGGGGGGGGGAATGGTTTGGAAATGGCAATGTGCCACTTGTACTTATTGCCCTATAACTTGCAAAAAAAGCAAAGAACATGTAAACATTGAGTATTTCTAAACTCAGGACAAAATTTAGAAACTATTTAGCATGGGTGTTTTTGGGGGTCAAAGTTAGAAAACGTGTGTTTTTTTAAAAAATTTTCATCATATTTTATAAATCATTTTTATAGTAAATTATAACATATGATAAAAATAATGGTATCTTTAGAAAGTCCATTTAATGTCGAGAAAAATGGTATATAATAAGTGTGGGTACAGTAAATGAGTAAGAGGGAGATTACAGCTAAACACAAACACCGCAGAAATGTAAAAATAGCCCTGGTCCTTAAGAGTAAGAAATTGAAAAATTGTCTGGTCCTTAAGGGGTTAAACTTTTGTTAATTTTAGGCAGAGTGTATAATAAAGGTATCCGTGGAAAAGGTACTGTCAAGTACTCCAAAATGGCCTTATCCAATAGACCATGTCAGGTAAAAGGTGAGTGACATTGTATGATATATATATATATATATATATACTATATATATATATATATATATATATATATACTGTGTGTGTGTATATATATATATATATATATATATATATATATATATATATTAGTAAAGAATGGGGATACACTCGCCAGGATTTCCAAAGTTACCTTTAATGTAACGTTTTGGGGTGTTACCCCCTTCATCAGACAATACAAAATATGATATATATTTATATATATATATATATATATATATATATATATATATATATATATAGTATCATATTGAAATATTAAAGTTCTGAACAGGCTCATGACAAGATCTCCTACTGTTCTGACAAGCCAAAATGTCTTCAAGAACAAAGGGGATAGACAGTTGCATAAATGGTTAGATGTCACTTCAAAAGAGCCTTATCACATTGTATTCTCAGATTTGATCTCTAAATGAAATTGCCAGATCATAGGACCCCTGTAGTTAGGAGACACACCTCTTACCTAGGAAAGGAAAACAAATTAAATCATCTCTCACTTTAGATTTAATTAATACACGTTGGGTTCAATATACAAACACCCAGATCTACGTCTGTATTGAATAAAGAAGAGGAATTATCCTTAATCTTGTATGAGATGAACTCCAAATAAGAATTTAAATTTTAATGTTTAAATTTATCTATGTAATCTTTAATATACTCAATAATGTATAAATGTGTGTGTATATATATATATATATATATATATATATATATAAATTCTAGATTATATATATATCATTCCTGACACATGTTACAAGTATGAAGTGAATTACATAAATAACTGTATTGATATTTAAAATGTTTGACAAACTATTTCAGAATACATTACATTTTTATTTCAGGCACCTGATGTATCAATATATACAAAGGTTCTGAGATGACTGATACATACCTATATAATTTGTACTATGCTTTATGTTATATTTATGTTTCTTTCATGTAATTAGCAAGAGTCCATGAGCTAGTGACGTATGGGATATACATTCCTACCAGGAGGGGCAAAGTTTCCCAAACCTCAAAATGCCTACAAATACACCACTCACCACACCCACAAATCAGTTTTACAAACTTTGCCTCCTGTGGAGGTGGTGAAGTAAGTTTGTGCTAGATTCTACGTTGATATGCGCTTCGCAGCAGGCTGGAGCCCGGTTTTCCTCTCAGTGTGCAGTGAATGTCAGAGGGATGTGAAGAGAGTATTGCCTATTTGAATTCAATGGTCTCCTTCTACGGGATCTATTTCATAGGTTCTCTGTTATCGGTCGTAGAGATTCATCTCTTACCTCCCTTTTCTGATTGACGATATACTCTTATATACCATTACCTCTACTGATTCTCGTTTCAGTACTGGTTTGGCTTTCTACTACATGTAGATGAGTGTCCTGGGGTAAGTAAGTCTTATTTTTTGTGACACTCTAAGCTATGGTTGGGCACTTTTATATAAAGTTCTAAATATATGTGTTTAAACATTTATTTGCCTTTATTCAGGATGATCAATATTCCTTATTTCAGACAGTCAGTTTCATTATTTGGGATAATGCATATGAATAAATCATTTTTTCTTACCTTAAAATTGACTTTTTCCCCTGTGGGCTGTTAGGCTCGCGGGGGCTGAAAATGCTTCATTTTATTGCGTCATTCTTGGCGCAGACTTTTTTGGCGCAAAAAATGTCTTTGTCTTTTCCGGCGTCATACTTGTCGCCGGAAGTTGTTCGTGTTTGCGTCATTTTTTTTTTTGACGTTTTGCGGCAAAAATGTCGGTGTCACCGGATGTGGCGTCATTCTTGGCGCCAAAAGCATTTAGGCGCCAATAATGTGAGCGTCTTTTTTTGGCGCTAAAAAATGTGGGCATCATTATTGTTTCCACCTTTTTTTCACATTATTTAAGTCTCATTTTTCATTTGCTTCTGGTTGCTAGAGGCTTGTTCATTGGCATTTTTTCCCATTCCTGAAACTGTCTTTTAAGGAATTTGATAGATTTTGCTTTATATGTTGTTTTTTCTCTTACATATTGATGTCTCAGATTGACCCTGGATCAAAAGCTACTTCTGGAAAAACGCTGCCTGATGCTGGTTCTACCAAAGTTAAGTGTATTAGCTGTAAACTTGTGGCAACTGTTCCTCCGGCTGTAGTTTGTGATGAATGTCATGATAAGCTTGCTAATGCAGATAGTATTTCCATTAGTAATATTCCATTACCTGTTGCTGTTCCATCAACATCTAATACTCAGGATGTTCCTGTTAATATAAGAGATTTTGTTTCTAAATCTATTAGGAAGGCTATGTCTGTTATTCCTCCTTCCAGTAAACGTAAAAGGTCTTTTAAAACTTCACATTTTTCAGATGAATTTTTAAATGAACATCATCATTCTGATTTGTCTGTTTCTGATGAGGATTTTTCTGGTTCAGAGGATTCTGTCTCAGATATTGACACTGATAAATCTTCATATTTATTTAAAATGGAATTTATTCGTTCTTTACTTAAAGAAGTTTTAATCGCATTAGAGATGGAGGAATCTAGTCCTCTTGATACTAAATCTACTAAGCGTTTAAATTCGGTTTTTAAACCTCCTACAGTTATTCCGGAAGTTTTTCCTGTCCCTGATGCTATTTCTGAAGTAATTTCTAGGGAATGGAATAATCTGGGTAATTCATTTACTCCTTCTAAAAGGTTTAAGAAATTGTATCCTGTGCCATCTGACAGATTAGAGTTTTGGGACAAAATCCCTAAAGTTGATGGGGCTATCTCTACTCTCGCTAAACGTACTACTATTCCTACGGCAGATAGTACTTCCTTTAAGGATCCTTTAGATAGGAAGATTTAATCCTTTCTAAGGAAAGCTTATTTATGTTCAGGTAATCTTCTTAGGCCTGCTATTTCTTTGGCTGATGTTGCGGCAGCTTCCACTTTTTGGTTGGAGGCTTTGGCACAACAAGTGTCAGATCATAATACTCATAGCATTGTTAAACTTCTTCAACATGCTAATAACTTTATTTGTGATGCCATCTTTGATATCATTAGAGTTGATGTCAGGTATATGTCTTTAGCTATTTTAGCTAGAAGAGCTTTATGGCTTAAAACTTGGAATGCAGATATGTCTTCTAAGTCAACTTTGCTTTCCCTTTCTTTCCAAGGTAATAAATTGTTTGGTTCCCAGTTGGATTCTATTATTTCAACTGTTACTGGGGGAAAAGGAACTTTTTTACCTCAGGATAAAAAATCTAAAGGTAAATATAGGGCTGCTAATCGTTTTCGTTCCTTTCGTCAGAATAAGGAACAGAAGCCTGATCCTTCCCCTAAAGGAACGGTTTCTGTTTGGAAACCATCTCTAGTCTGGAATAAATCCAAGCCTTTCAGAAAGCCAAAGCCAGCTCCCAAGTCCACATGAAGGTGCGGCCCTCATTCCAGCTCAGCTGGTAGGGGGCAGATTACGATTTTTCAAAGAAATTTGGATCAATTCGATTCACAGTCTTTGGATTCAGAACATTGTTTCACAAGGGTACAGAATAGGTTTCAAGGTAAGGCCTCCTGCAAGAAGATTTTTTCTTTCTCGCATTCCAATAAACCCAGTGAAGGCTCAAGCATTTCTGAAATGTGTTTCAGATCTAGAGTTGGCTGGAGTAATTGTGCCAGTTCCAGTTCTGGAACAGGGTCTGGGGTTTTACTCAAATCTATTCATTGTACCAAAGAAGGAGAATTCCTTCAGACCAGTTCTGGATTTAAAAATATTGAATCATTATGTAAGGATACCAACATTCAAAATGGTAACTATAAGGACTATTCTGCCTTTTGTTCAGCAAGGGCATTATATGTCCACAATAGATTTACAGGATGCATATCTGCATATTCCGATTCATTCAGATCACTTTCAGTTTCTGAGATTCTCTTTTCTAGACAAGCATTACCAGTTTGTGGCTCTGCAGTTCGGCCTAGCAACAGCTCCAAGGATTTTTTCAAAGGTTCTCGGTGCCCTTCTATCTGTAATCAGAGAACAGGGTATTGTGGTATTTCCTTATTTGGACGATATCTTGGTACTTGTTCAGTCTTCACATTTAGCAGAATTTCATACGAATCGACTTGTGTCGTTTCTTCAAGAACATGGTTGGAGGATCAATTTACCAAAAGAGTTCATTGATTCCTCAGACAAGGGTAACCTTTTAAGTTTCCAAATAGATTCAGTGTCCATGACTTTGTCTCTGACGGACAAGAGACGTCTGAAATTGGTTTCAGCTTGTCGAAACCTTCAGTCTCAATCATTCCCTTCGGTAGCCTTATGCATGGAAATTCTAGGTCTTATGACTGCTGCATCGGACGCGATCCCCTTTGCTCGTTTTCACATGCGACCTCTTCAGCTTTGTATGCTGAACCAGTGGTGAATGGATTATACAAAGATATCACAGTTAATATCTTTAAATCCGATTGTACGACACTCTCTGACGTGGTGGATAGATCACCATTGTTTAGTTCAAGGGGCTTCTTTTGTTCTTCCAACCTGGACTGTGATCTCAACAGATGCGAGTCTGACAGGTTGGGGAGCTGTATGGGGGTCTCTGACAGCGCAGGGGGTTTGGGAATCTCAGGAGGCGAGATTACCAATCAACATTTTGGAACTCCGTGCGATTTTCAGAGCTCTTCAGTCGTGGCCTCTTCTGAAGAGAGAATCGTTCATTTGTTTTCAGACGGACAATGTCACAACCGTGGCATATGTCAATCATCAAGGGGGGACTCACAGTCCTCTGGCTATGAAAGAAGTATCTCGGATACTTGTATGGGCGGAATCCAGCTCCTGTCTAATTTCTGCGGTTCACATCCCATGTATAGACAATTGGGAAGCGGATTATCTCAGTCGCCAGACGTTACATCCGGGCGAATGGTCTCTTCACCCAGAGGTATTTCTTCAGATTGTTCAAATCTGGGGACTTCCAGAAATAGATCTGATGGCCTCTCATCTAAACAAGAAACTTCCCAGGTATCTGTCCAGATCCAGGGATCCTCAGGCGGAGGCAGTGGATGCATTGTCACTTCCTTGGAAGTATCATCCTGCCTATATCTTTCCGCCTCTAGTTCTTCTTCCAAGAGTGATCTCCAAGATTCTAAAAGAGCGTTCGTTTGTTCTGCTGGTGGCTCCAGCATGGTCTCACAGGTTTTGGTATGCGGATCTTGTTCGGATGGCTACTTGCCAACCTTGGACTCTTCCGTTAAGACCAGACCTTCTTTCTCAAGGTCCTTTTTTCCATCAGGATCTCAAATCATTAAATTTGAAGGTACGGAGATTGAACGCTTGATTCTCAGTCATAGAGGTTTCTCTGACTCTGTAATTAATACTATGTTACAGGCTCGTAAATCTGTGTCTAGGAAGATATATTATCGAGTCTGGAAGACTTACATTTCTTGGTGTTCTTCTCATCAATTTTCCTGGCATTCTTTTAGAATTCCTAGAATTTTACAGTTTCTTCAGGATGGTCTGGATAAAGGTTTGTCTGCAAGTTCCTTGAAAGGACAAATTTCTGCTCTTTCTGTGCTGTTTCACAGAAAGATTGCTAATCTTCCTGATATTCATTGTTTTGTACAGGCTTTGGTTCGTATAAAACCTGTCATTAAGTCAATCTCTCTTCCTTGGATTTTGAATTTGGTTCTGGGGGCTTTACAAGCTCCTCCGTTTGAACCTATGCATTCTCTGGATATTAAATTACTTTCTTGGAAAGTGTTGTTCCTTTTGGTCATCTCTTCTGCTAGAAGAGTTTCTGAGTTATCTGCTCTTTCTTGTGAATCTCCTTTTCTGATTTTTCATCAGGATAAGGCGGTGTTGCGGACTTCATTTAAATTTTTACCTAAAGTTGTGAATTCTAACAACATTAGTAGAGAAATTGTGGTTCCTTCATTGTGTCCTAATCCTAAGAATTCTAAGGAAAGATCGTTACATTCTTTGGATGTAGTTAGAGCTTTGAAATATTATGTTGAAGCTACTAAAGATTTCCGAAAGACTTCTAGTCTATTTGTTATCTTTTCCGGTTCCAGGAAAGGTCAGAAGGCCTCTGCCTTTTCTTTGGCATCTTGGTTAAAATCTTTGATTCATCATGCTTATGTCAAGTAGGGTAAAACTCCGCCTCAAAGGATTACAGCTCATTCTACTAGGTCAGTTTCTACTTCCTGGGCGTTTAGGAATGAAGCTTTGGTTGATCAGATTTGCAAAGCAGCAACTTGGTCTTCTTTGCATACTTTTACTAAATTTTGATGTGTTTTCTTCTTCTGAAGCAGTTTTTGGTAGAAAAGTACTTCAGGCAGCTGTTTCAGTTTGATTCTTCTGCTTATAATTTCATTTTTTTTCATTATAAGATTTAAACGTTATTTTGGGGTGTGGATTATTTTTCAGCGGAATTGGCTGTCTTTATTTTATCCCTCCCTCTCTAGTGACTCTTGCATGGAAGTTCCACATCTTGGGTATTTATTATCCCATAAGTCACTAGTTCATTCATGGACTCTTGCTAATTACATGAAAGAAAACATAATTTATGTAAGAACTTACCTGATAAATTCATTTCTTTCATATTAGCAAGAGTCCATGAGGCCCACCCTTTTTTGTGGTGGTTATGATTTTTTTGTATAAAGCACAATTATTCCAATTCCTTATTTGTTATGCTTTCGCACTTTTTTCTTATCACCCCACTTCTTGGCTATTCGTTAAACTGATTTGTGGGTGTGGTGAGGGGTGTATTTGTAGGCATTTTGAGGTTTGGGAAACTTTGCCCCTCCTGGTAGGAATGTAAATCCCATACGTCACTAGCTCATGGACTCTTGCTAATATGAAAGAAATGAATTTATCAGGTAAGTTCTTACATAAATTATGTTTTTTTATACACCCAAACATTAAGAAATGTCCTCAGATAATGGAATATAGTTATATCAGATGGAATAAGAATGAAATATATATATATATACACATACAGTGGGGCAAAAAAGTATTTAGTCAGCCACCAATTGTGCAAGTTCTCCCACTTAAGAAGATTAGAGAGGCCTGTAATTTTCATCATAGGTATACCTCAACTGTGAGAGACAAAATGTGGAAACAAATCCAGACAATCACATTGTCTAATTTGGAAAGAATTTATTTGCAAATTGTGGTGGAAAATAAGTATTTGGTCAATATCAAAAGTTCATCTCAATACTTTGTTATATATCCTTTGTTGGCAATGACAGAGGTCAAATGTTTTCTGTAAATCTTCACAAGGTTGTCACACACTGTTGCTGGTATGTTGGCCCATTCCTGCATGCAGATCTCCTCTAGAGCAGTAATGTTTTGGGGCTGTCGCTGGGCAACACGGACTTTCAACTCCCTCTAAAGGTTTTCTATGGGGTTGAGATCTGGAGACTGGCTAGGCCACTTCAGGACCTTGAAATGCTTCTTACAAAGCCACTCCTTCGTTGCCCGGGCGGTGTGTTTGGGATCATTGTCATGCTGAAAGACCCAGCCACGTTTCATCTTCAATGCCCTTGATGATGGAAGGAGGTTTGCACTCAAAATCTCATGATACATGGCCCCATTCATTCTTTCATGTACATGGATCAGTCGTCCTGTTCCCTTTGCAGAGAAACAGCCCCAAAGCATGATGTTGCCACCCCATGCTTCACAGTAGGTATGGTGTTATTTGGTTGCAACTCGGCATTCTCTCTCCTCCAAACACGACAAGTTGTGTTTCTACCAAACAGTTCTACTTTAGTTTCATCTGACCATATGGCATTCTCCCAATCCGCTTCTGGATCATCCAAATGCTCTCTAGCATACTTCAGACGGGCCCAGACATGTACTGGCTTAAGCAGGGGGACACGTCTGGCACTGCAGGATCTGAGTCCCTGGCGGCGTAGTGTGTTACTGATGGGGTAGCCCTTGTTATGTTGGTCCCAGCTCTCTGCAAGTCATTCACTAGGTCCCCCCCGTGTGGTTCTGGGATGTTTGCTCACCGTTCTTGTGATCATTTTGACCCCACGGGTGAGATCTTGCGTGGAGCTTCAGATCGAGAGAGATTATCAGTGGTCTTGTATGTCTTCCATTTTCTTATTATTGCTCACACAGTTGATTTCTTCACACCAAGCTGCTTGACTATTGCAGATTCAGTCTTCCCAGCCTGGTGCAGGTCTACAATTTGTTTCTGGTGTCCTTCGACAGCTCTTTGGTCTTCACCATAGTGGAGTTTAGAGTGTGACTGTTGTGGACAGGTGTCTTTTATACTGATAACAAGTTCAAACCGGTGCAATTAATACAGTTAATGAGTGGAGGACAGAGGAGCCTATTAAAGAAGAAGATACAGGTCTGTGAGAGCTAGAAATCTTGCTTATTTGTAGGTGACCAAATACTTATTTTCCACCATAATTTGCAAATAAATTCTTTCCAAATCACACAATGTGATTGTCTGGATTTGTTTCCACATTTTGTCTCTCATAGTTGAGGTATACCTATGATGAAAATTACAGGCCTCTCTCATCTTCTTAAGTGGGAAAACTTGCACAATTGGTGGCTGACTAAATACTTTTTCCCCCACTGTGTGTGTGTGTGTATATATATATATATATATATATATATATATATATATATATATATATATATATATATATATATATATATATATATAATTTAATCACAACAAACATCTAATTACATGTATGGGTATGACATAAAAATAACTAGAAACTGTAACAAAATATACCAGAATATTAAATTACATTATTCTATTAAAATCAAATTATTAATAGAGTATGAATGAAAATATTATTAAACTCCTTTAATCTCCAAATGGAAATATGACTCTTAAATACATACCTTAAGATATACCATAAAGAGAAAATTGTATGGGAACATACACAAAAGATATGTGTATTATATATATGTATTATCAGATACACAATTATACACCTATCTAACATGTTTTTTTTTACAGGCAAAAGAGCTGAATTCTTTGGGGCATGCGCCGCAAAAAGCCCTTTTAAGGGCTGGTAAGGTAAAAGAGCTTTTCTATTTTAATTTTAGAATAGGGTAGGGCATTTTTTTATTTTGGGGGGCTTTGTTATTTTAATAGGGGGCTTAGAGTAGGTGTAATTAGCTTAAACTTGTTGTAATATTTTTATTATGTTTGTAATTAATTTTTTTATTTTTTGTAACAGCTTTTTTTATTTTTTGTACTTTAGTTAGTTTATTTAATTGTATTTATTTGTAGGTATTGTATTTAATTAATTTATTGATAGTGTAGTGTTAGGTTTAATTGTAGATAATTGTAGGTATTTTATTTAATTAATTTATTGATAGTGTAGTGTTAGGTTTAATTGTAACTTAGGTTAGGATTTATTTTACAGGTAATTTTGTAATTATTTTAACTAGGTAGCTATTAAATAGTTAATAACTATTTAATTGCTATTGTACCTGGTTAAAATAAATACAAAGTTGCATGTAAAATAAATATTAATCCTAAAATAGCTACAATATAAGTATAATTTATATTGTAGCTATATTAGGATTTATTTTACAGGTAAGTATTTAGCTTTAAATAGGAATAATTTATTTAATAAGAGTTAATTTATTTTGTTAGATTTAAATTATATTTAATTTAGGGGGGTGTTAGGGTTAGGCTTAGCTTTAGGGGTTAATACATTTATTAGAGTAGCGGTAAGGTCCGGTCAGCAGATTAGGGGTTAATACTTGAAGTTAGGTGTCAGCGATGTCAGGGAGGGCAGATTAGGGGTTAATACTATTTATTATAGGGTTATTGAGGCGGGAGTGAGACGGATTAGGGGTTAATACATTTATTATAGTGGCGGTGAGGTCCGGTCGGCAGATTAGGGGTTAATAATTGTAGGTAGGTGGAGGCGACATTGGGGGCGGCAGATTAGGGGTTAATAAATATAATATAGGGGTCGGCGGTGTTAGGGGCAGCAGATTAGAGGTTCATAGGGATAACGTAGGTGGCGGCGGTGTGCGGTCGGCAGATTAGGGGTTAAAAAAATTTAATAGAGTGGCGGCGATGTGGGGGGACCTCGGTTTAGGGGTACATAGGTAGTTTATGGGTGTTAGTGTACTTTAGAGCACAGTAGTTAAGAGCTTTATGAACCGGCGTTAGCCCAGAAAGCTCTTAACTCCTGACTTTTTTCTGCGGCTGGAGTTTTGTCGTTAGATTTCTAACGCTCACTTCAGCCACGACTCTAAATACCAGCGTTAGAAAGATCCCATTGAAAAGATAGGATACGCAATTGGCGTAGGGGGATCTGCGGTATGGAAAAGTCGCGGCTGGAAAGTGAGCGTTAGACCCTTTCCTGACTGACTCTAAATACCAGCGGTAGCCCAAAACCAGCGTTAGGAGCCTCTAACGCTGGTTTTGACGGCTAACGCCAAACTCTAAATCTAGCCGTTAGGGTTTATTGTTATTTTACAGGCAAGTTTGTATTTATTTTAACTAGGTAGAATAGTTACTAAATAGTTATTAATTATTTAATAACTACCTAGCTAAAATAAATACAAAAGTACCTGTAAAATAAAACCTAACCTAAGTTACAATAACACCTAACACTACACTACAATTAAATAAATTAAAAACAATTAACTAAATTATATACAATTATCTAAAGTACAAAAAAATAACAAACACCAAATTACAGAAAATAATAAACAAATTACAGAAATGTAAACTAATTACACCTAATCTAATAGCCCTATCAAAATAAAAAAGCCCCCCAAAATAAAAAAAACCTAGCCTAAACTAACAATAGCCCTTAAAAGGTCCTTTTGCGGGGCATAGCCCCAAAGTAATCAGCTCTTTTACCTGTAAAAAAAAATACAAATAACCCCCACAACAGTAACCACCCACACAACCAACCCCCCAAAAAAAATACTAATAAAAAAACCTAAGCTCCCCATTGCCCTGAAAAGGGCACTTGGATGGGCATTGCCCTTAAAAGGGCAGTTAGCTCTTTTGCAGGCCCAAAGCCCTAACCTAACTCTAAAACCCACCCAATACATCCTTAAAAAGACCTAACACTAAATCCATGAATATCGACTTACCGGGAGACGTCTTCATCCAAGCCGTGCAGAAGTGGTCCTCGAGACGGGCAGAAGTCTTCATTCAAGCTGGGCAGAAGTGGTCCTCCAGACAGCAGAAGTCTTCATCCAGACGGCATCGTCTATCTTCATCCATCCGGGGCGGAACGGGTCCATCTTCAAGACATCCGACGCGAAGCATCCTCCTCGGCCGACGACTACCCGACGAATTTAGGTTCCTTTAAGTGATGTCATCCAAGATGGCGTCCCTTTGATTCCGATTGGCTGATAGAATTCTATCAGCCAATCGGAATTAAGGTAGAAAAAAATCCTATTGGCTGATGCAATCAGCCAATAGGATTGAACTTCAATTCTATCAGCCAATCGGAATCTAAGGGACGCCATCTTGGATGACGTCACTTAAAGTAACCTTTATTAATCGTGTAGTCGTTGGCCGAGGAGGATGCTCCGCGTCGGATGTCTTGAAGATGGACCTTCTCCGCGCTGGATGGATGAAGATAGAAGATGACATCTGGATGAAGACTTCTGCCATCTGGAGGACCACTTCTGCCCGGCTTGGATGAAGACTTATGCCCGTCTGGAGGACCACTTTGCCCGGCTTGGATGAAGACGTCTCCCGGTAAGTCGATCTTCATGGGGTTAGTGTTAGGTTTTTTTTTAAGGTTGTATTGGGTGGGTTTTATTTTTAGGTTAGGAATTTGGGCCTGCAAAAGAGCTAACTGCCCTTTTAAGGGAAATGCCCATCCAAATGCCCTTTTCAGGGCAATGGGGAGCTTAGGTTTGTTTAGTTAGTATTTTCTTGGGGGGGTTGGTGGTGTGGGTGGTGGGTTTTACTGTTAGGGGGGTTGTTTGTATTTTTTTAACAGGTAAAAGAGCTGATTACTTTGGGGCAATGCCCCGCAAAAGGCCCTTTAAAAGGCTATTGGTAGTTTAGGCTAGGGTTTTTATTTTGGGGGGGCTTTTTTATTTTGATAGGGCTCTTAGATTAAGTGTAATTAGTTTAAATTTCTGTAATTTGTTTATTATTTTCTGTAATTTAGTGTTTGTTTGTTTTTTGTACTTTAGATAATTGTATATAATTTAGTTAATTGTTTTTAATTTATTTAATTGTATTTAATTATAGTGTAGTGTTAGGTGTAATTGTAACTTTGTTTAGGTTTTATTTTACAGGTACGTTTGTATTTATTTTAGCTAGGTAGTTATTAAATAGTTAATAACTATTTAATAACTATTCTACCTAGTTAAAATAAATACAAACTTGCCTGTAAAATAAAAATAAACCCTAAGCTAGCTACAATGTAACTATTAGTTATATTGTAGCTATCTTAGGGTTTATTTTATAGGTAAGTATTTAGTTTTAAATAGGAATAATTTAGATAATAATTGTAGTTTTTATTTAGATTTATTTAAATAATATTTAGGTTAGGGGGTGTTAGGGTTAGGGTTAGACTTAGGTTTAGGGGTTAATACATTTAAAATTGGGGCGGCAGATTAGGGGTTAATAAATGTAATGTAGGTGGCGGCGGTGTAGAGGGCGGCAGATTAGGGGTTAATAACATAATATATGTGGTGGTGGGCTCCGGGAGTGGCGGTTTAGGGGTTAATACGTTTATTTCGTTGCAGCGGTTTAGGGGTTAATAAGTATAACGTAGGTGGCGGCGGTGTAAGGGGCGACAGATTAGGGGTGTTTAGACTCGGGGTACATGTTAGGGTGTTAGGTGTAAACATAACTTTATTCTCCCTTAGGAATCTATGGGATATCGGGCAGCAGCGAACATGAGTTTTCGCTGTTTTCAGACTCCCATTGATTCCTATGGCATCCGCTGCCTCCAGGGCGGCAGATTGAAAACCAGGTACGCTGGGCTGGAAAAGTGGCGAGCGCACCTGGTGGATATTTGTTAACTTCCGAAAGTAGTCAGATAGTGCCGAATTTGCATTCGTAACATCTGTAATGACGTACGCATCGATCTGTGTCGGACTGAGACCGGCGGATAGTATGTTACGTCACAAAATTCTACTTTTGGCGGTCTGTAGGCTTTTATAAATATGGAGAATCAAAGTCTTCACAATTACGCTGCGGAATTCCAGCGTATTTGCGGTTGACGGCTTGATAAATAGGCCCCTTAATCTAAATATTTATATAGCTTGCTTTATAGTTTAATATTGTAATAATTAATTAATATATATATATATATATATATATGGTCATAAGTGATATTCTGTTAACTGCATAAATATAGTCACCATGTTTTTAAAAATGTACTTGATTAGAAGTTAGGAATTATTTTAATTTGGGATTAAATATAAATATTTAATAAATATTATAATAATAATATAGTAGCTTCTACTATATTCATTGGAGGTATTGCTGATGATAATTTTATTATTGTAATTAATATTCATAATCCATAAACTGTACTAATATTATAGGACGATACTCCAGGGATGTACTAATAACCATTAATGTGTAAATCATTTAAAAAGGAATCAATTTGCCTCTTGTACTTATTCACAGGATCTGAATGTAATTTGCAATAGGTGTGTTTATCCTCCAACTGGGTAATAATCTCAGTCCTGTAATCACTGTAGTTCAAAAGGACTAATGCTCCACCTTTACCTGCCTCCCTTATTATAAGGTTGCTATTCTCTGTTAGCCCTTTTAGTGCATCCCTCTCCTCCTTACTTAAATTGTTGAATGTGACAGATATTAGCAACAGATTAGTCTTTGCCTTTTCAGAGAATGGAATCACCGATGGTGGGCTTTAAACGCTCTAAATCACTTTGTGACATCTTGGTAAATACAGACCCACAGAGAAGCTACATGAAAAGTTCTTGGCTAAATCTGGAAAAAACAGGGCTGTTATCACTGCACTGGCTGTATGACCTGCAGTGGTATTTTACCGGCCAGTATTTCACACACCCTCATTAAAGGAAGAAATTCTACCATAAAGATTGGGTGACTTGTACTAAAACTCATATTGTGTACCTGTTGGACTGCATCTGTGGACTTTTCTATGTAGGAAAAGCGAGCAATGACCTATGGACACGCAATGCAAACCATAGGTCTGCCATTCGGACAGCTCTGAAGAAGGGCTCATCAGAGCAACCTGTGGCCCGCCATTTTCTAGAGGCGAATCATACAGTTAAAGACCTCAAATATAGCTAAATTGACCATGTCTCCCCACCACCTCAAGGAGGTCACAGAAGCAAAATCTTGCTTCAGAGAGAGGCACGATGGACATACATATTGGACACTCTAAAGGTTTAAATACCCATTTGGATTGGCAAGTTTGTCTATAATACATACATAACTTCCTTCTTTCTCCCTGTAGGTTTGCACTTATGATTCTTTGACCAGACCATGTATGCTGGTTGTAAATCTGCCAAACTATAGGAGTACTTAATTACCACTAGGATCTTGCTTGACAAAAGTATCTAGTGTGGATTATGATGCAAGTATTTATGCAACAGTATTTACAATATTGGCCATATATGGGTGGATTATGTTATAAGTTATAGAATAAGCACCAAGAGCTTGTGTATGTTATGCAGGTTGCTATGCCAACTTTGCTCTGCTCACGGTGGATTATACTATAGGCCTTCAAATAAATAAATATGTATGTATTATGTGCCAATAATGCTATATGGTGCCAACGATGACAAGCCTGTGGTTAAATTGATGTATTAACTATATCTACAAAACATTAGTTATACCGAGTCAGGTTGCTATGGTAATTGATATATGACATTCATATTGTTTATTATGTCCACTTGGACTAGGCCACAACTGAGCTATTCCAATATTGTACTGTATATATAATTAGGACGTTATGTGATTATACTTGTCCGCTGCATGTGTCCCTGATTACTGAATATTAGTAATTTTATCTTTTAGCCGTAATCCTGCTATACCCACGATAAGGACTTCACTCCTGGGTGGCACCTCTACCCGGAAGATCATGGTGCAGAGTGGTTCTGTGTATTGATAGTGGCTGTTGTCTGAGGTAAGTTTGTCTTGGTTTTTCAATTACTGTATGTCTGAAGAGGGGCTAACCCCCTGAAAACTTTCACATTTTGACATTTAAAACTTCAAAAAGACCCGGTGCATCATTGACTGTTTTTATGGGTATATATATATATGTATATATATATATATATATATATATATATATATATATACACATACACACACTGAAAAAGCACATGTAATATATGGGAATGAATGTGGCTAGTAGAGTGGGTCTAGCTGTATTCATTCCCTCTGTTTATTTACATAGGGGAAGCTATCTCTTCTTGCTTGCCAGAACCAGAAGTCAGGACCGTCTTTAATATTGACTGGACCCTGGGCAAAAAAATTCTTGGGCCCCCACCCCATGCAATTTTGCTCTCCACCCCAACATCCCAAAAAACAACTAAATCAATTTATTTTATAATTATTATTTTTTTTAATTATTAGCCCAGCACTGCTGGGCTAATCATTAAAAAAATTAAATAAAGCAATACTAAGCAGTACTAATAAGTAAATAAATATATAAATTCCCCCACTGTGGATTCATTTAATATTCTTTTGAATGTGATTCTGGTGTGAGGTTAGCTGGTTAAAGAAATTTAGGGCAGCCAACAGGAGAAAAGCAAGGTAAAGACTGAGGAGGAAGCATGGAGGTGCAGACAAATATAAGTTTACTGACTGGAACAGCAGAACTACTATGAGAAGCTGTAAAATCTGAGACAGAGAGAAAACAAAAACTATAAAAATAAACCTTAAATTAATGTGTGACGTATCAGCATGACACTATACATCAGCCACAGCAGCACATTTCACTTCTTTGCTAGGAACAAGTTCCCTCTCACCCTGCACTAGACAATGCTGCATGGGAGGGGTGTGTGTGCACTCACTTATTCTTCCCACTGACACCTTTCTACAAAGCACTGTTCCCCTAACAAACTTCAGTTAGTTGATCTTAGGGCCACAGCAGAAAGAGCAGGGCTAAGGGGACCAGCAGACTGGATGCTGTCTGCCCAAGGCTGCATGGATACAGTGTGAGATGAGTCACACAGCCTCAAGACTGAAGAGAGCAGTGTATGCTGCTGCACAGATGCTCAAATCCTCACATGCCTGCCACTCCAGCTTTCTGCTGCATGCACCTACAGTCAGCCCTACCCAGAAACAATCCCCACCACCAGAGCAATTGCCTGGTAACAGTGGTAACCCCAGTAGGACCTTTTCTGATGCAGTGGGAATAGCTGGATGCCGAGTACGGGCTTTGCATTCAGTGCTGCACAGTGCACATCTAAAACAGCACATGGCAATAGCTTGGCATGTCACATGACACCGGCACAGTCTGGCATAGTTTTTAAAAAAAAAATATAAGCAGAGAGCAGAGAACTTTTGACTGTGACAGTATTAAGACTGAATGTGTGTGTTCCCCATGTCACATCAGCAGTCTGGTATGAACCAAAAAAAAAAAATTTTTTTTTTTTAGCACTCTTGGGCCCCTCAACAGAGACTGGGCCCTGGGCAGCTGCCCCTTTTGCCCTGTGTTAAAGACGGCCCTGCCAGAAGTACAGAACTTTTCTGAAAGAATAGTGTCATAAAAAAATTCAGCTTCTTACCTCACATCTGTGCAAGGAAGATGGCTTCAGACTCCTACACTGCAGCTCACATGAGACATAATCTGCCCCACCCACTTCCTCCCTCCTCTTTTAGCACTTGGTTGTAATAAACTTTCACAAATAATATAGTGATTAGGGAACTTTTCCTGTGCATTCGCTGAGAAAACGGTTACTGAGTGGCCATCTTTCTTTAGGGCAAACCTATTAATCTCTATAGAGAGTGAGGACAGAGCTTTGAATTCTTGCAAGAAAGGCAAATGTGGAGCAGAGAGACAAGCGCCCCTCTATGCCTACTCTGTTTAATTATAAATCTGGCCTTGTATATGAGCCTACCTAGGTTTAGATTTCAACAATACCAAGAGAACAAAGCTAATTTGATGATAAAAGTAAATTGGCAAGTTGTTTAAAATTGCATGCATCTAAATCATGAAAGTTTAGTTTTAACTTGACTGTCCCTTTAAGAGCCCTGTTTTTTCGCTGATGAAAACAAGTCTTTTAATGTGAACCATCATTTAGTGACTGCTGTTGTATCTGGGAAAGAGCCACAAGAGGTTGCAGATATTTTGCTGCACTGTTTTCTAAATGACTAGTGATGGATGAGGAGGGGATAAGGTTGCCAGGTGTCCAGTATTGAACTAGTCAGTCCAGTATTTTAGCAGCCTGCCCAGTAAAATCTTAAGAAAAAATACTTCATACTTAAATTTTCCAATTTTTTTAGTCTTTTAGCTAAATGTAAAATTCCTCATATGCCTCAATGCAGTACAAATATGGAACAGAAAGAAGTGAGGGTCAGTTAATGGGCATCAGATAATTTCTGTTTTACTGGCAGCCAAAAAGGTTAAATTATTGCTTTGTATGTTACTGGCAGCCAATGGGTAAAATTACTTCTCAGTTGTAAAAATATATTAATGTGGGAGCTAAGGTAAAGCTTTTGGGGGCAGCATTGTGTCTGCTCATTGACAGACTGTCCAGTATTTTTGTAAAGGACGTGTGGCAACCCAAGGAGTACAGTGCAGGTATGTTTTGTGCTGCAGTGTCTGTGCCAAATGAGAAGGTGCGTAATTTGTAGAAAAATGCTTCAGGCCAACATCTATATGGGTTTTGCTGTGTTGTATGTGCATTTGGCAGCAGTGGCTGACCTAGGTCACATGATATCACAGTGTCATATGTACACATGCTTATCCATAAAATCATTCCTTGTAACCATCTCCAATCATCTACACCATGCTGATGGATGCTGGGGAAATATGCATCTTTGATTAACATGTGCACCCCTTGTAACCTCTGGAAACCTTTTACTTATGTTTATTTTTTTGCCAGAGACAGCTTTTCTTAAAGCAGTCTCAACTAATTCTTTGCTAAAGAGCAATGTTGATTTACAAGCAAAAGAATTAAATGTAGGTAAAAAAAAATGAATTCTCCAAGATGTGGTGAACCATTTTCATCTCCACCAACCATCATGATAGTAAACAGATTTCCTCAAAATTGTTTAGCCATAGCTACATTTGCTTTCCCCTGTTTGTTTAATCACATTATCACTTTATTGGCCGCCTGCTCTAAAAATATTATGTATGATGTAACTTCTGTTTTTTAGCTATTCTGGTAAATAATTAGGACACAATTCCAAGAAACATTAGTTTGTGTGTAAGCAAGCCTGCAAAGTATGGGAAGTATTTGATGTAATTTTATAAAGAAAAATTTTGCAAATGAAAATACAGTTTATAAATTAAACTCAGACTTTCAAGTGAAATATAAACATATCTTTTTTTTTCTTTTTTTTTAAATAAGTCTTATTGAGGTTTCAAGTATTACAGACAATGGGCTCTATTTATCAAGCCGTCAACCGCAAATACGCTGGAATTCCGTAGCGTAATTGTGGAGATCTTAATTCCCCTTATTTATCGAACCCTACAGACCGGCAAAAGTATAATTTTGTGATGTAACATACGATCCGCTGGTCTCGGTCCGACACAGATCGATGCTTACGTCACTACAGATGTTCCGAATGCAAATTCGGCACTATCTGACTACTTTTGCTAGTTATCAAATTTCTACCAGGTACGCTCGGCACTATTCCGGCCCAGCATACCTGGTTTTCAATCCGCCACCCTGGAGGCGGCGGATGCCATAGGAATCAATGGGAGTCTGAAAGCAGCAAAGCTCATGTTCGCTGCTGCCCGATATCCCATTGATTCCTATGGGAGAATAAAAGTTATGTTTACACCTAACACCCTAACATGTACCCCGAGTCTAAACACCCCTAATCTGCCGCCCCGCCACTGCCGCCACCTACATTATACTTATTAACCCCTAATCTGCCCCCCCGACACCACCGCCATCTACATTATACTTATTAACCCTTAATCTGCCCCCCCGACACCGCTGCCACCTACATTATACTTATTAACCCCTAATCTGCCCCCGCCACCGCCGCCACCTATATTATACTTATTAACCCCTAATCTGCCCCCCCAAAACCGCAGCCATCTACATTATACTTATTAACCCCTAATCTGCCCCCGACACCGCCAACACCTATATTATACTTATTAACCCTTAATATGCCCCCCCGACACCGCTGCCACCTACATTATACTTATTAACCCCTAATCTGCCCCCGCCGCCACCTATATTATACTTATTAACCCCTAATCTGCCCCCCCAAAACCGCAGCCATCTACATTATACTTATTAACCCCTAATCTGCCCCCCGACACCGCCAACACCTACATTATACTTATTAACCCCTAATCTGCCCCCCGCCACCGCCGCCACCTACATTATACTTATTAACCCCTAATCTGCCCCCACACCATTATACTTATTAACCCCTTATCTGCCCCCCGCCACCGCCGCCACCTACATTATACTTATTAACCCCTAATCTGCCCCCCACACCGCCGCCACCTACATTATACTTATTAACCCCTAATCTCCCCCCCCCCCGACACCGCTGCCACCTACATTATACTTATTGACCCCAAATCTGCCATCCCCAACGTCGCCGCCACTACATTAAATTTATTAACCCCTAAACCTAAATCTAACCCTAACACCCCCTAACTTAAATATAATTTAAATAAATCTAAATAAAAATTCCTATCATTACCTAAATTATTCCTATTTAAAACTAAATACTTACCTATAAAATAAACCCTAAGCTAGCTACAATATAACTAATAGTTACATTGTATCTAGCTTAGGGTTTATTTTTATTTTACAGGCAAATTTGTATTTATTTTAACTAGGTAGAATAGTTACTAAATAGTTATTAACTAGTTAGTTTAGGTGTAATTAGTTTAAATATCTTGTAATTTGTTTTTTATTTTCTGTAATTTAGTGTTTTTTTTGTGCTTTAGATAATTGTTTATAATTTAGATAATTGTATTTAATTTAGGTAATTTATTGAATTATAGTGTAGTGTTAGGTGTTATTGTAACTTAGGTTAGGTTTTATTTTACAGGTAAATTTGTATTTATTTTAGCTAGGTAGTTATTAAATAGTTAATAACTATTTAGTAACTATTCTACCTAGTTAAAATAAATACAAATTTGCCTGTAAAATATAAATAAGCCCTAAGCAGATACAATGTAACTATTAGTTATATTGTAGCTAGCTTAGTGTTTATTTTATAGGAAAGTATTTAGTTTTAAATAGGAATAATTTAGGTAATGATAGGAATTTTTATTTAGATTTATTTAAATTATATTTAAGTTGGGGGTGTTAGGGTTAGACTTAGGTTTAGGGGTTAATAAATTGAATATGGTGACGGCGACGTTGGGGATGGCAGATTAGGGGTTAATAAGTATAATGTAGGTGGCGGCGGTGTAGGGGGCAGATTAGGGGTTAATAACATAATGTAGGTGGCGGCGGTGTAGGGGCAGCAGATTAGGGGTTAATAACATAATGTAGGTGGCAGTGGGCTCCGGGAGCGGCAAGATAGGGGTTAATAAGTTTATTAGAGTGGCGGTGGGCTCCGGGAGTGGTGGTTTAGGGTTTAATAACTTTATTTAGTTGCGGCGGGCTCCGTGAGCAGCGGAATAGGGGTAAAACAGTGTAGTATAGTGTGGGTTACAGTATACCAATAAAGCTGGGAAAAAGCCGAAGAGCAGCGAGATCGATGACTGTCAGTCAACAACAGTCGGCTGCTCATCGCCCCATACTTGGTGCATGGCTTTTTGATAGCTTTTTTGGTAACTTTGGAGAGCGTATTCAGTTCTGCGGATTGAATCAGCCAATCAGATTCAAATGATTCAAGTTCAATCCGATTGGCTGATCCAATCAGCCAATCAGATTGAGCTCGCATTCTATTGGCTGATCGGAACAGCCAATAGAATGCGAGCTCAATCTGATTGGCTGATTGGATCAGCCAATCGGATTGAACTTGAATCTGATTGGCTGATTCAATCAGCCAATCAGATTTTTCCTACCTTAATTCCGATTGGCTGATAGAATCCTATCAGCCAATCTGAATTCGAGGGACGCCATCTTGGATGACGTCACTTAAAGGAACCTTCATTCGTCAGGAGTCGCCGGAAGAAGAGGATGGATCCGCGTCGGCTGATTCAAGATGGTCCCGCTCCGCACCGGATGGATGAAGATAGAAGACGCCGCCTGGATGAACATGTCTACCGGTCCGGATGTCCTCTTCTTGCCGGATAGGATGAAGACTTCGGACCCTCTTCTGGACGGATAGGTGATACCCGGCGTGGTGAAGATAAGGTAGGGAGATCTTCAGGGGCTTAGTGTTAGGTTTTTTAAGGGGGGTTTGGGTTAGATTAGAGGTATGTGGGTGGTGGGTTGTAATGTTGGGGGGAGGGGTATTGTATGTTTTTTTAAAATGCAAAAGAGCTGTTTACTTTGGGGCATGCCCCGCAAAAGGCCCTTTTAAGGGCTGGTAAGGTAAAAGAGCTGTTAACTTTTTATTTTAGAATAAGGTAGGGCATTTTTTTATTTTGGGGGGCTTTGTTATTTTTTTAGGGGGCTTAGAGTAGGTGTAATTAGTTTAAAATTCTTGTAATCCTTTTTTATTTTTTGTAATTTAGTGTTTGTTTGATTTTTGTAATTTAGTTTAGTTGATTTAATTGTAGATAATTGTATTTAGTTTATTTAATTAATTTATTGATTGTGTAGTGTTGGGTTTAATTGTAACTTAGGTTAGGATTTATTTTACAGGTAATTTTGTAATTATTTTAACTAGATAGCTATTAAATAGTTATTAACTATTTAATAGCTATTGTACCTGGTTAAAATAAATACAAAGTTGCCTGTAAAATAAATATAAATCTTAAAATAGCTACAATATAATTATTCGTTATATTGTAGCTATATTAGGGTTTATTTTACAGGTAAGTATTTAGCTTTAAATAGGATTAATTTATTTAATAAGATTTATTTTATTTCGTTAGATTTAAATTATATTTAATTTAGGGGTGTGTTAGGGTTAGGGTTAGACTTAGCTTTAGGGGTTAATACATTTATTAGAGGAGCAGCGAGGTCCGGTCAGCAGATTAGGGGTTAATACTTGAAGTTAGGTGTCGGCGATGTTAGGGAGGGCAGATTAAGAGTTAATACTATTTATTATAGGGTTTGCAAGGCGGGAGTGCGGCGGTTTAGGGGTTAATACATTTTTTATAGTGGCGGCGAGGTCCGGTCGGCAGATTAGGGTTTAATAAGTGTAGGTAGGTAGCGGTGACGTTGGGGGGGGGGGCAGATTAGGGGTTAATAAATATTATGTTGGTGTCGGCGATGTTAGGGGCAGCAGATTAGGGGTACATAGGGATAATGTAGGTTGCGGCGGTGTGCGGTCGGCAGATTAGGGGTTAAAAAATTTAATTATAGTGGCGGCGATGTGGGGGGACCTCGGTTTAGGGGTGCATAGGTAGTTTATGGGTGTTAGTGTACTTTAGAGCACAGTAGTTAAGAGCTTTATGAACCGGCGTTAGCCCATAAAGCTCTTAACTCCTGACTTTTTTCTGCGGCTGGAGTCTTGTCGTTAGAGTTCTAACGCTCACTTCAGCCAAGACTCCAAATACCAGCGTTAGGAAGATCTCATTGAAAAGATAGGATACGCAATTGGCGTAAGGGGATCTGCGGTATGGAAAAGTCGCGGCTGGAAAGTGAGCGTTAGACCCTTTCCTGACTGACTCTAAATACCAGCGGGCGGCCAAAACCAGCGTTAGGACCCCTTAACGCTGGTTTGGACGGCTAACGCAAAACTCTAAATCTAGGCGTAAGAATGTTATATATCTGCTGCAGTGCAATTGTAAAATTCAATATTTGGGCCAAACAACCAGATTCCTGAAAATGAGGATTTCGAAACATATAAACAAGATAGATAAGGAACATACTGACCATGGTGTCCCTTTGCATTGCAACAATTGTAAAAGTTTTAAAACAGGGGGCCTTAGCTGGATGGATATAGAAAAAGTGTCACTACATTGGAGAGGAGGGCAAATCAATAAGGAACTTGTAAAAAGAGAACTATGGTGGATACATACCCTTAGAACATATGACCAATGGGGTCTCAATAAGGATATCAGGGTTGCAGCTTTTGTTCAAAATTAACACTGAATTTTATCTATCTATCTATCTACAGTGGGGCAAAAAAGTATTTAGTCAGCCACCAATTATGCAAGTTCTCCCACTTAAGACGATGAGAGAGGCCTGTAATTTTCATCATAGGTATACCTCAACTATGAGAGACAAAATGTGGAAACAAATCCAGACAATCACATTGTCTGATTTGGAAATAATTAATTTGCATATTATGGTGGAAAATAAGTATTTGGTCACCTACAAACAAGCAAAATTTCTGGCTCTCACAGACCTGTATCTTCTTCTTTAAGAGGCTCCTCTGTCCTCCACTCATTACCTGTATTAATGGCACCTGTTTGAACGTGTTATCAGTATAAAAGACACCTGTCCACAACCTCAAACAGTCACACTCCAAACTCCACTATGGTGAAGACCAAAGAGCTGTCGAAGGACACCAGAAACACAATTGTAGGCTGGGAAGACTGAATCTGCAATAGGCAAGCAGCTTGGTGTGAATAAATCAACTGTGGGAGCAATAATTAGAAAATGGAAGACATACAAGACCACTGACAATCTCCCTCGATCTGGGGCTCCATGCAAGATCTCACCCCGTGGGGTCAAAATGATCACAAGAACAGTGAGCAAACATCCCAGAACCACACGGGGGGACCTAGTGAATGACCTGCAGAGAGCTGGGACCAACGTAACAAAGGCTAACATCAGTAACACACTACGCCGCCAGGGACCCAGATCCTGCAGTGCCAGACATGTCCCCCTGCTTAAGCCAGTACATGTCCGGGCCCATCTGAAGTATGCTAGAGAGCATTTGGATGATCCAGAAGCGAATTGGGAGAATGTCATATGGTCAGATGAAACCAAAGTAGAACTGTTTGGTAGAAACACAACTCGTCATGTTTGGAGGAGAGAGAATGCTGAGTCGCAACCAAAGAACACCATACCTACTGTGAAGCGTGGGGGTGGCAACATCATGCTTTGGGGCTGTTTCTCTGCAAAGGGAACAGGACGACTGATCCGTGTACATTAAAGAATGAATGGGGCCAGGTATTGTGAGATTTTGAGTGCAAACCTCCTTCCATCAGCAAGGGCAATGAAGATGAAACGTGGCTGGGTCTTTCAGCATGACAATGATCCCAAACACACCGCACGGGTAACGAAGGAGTGGCTTTGTAAGAAGCATTTCAAGGTCATGGAGTGGCCTAGCCAGTCTCCAGATCTCAACCCCATAGAAAACCTTTGGAGGGAGTTGAAAGTCCGTGTTGCCCAGCGACAGCCCCAAAACATCACTGCTCTAGAGGAGATCTGCATGCAGGAATGGGCCAACATACCAGCAACAGTGTGTGACAACCTTGTGAAGACTTACAGAAAACGTTTGACCTCTCTCATTGCCAACAAAGGATATATAACAAAGTATTGAGATGAACTTTTGATATTGACCAAATACTTATTTTCCACCATAAAATGCAAATAAATTCTTTCCAAATCAGACAATGTGATTGTCTGGAATTGTTTCCACATTTTGTCTCTCATAGTTGAGGTATACCTATGATGAAAATTACAGGCCTCTCTCATCTTCTTAAGTGGGAGAACTTGCACACTTGCACAATTGGTGGCTGACTAAATACTTTTTTGCCCCACTGTATCTCTCTCTCTCTCTCTCTCTCTCTCTCTCTCTCGCTATATATATATATACAGTATATGTACATGCCATTTGTTTTACTATAGTTTTATATGTAATTTTTTGGGCTTCCTCAAAGATGGATCCCATTAAATATGCCATATGTTTTATTATGGTTATGTAATTTTTTTCAGCATCTCGAGTGACATGTTTATATGTCTTTGATCTTCCCGACATTGTATTTTGGTGATGGCACTATTTAGACATGTATAATATCTGATGATTAATTATGTCTATCTTTTTTTAGAAGGTTAGATCATAATGTGCTTCACTTTTAATTATGGTCATAAGCGAAAAAGGTATTAGCACTTTTGGAGCTCAGGGATTGGATGTCTAAAATCACATAAATTCCCTAGTTGGAATGTACCATCAACAGTAAATGATTGGCCGAAATTACACATGTGATTTACCACGAACACTTGGGACCTTAAACTTCAAGATGAAATGGAATACCGCATTCAGATTGGCCTTTTAACATCATGTGACCACCTCAAGATGATCAGACTTATTTCAGGACTAGTACAACTGTACCTACTCGAAAGGGAACTTATACTTTTATTGGTTGTTTCAAACCTCATCCAATCTGATTGGTTAGTTTTATTTTCACCCGAAAGGAACGAGTTGTTATTATCTTTTATGAGATGTTTATTAATCTTTTTCTGTATTGAATCATTTTTCTGTATTGAATTTTTTCCACTTTCTAGACAAGGTAGTTTTTTTTTATGATGATCTTTCGGTTAATAAAAATAAAAACAAAGGTGGATTTTGATGTAAATCCACCTTCCGGCAGACCTGAAGCTGTGTCCTGTACACAATGTATTTAAACCGCCAGCACTTGCCACAATGTAGCTTACTTTGTTCAGCCTTTTAACTTGCTCTTGAGAAAGACGACTGGTTCGTTGAAACGCGTAGAGCTTAATAAACCTATGTTTTTTATGAAGACAACAAAGTTTCCTTTGTCATATTGTGGCGTTGCTGGCACTGGATTTCTGATTCAGTGAGTATACTGCACTTATATTTCATTGAGTGTATACAGGCACAAAATTGGAGTCTTTTAATTTCCAGAGCCCTCTGGATCGATTCTAAGTCGCCAGATTTCTTATTGGAGCAAGTGCCCCCTTAACCAATCCATATCTACTAACAGTTCGCTTGGAGAAACTGTGGGAGGCAGCGGCTCTGCTCCTTAAGGGGAGTATTTGTTCTTACCATTTATTCTTAGCAATTGTTTTGTTATATTCAATGTTTTGTTTTTTTTCCAGCTTTTTACAGTTATACTGCATCTCAGAGAAGAATAGCACTCACGGCGCTTAAAAGGACCAGTAGCTCCTGTCTAGGGTGGGCCCCCACTGCCCACAGGGATAAATACTGTTGGATATGGGTTTAGACAGGAGCGCTAATGAAGTCAAGGTCTGGTGTGTGTGTGAGGGATGTGTTCACACTAATATAGATAGAACCCCTAAGTCAGGGCTACTCCCTTATGTTGAACTGCAGAGACTATAATACTTATGAAATGTGGATAAAGGTTAAAATCACAATTTTAATACATACATAAATCTGAATCCAAGATATATAAAAACATATGAGCTTAAAAACAATATAAGCTTAAAAACAATATAAAATAATGATACAGAATAATGATAGGGATAAATGTCCCTACAAGGGCAGAGTGTCCCAGATCTAATAGTAGCAATACCTTTATATTATGGGTATAAGAATGGTGTACATAGAGTGGTAGAAGTTATTGTAAGACTTAACTACCCTCTACTCCATAGGGATTGAGTCTATCCAAATGGGTAATACAGAACAATGGTAAAATAATGTCTACTAGTATAGTAGATACAGTTTTAACAAAAATAGGAAAGCAGCAGAACATATGATTCACATGTGAAGAAAAACTAAAATGAGAGAGGGTGATCAAAAAAATAAACTAGTGTGTACACAAGCTAGTGTTGATCAAAATATATATATAAAAAATGAAAAATGTTAACACAAAAAATTGAAAAAAATTAACACAAAAAAGCTGGTTAACGAATCACACAGGGAGTGGTGTGTGAAAATGGTGTGTGACAAAAAATGACAGATCTTCACATGTGAATCATATGTTCTGCTGCTTTCCTATTTTTGTTAAAACTGTATCTACTATACTAGTAGACATTATTTTACCATTGTTCTGTATTACCCATTTGGATAGACTCAATCCCTATGGAGTAGAGGGGGGGGGGACACTGTCTTGTAAATTTTGTCAGAGGGTTGGCCCACTGCCTAAGACTTTGAAAACCCCTGGTATTGACCTATATGACTATTAAATAGTGACTATAAATTACATACTTTAATTGTTGTGAATAGACTGAAAAATGCATTGGTTACTTAATACATCAGGATCATTCTAGATTTATGGTTGGTAGGAACCCTTAAAAAAAATCAAAATAAAGTTATGTTAGTGGTAGATTATTACTGGAATCAACTAAATGAAGGATATTTCCCAGCAGAAGATAGTGCTTTGATAACTATAGAAACAGAAAAAGCATTTGATTCAATCATCTGTTTACAGCTCTAGAACAATTTGGTCTGATAGGATCCATCAATAATTTTGTGTATATGATCTATAAAAATTATTTTGCATCAGTCTTAGTTAATGGAGGCCTCTCTCCTAAATTTACACTTGCGAAAAAGACTCGTTAGGGATGTCCTCTCTCTCTCCTCTTCTTTTTATTTAGTCATAGCAAGTCTTCCACAGCGCTGGTATTACAAGTCTGCCTGGGAGGCCAAAAAGTGAGCGGTACAGCCTATACCGCCAAGATCCATACCGTAAACTGAAAGTCAGTAGTTATGGGTTTTATGCTACAACGCCCTAACATAAAACTCACAACTAAAGTGCTAAAAAGTACACTAACACCCATAAACTACCTATTAACCCCTAAACCGAGGCCCTTCCGCATCGCAAACACTAAAATAAAATTATTAACCCCTAATCTGCCGCTCCGGACATCGCCACCACTATAATAAACATATTAACCCCTAAACCGCCGCATCGCAAACACTAGTTAAATATTATTAACCCCTAATCTGCCGCCCCTAACATCGCCGCCACCTACCTACATTTATTAACCCATAATCTGCCTCCCCCAACGTCGCCGCCACTATACTAAATTTATTAACCCCTAAACCTAAGTCTAACCCTAACACCCCCTAACTTAAATATAATTAAAATAAATCTAAATAAAACCTACTATCATTAAAAATAATTCCTATTTAAAACTAAATACTTACCTGTAAAATAAACCCTAAGCTAGCTACAATATAACTAATAGTTACATTGTACCTATCTTTGGTTTCATTTTTATTTCACAGCTAAGTTTGTATTTATTGTAACTAGATAGAATAGTTAGTAAATAGTTATTAACTATTTACTAACTACCTAGCTAAAATAAATACAAATTTACCTGTAAAATAAAACCTAACCTGCCTTACACTAACACCTTACCTTACACTGCAATTAAACCAATTACATTAATTAAATACAATTACCTAAATTACAAAATAAAACACTAAATTACACAAAATAAAAAAAGAAATGATCAGATATTTAAACTAATTACACCTAATCTAATAGCCCTATCAAAATAAAAAAGCCCCCCAAAAATAAAAACCCCTAGTCTAAACTAAACTGCCAATAATCCTTAAAAGGGCCTTTTGTGGGGCATTGCCCCAAAGAAATCAGCTCTTTTAACTGTAAAAAAACAACAACAAACCCCCAACAGTAAAACCCACCACCCACACAACCAACCCCCCAAATAAAATCCTAACTAAAAAACCCTAAGCTCCCCATTGCCCTGAAAAGGGCATTTAGTTGGGCATTGCCCTTACAAGGGCATTTAGCTCTTTTTCAAGTGCCCAAACCCCTAATCTAAAAATAAAACCCACCCAATAAACCCTTAAAAAAGTTTAACACTAACCCCCGAAGATCCACTTACAGTTTTTGAAGACCCGACATCCATCCTCAACGAAGCCGGCAGAAGTCCTCAACGAAGCAGCAGAAGTCTTCATCCAATGGGGTAGAAGTCTTCATCCAACTGGGCAGAAGTCTTCATCCAGACGGCATCTTCTATCTTCATCCATACGGCGCGGAGCGGCTCCATCTTCAAGACATCCGGCGTGGAGCATCCTCTTCAATCAACGTCTTCTTGCAGAATGCAGGTTCCTTTAAATGAAGTCATCCAAGATGGTGTCCCTTGAATTCCGATTGGCTGATAGAATTCTATCAGCCAATCGGAATTAAAGGTGAAAATATCATATTGGCTGTTCCAATCAGCCAATAGAATGCAAGCTCAATCCTTTTGGCTGATTGGATAAGCCAGTAGGATTGAAGCTCAATCATATTGGCTGATTGCATCAGCCCATAGGGATTTTTCACCTTTAATTCTTATTGGCTGATAGAATTCTATCAGCCAATCGGAATTCAAGGGACCCCATCAAGGATGACATCATTTAAAGTAACCTTCATTCTGCAAGAAGACGTCGATTGAAGAGGATGTTCCGCGCCGGATGGATGAAGATAGAAGATGCCATCTGGATGAAGACTTCTGCCGGCTTGGATGAAGACTTCTGCCGGCTTGGATGAAGACTTCTGCCGGCTTCGATGAGGACTTCTGCCACTTCGTTGAGGACTTCTGCCGGCTTCGTTGAGGATGGATGTCGGGTCTTCAAAAACTGTAAGTGGATCTTCGAGGGTTAGTGTTAGGCTTTTTTAAGGGTTTATTGAAAAAGAGCTAAATGCCCTTTTGAAGTCAATGCCCATCCAAATGCCATTTTCAGGGCAATGGGGAGCTTAGGTTTTTTTAGTTAGGATTTTATTTGGGGGGTTGGTTGTGTGGGTGGTGGGTTTTACGGTTGGGGGGTTGTTTGTATTTTTTTTTACAGGTAAAAGAGCTAATTTCTTTGGGGCAATGCCACGCAAAAAGGCCCTTTTAAGTGCTATGGGTAGTTTAGTTTAGGCTAGGGTTTTTTTATTTTGGGAGTTAGGTGTAATTAGTTTAAAGATCTGATAATTTCTTTTTTTTTTTTGTGTAATTTAGTGTTTGTTTTTGTAATTTAGTTAATTGTATTTATCTTATGTAATTTATTTAATTGTAGTGTAAGGTTAGGTGTTAGCGTAACTCAGGTTAGGTTTTATTTTACAGGTAAATTTGTATTTATTTTAACTAGGTAGTTAGTAAATAGTTAATAACTATTTAGTAACTATTCTACCTAGTTAAAATAAATACAAACTTGCCTGTGAAATAAAAATAAAACCTAAAATAGATACAATGTAACTATTAGTTATATTGTAGCTAGCTTAGGGTTTATTTTACAGGTAAGTATTTAGTTTTAAATAGGAATTAGTTATTAATAGTAGGTTTTATTTAGATTTATTTTAATTACATTAAAGTTAGGGGGTGTTAGGGTTAGGGGTTAATAACTTTAGTATAGTGGCGGCGACATTGGGGCGGAATATTAGGGGTTAATAATTGTAATGTAGGTGTCGGGGATGTCGGGGGCAGCAGATTAGGGATTAATAAGAGTAATGTAGGTGGCGGAGACATTGGAGGCAGAAGATTAGGGGTTAATCATTGTAATGTAGGTGTCTGCGATGTCAGGGGCGGCAGATTAGGGGTTAATAAGTGTAATGTAGGTGGTGGCGATGTCGGGGGTGGCAGAGGGGTGTAAGATTAGGGGTGTTTAGACTCAGGGTTCATGTTAGGGTGTTAGGTGTAAACATACATTTTGTTTCCCCTTAGGAATCAATGGGGCTGCGTTACGGAGCTTTACGCTCCTTTATTGCAGGTGTTAGGCCTTTTTTCAGCCGACTCTCCCCATTGATGTCTATGGGAAAATCGTGCACGAGCATGTAAAACCATCTCACCACAGCTTTCATCAACGCTGGTATTGGAGTGCGGTATGGAGCTCAATTTTGTTCTACGCTCACTTTTTGCAGTTTTTTTTAAACCTGTAATACCAGCGCTGTAAGGAAGTGAGCGGTGACAATAACTTGCAAGTTAGCACCATGCCACTCATAACGCAAACTCGTAATCTAGCCGTATGTTTTTTATAAAGTTAATCAAGGAAAGTCTGAGATACTTTGGATACATTGGCTTCTAATTAAATGGCAAACATATTTTAAAATTGGCCTGCTGACCTTCAAAGCCTTAAACAACCAAGGCCCACAGTACCTGAAAGAGCTCCTAACACCCTACATCCCATCCCGATCACTTAAGTCAGCCAACATATCCCTCCTCTCAGTGACAAGAATAATGACAAACTCAGGCTCCAGAGCATTCGGCTACGCTGCCCCTTCTTTCTGGAACTCTTTACCGTGCGCAATCAGAGAGGCACCGTCCTTACAGACTTTTAAAAAAAAGCTAAAGCCCCACCTCTTCCATCAGGCATTCAGTCCGCTTATCTGACCTTCTGAAACTCCTAACTTTTATGTCTTTATGTTGGTATATTTTTAAAGTGTTTTGAGTCTCACAGGGAGAAAAGCGCTATATAAATCACAAATTATTATTATATTATTTATATATATATATATATATATATATATATATATATATATATATATATATATAAAGGGACAGTATGAGGTTGCACCCCTTTAAAGAAGTAACTAATAACCTAATTTTAGGGATCCAATTAGGAAGGGACACAAGGAGGTGGTTTAGGCTAAATTATACTAAACTCTGGCATAATTTTACTCTGAATCTCAACAACTGGTTTTCTTTGTCTTTATCCTTATAAGTGTGTATTAACCTAATAAAGACTATAATTTTCCCCCAGATTCTACATTTGATGCAACATATTCGTTTTCCTATTTTGAAAAAAAGATTGCACTTATTTTAAGAAAATCTTTTTGCATTTTCTTCGGTGGTGGTGTGGGGCATATTAACCCGATTCTGGAGGTTTCTCTTTTCCAAACATTAGGTTCTATAATCTAAAGTAACTATTGATTGGATTACATAAAATTATATTGTCTCTGTAGATGAAATAGAGGAAGAGCTGATTATCCTTAAAAAGTCTCCCTACATTGTCCTAGTTGTACACTACTGCATAAAATCGCTAAACTTTGTACCTTCAGGAACATTATTGGTGCCTGGCATGAGTTATGTAAAGAATTGAATTTTAATTATCTAACTTCTCAATACCTTTCTATAGTGGGTAACCCAGATTTTCCAACTTGCCTAGGTCCTGGGATTTAAAAAAAATGGAATATAAAATTTCTGAATCAGCTATGGGATAAGGACTCGAATATTATAAGAACCTTTCAATGTCTATCTGAAGAATCCTTTATCTCTAGACATGAATTCTACACATTTCTACAACTGAGACACTACTTCCACTATTTGATCGACCAGTGTGGAAGAAATTGTACACTATCACATAATATCACATACAAATTTGGAAGTCTAAACAGAGCCCTTGTATAGATAAATCTGTTCAATCAATGCATAGACAATTTACTTTCGAACAATATGAACTAAATAGTTTTTCTGAAAATGTATAAAAAGCTTTTTTTTTTAAAAAAAAAAAATGGATTGAAGTTATTAAGTCAATGCTCCGAAAAGCCCAATTACAAACTATATACCCTTTCTTATGGGGCAAAAGCTTTTAAAAGTAAGGGTAATAATGGTAATTTCCTGTCATTTTGGGCACAGGAGCCCCGCTTATCTCAAAATGGATGAATTATTACTGCTGATGTAAAGTGTTCTAGTTAATATCTAATCAATATTTTTTAAAATATTTTTTTTTTGTATCAAGGGTTTAGAGTTATAATGTAGCAATTGCCCAATGATGTATTGTGTATTTATGCTTAGTTATGTTTATGTATTTTCATATGGTATATGATAAATATGGTTCCTTCATTTAATGTATATTATAAAACAAAAAGACCAAAGTCCAAGGACTGGCCAAAGGTCTGGTACTGTGAGATCAGTCCAGCAACTAAGTTAAAGGGACAGTCAACTCAAAGAGGCCTATTTATCAAGCCGTCAACCTCAAATATGCTGGAATTCTGCAGCGTAATTGTGGCGAGCCTGATTTGCCTCATTTATCAAAGCCTACAGACCGGCAAAAGTTGAAATCTGTGAAATAATATACGATCCGCCGGTCTCAATCCGACACAGATCGATGCTTACGTCATTACAGATGTTCCGAATACAAATTCGGCACTATCTGACAACTTTTGCAAGTTATCAAACCTCTAACCGGTACGCTCGCCACTATTCCGGCCCAGAGTACCTGGTTTTCAATTCGCCACCCTGGAGGCCGCGGATGCCATAGGAATCAATAGTAGTCTGAAAGCAGCGAAAGCTTATGTTCACTGCTGCCTGATACCCCATTGATTTCTATGGTAGAAAACCAGTAAAGTTTACACCTAACATAAGCCCCAAGTCTAAACACCCCTAATCTGCCGCCCGACATCGCCGCAACCTAAATAAAGTTATTAACCCCTATCCCGCTGCTCCTGGACCCCGCCGCAACTAAATAAATATATTAACCCCTATTCCACCACTCCCGAAGCCCACCGCAACTAAATAAAGTTATTAACCCCTAACCCTCCACTCCCGGACCCCACTGAAACATCAATATATTAACCCCTATCCCGCCGCTCCCAAAGCCCACCGCAACTAAATAAAGTTATTAACCCCTATCCCTCCACTCCCGGAGCCCACCGCAACTAAATAAATGTATTAACCCCTAAACCTCTGGCCTCCCACATCACTACCACTTACTAAACCTATTAACCCCCCCACATCGCCATAAACTAAATTAAGCTATTAACCCCTAAACCTAACAACCCACTAGATTTATATTAAATATTAACTCATCCCTATCTTATAATGCATTTAAACTTACCTTTAGAATTAAATTAAACTATATTAAACTATTAATTAACGTACCCTAACAATTATCCTACAATTAAATTAATCTATATTAAACTATTAATTAACCTACCTTAACTATTATACTAAAATTACATTAAACTATAAATTAACCTACCCTAACTATTATACTAAAATTACATTAAACTATATTACATATTTAAACATCTAACCCTACTCAAATTATTTAAATCTACTATTAAATATTACTAAATTACAAAAAACTAACAACTAAGTTACAAAAAATAAAAAACACTAAGTTACACAAAATAAAAAATAAACTATCAAATATTTAAACTAATTACACCTAATTTAAGAGCCCTATGAAAATATAAAAGCCCCTCCAAAATAAAAAAAAAACCTTGCCTACAATAAACTACCAATGGCCCTTAAAAGGGCCTTTTTCAGGGCATTGCCCCAAAGAAATCAGCTCTTTTACCTGAAAATAAAAATACAAATACCCCCCCCCCAACAGTAAAACCCACCACCCACACAACCAACCCCCCCAAATAAAAACCTATCTTAAAAACCTAAGCTCCCCATTGTCCTGAAAAGGGCATTTGGAAGGGCATTTAGCTCTTTTTCAGCCCAAACCCCTAACCTAAAAATAAAACCCACCCAATAAACCCTTAAAAAAAACTAACACTTATCCACTTATAGTTTTTGAAGACCCAACATCCATCCTCAACAAAGTGGCAGAAGTCCTCAGCGAAGCGGGCCGAAGTCTTCATCCAGACGGCATCTTCTATCTTCATCCATCCGGCGCGGAGCGGCTCCATCCTCAAGAAATATGGCACAGAGCATCCTCTTCTTCCAACATCTTCTGAACAATCTAAAAAGAAAAACAAAAGCGCATCCTCAGATTCAAGTGAAGAATTTTATTAACACACATAAGCGCTAAAAGGTAAGCTTGTCTGGTATCTATGGCAATTGCAGGCTTTTTTTTGTTTTACGAAAGTAACGCCCCTCAGACTGGAGTAACCAATCATCATGTTTTAGGTAATAATGTTGCCATAGCATGTCAGAATATAATTGCCGTTATTGTCTATTATGTTACCATTTCATTCATAGAACGAAAGTGTCCTTGTATATTACAAATGTATATAAATACATAATAGCAATCTCATATTGTGCACATATTCAATGTTAGTGCTTATTCAACAATTAAAACAATTCATAAAATTCTCATAAAACAATATTAAATACACACAATAATAACATTATCTTCTGAACAATGAAGTTTCCCTTTAAATGACGTCATACAAGATGGCGTCCCTTAAATTACAATTGGCTGATAGAATTCTATCAGCCAGTCGGAATTAAGGTGGAAAAAATCCTATATACTATCAGCCAATAGGAATAAGCTTTCATCCTATTAGCTGATCCATTCAGCCAATAGGATTGAGCTTGCATTCTATTGGCTGATTGGAATAGCCAATAGAAAGCAAGCTCAATCCTGTTGGCTGATTGGATCAGCCAATAGGATGAAAGCTCAAACCTATTGGCTGATTGCAACAGCCAATAGGATTTTTTCCACCTTAATTCGAATTGGCTGATTTTTCATTTAAAGGGAAACTTCATTGTTCAGAAGACGTCGGAAGAAGAGGATTCTCCGCGCCGGATGTCTTGAAGATGGACGCTCCGCACCGGATGGATGAAGATAGAAGATGCCGTCTGGATGAAGACTTCTGCTGGCTTGGATGAAGACTTCTGCCGGCTTCGCTGAGGACTTCTGCTGCTACTTTGAGGATGGATGTCGGGTCTTTAAAAACTGTAAGTGGATCTTCGGGGGTTAGTGTTTTTTTAAGGGTTTATTTGGTGGGTTTTAATTTAAGATTAGGGGTTTGGGCTGAAAAAGAGCTAAATGCCCTTTTATGGGCAATGCCCCTCCAAATGCCCTTTTGAGGGCAATGGGGAGCTTAGGTTTTTAAGATAGGTTTTTATTTGGGGGGTTGGTTGTGTGGGTGGTGGGTTTTACTGTTGGGGTGGTATTTGTATTTTTATTTACAGGTAAAAGAGCTGATTTCTTTGGGGCAATGCCCCGCAAAAGGTCCTTTTAAGGGCCATTGGTAGTTTATTGTAGGTTAGGTTTTTTTATATTTTGGGGGAGCTTTTTTATTTTCATAGGGTTCTTAGATTAGGTGTAATTAGTTTAAATATTTGATCATTTATTTTGTGTAACTTAGTGTTTTTTATTTTTTTAAATTAATTGTTAGTTTTTTGTAACTTAGTAATATTTAATAGTAGATATAAATAATTTGAGTAGGGTTAGGTGTTTAAATATGTAATATAGTTTAATGTAGTTTTAATATAATAGTTAGGGTAGATTAATTATTAGTTTAATGTAATTGTTGTATAATAGTTAGGGTAGGTTAATTAATAGTTTAATATAGTTTAATTTAATTCTAAAGTTAAAATTTATTATAAGATAGGGATAAGTTAATATTTAATATAAAGTTAGCGGGTTGTTAGGTTTAGGGGTTAGTAGCTTAATTTAGTTTATGGCATGTGGGGGGCTGGCGGTTTAGGGGTTAATAGGTTTAGTAAGTGGTAGTGATGTGGGAGGCCAGAGGTTTAGGGGTTAATACATTTATTTAGTTGCGGAGGGCTCCAGGAGCAGCGGTATAGGGGTTAATAACTTTATTTAGAGTTGCGGTGGGCTCCGGGAGCGGGGAGATAGGGGTTAATAACTTTATTAGAGTTGCGGTGGGCTCCGGGAGCGGAGGGATAGGGGTTAATATATTTATTTAGGTTGCGGCAGTGTTGGACAGCGGCGGGATAGGGGTTAATAACTTTATTAGAGTTGCGGCGTTGTCCGGGGGTGGCGGGATAGGGGTTAAACATTTTAGTATAGTGGCGGTGTTTAGTGATAGAGTATAAATAAAGTTGTGAAAATGCTGAATAGCAGCAAGATCGATGACAGTTAACAACAGTCCGCTGCTCATTGCCCTGTACTTGGTGCGCTGCATTTTTACAGCTTTTTTTTATAAATAAGGAGAGCGTATTCAGGTATTGGTGCCGTCGAATGCAGCACAGTTGATGGCTTGATAAGTAGGCCTCAAAATGTTTTATCAATTAAAAAGATAGATAATCCCTTTATTACCCATTCCCCAGTTTTGCACATCCAACGTGGTTATATAAATGTTCTTTTAACCTCTGTGATTACCTTGTATCTAAGCCTCTTTTGACAGCCCCCTGATCACATGACTTTTTATTTATAATCTATTGACTTGCATTTTAGCTGTGTTGTGCAGAACACACAGATGTGAGCCCAGTGTTATCTATATGGCATCCATTAACTAGCAGACTCCTGTTGTGAAAAGCAAATAAAAAGCATATGATTTAGAGGCTGTCTATAGTGGCTTAGAAACAGGCAGACATTTAGAGGTTTTAATGTTATAATGTATATTAAGCTAACAATGTTGGTTGTGCAAAGCTGGGGAATGGGTATTATCACATGGTAGGAGGTATGGCCCCTTCCTGCCCACAGCCCCTCAGTGTACCCATTTTATTTGAATGACTGTGCCACCAGGGGGCCTTTATGGATTCTTGCAACAGGTCTCCGCATGTACCTTTAAAATGTGAAATGAGTGGGATTGTAAGCTTCCAAAAAAGCCACTAGAAAACATCAGATGTGCCATGGTCAACTTAGTTTTTAAAATAGTCATAAATGAAAACTTTTAAATGAATGGCAAACAGTGTTTTCTGAAGGAATAAAAGTAGGTTTATGAGTTATTTCAATGGTAAATATCTGATTAAATAAAACAATTTATTAAAAAAAAAAAATTCTGATGATCTTTCATTGCACAAAATGGCTTATCTCACCTCGGTAATCCATGTGAAAGCTGCTTGAGCAGAGTGGAATATACCCCAGATTGGTTATAATTCTGTACAAAATGTATTCATGTTGAATGATGCAGTACGCACCATGTGGTTATGACAGAGTATGAGTTTTCTTTTTTATTTCTCTTTTTACTCAACTTCTTTAATTTGTAAGTTCATGTTGCAGACTGTAACTTTGTGATGATCAGTCAAAATACTACTTTTGGACATTTTTAACAAATCTGAACCATATCAACACCCTAATAAGTTCCTAAAACTCATTTTCATTTCTATATTTCACTTTGATACAGTAAAAAGCAGTTGCAGTTCCTCTATTTTAACTTTAGACTGATAGCTGTATTTTGATTTCACTTTTTGTAAAGGCTTTGTGTGCCATTGAGGTTGCTTCAAAGGAAAAGAATAAAACAATTTCCAATGTTTTAAAAGTGTCTGTTGTTCATAGTTTCGCAATATGGTCTATCACAGACGACTGGAAACTTGCTAGAGATGCCGAGCTTTTAAACCCAGCGGGAGAACGTCTTAACCAAGTGATGTAACAGGTTATTTTGACCAACTCTTGGCTGTTTACTCTCAACTTATTTAGATGTCATAGAAGACAGCCAATAATTTCAGTAGGCTAGATCAACAAATGATAAATTCTTAATATTTAATGTCACCTGTTACTATCAGACTAAATAATAGTAGCCATGGTAGAAATAATACAAAGTACCGCAAATATAGGATATAAATGTTAACATTACATTTAAATATTGAGTCCTGTCTAATATAAACAATGATACTAAAAGATCATTATTCTATACATTTACTCCTTGAGGCACAGGTATAATACGTTTATCTTTGTAACGGCTACGTTTTAGCAGGTGTTAATCTAATAAGGTCTTGAATTGCTATTTGCTAGCGTTGGGAGGAAAGTAGGATACCTTAGGCATTACATTAATTTTTTTTTATATATATATATATCTTTACAACTTAAAAACACTTAGGGATAGATTACAAGTGGAGCTATATTTTGCATTTTCGCTCCACTAGGATTTTCATTTTTGTGCTAGTCAGATTGTGCTGGTATTACAAATTCAAAGTAAAGTGTTTTTTCTCCAGTGGTAACCCAGATCTCGCATTAAGTCAAAATTCGAACATTGCGATCGTGGTTACATATTCCCCAATAGAAGTCAATGGAGAAAAAAAGTTGAAAAAAAAACACCCCACTCTCATGCAAACACCATAACATATTCTCATTAGCGCAAATCCGACATAAAAATATTAATATTTCACATGCCAAAGTTCTTTACATAATGGAATATTTTTTGGTTATTCTTCATAAATAAATATTTCTAAAATTAGGGGGAGGTAAAAGGTGAGTTTAAAATCCTCCACTACGCACAAAATATAGAGAAAATAACTTATTGTGTAGTTCATTAAGAAATCTAGACAGGCCAGAAGATAAGCTGTGTGAACAGCGATGCTTTGGCGTAAAGGGAATCTGCTGAAAGCAGACTTAAAGTAAAAAGGTGTGTCATTGTGAACCTAATTTGCATATCTTACCCAGAATCCTTTGCTGCATTGGAAACAATGTAATTCTGAGGTTTTCTGTGGGAAAAACAAGCCTTCTGGCCTGTTTAGATTTGTTAATGAACTACACAATTAGTTATTTTCTCTATATTTTGTGCATAGTGGAGGATTTTAAACTCACCTTTTACCTCCACCTAATTTTAAATGTTGTATTTTGCCCCGAAATCAACTTCACCCAGCAGTGATTCAAACCTTCTCCCAGCTGATGAGTGGCAAAAACCACGAAAAAGTCTGTCCTGGGATGGTTATGAATCCATGCACTAACACTAGTTAAGCTTATAAGCTGTGTGAACAGCGATGCTTTGGCGTAAAGGGAATCTGCTGAGAAGCAGACTTGAAGTAAAAAGGTGTGTCATTGTGAACCTATTTTGCATATCTTACCCAGAATCCTTTGTTGCATTGAAAACAATCGTTTAGATTACGAGTCTTGCGTTAGCCTTAAAAAGCAGCGTTGAGGGGTCCCAACGCTGCTTTTTAATGCCCGCAGGTATTACGAGTCAGGCAGGAAAGGGTCTACCGCTCACTTTTTTTCCGCGATTTTAGCTTACCGCAAATCCCCTTACGTCAATTGCGTATCCTATCTTTTTAATGGGATTTTCCTAATGCCGGTATTACGATCATCTGAAAAAGTGAGTCAGTAGTTAAGAGTTTTATGGGCTAACGCCGGAACATAAAACTCTTAACTAAAGTGCTAAAAGTTCACTAACATCCGTAAACTACCTATTAACCCCTAAACCGAGGCCCCCCACATCGGAAACACTTAACTAAAAGGTTTAACCCCTAATCTGCCGACCGGACATTGCCGCCACTTTAATAAATATATTAACCCCTAAACCGCCGCACTCCCGCCTTGCAAACACTAGTTACATTTTATTAACCCCTAATCTGCCTTCCCTAACATCGCCGACACCTACCTACATTTATTAACCCCTAATCTGCCGACCCCAACGTCGCCGCTACTATATTAAATTTATTAACCCCTAAACCTGTCTAACCCCCCCTAACTTAAATATAATTTAAATTAATCAAAATAAATTTAACATAATTAAATAAATTAATCCTATTTAAAACTAAATACTTACATATAAAATAAACCCTAAGCTAGCTACAATATAACTAATAGTTACATTGTAGCTAGCTTAGGATTTATATTTATTTTACAGGCAACTTTGTATTTATTTTAACTAGGTACAATAGTTATTAAATAGCTATTAACTATTTAATAACTACCTAGCTAAAATAAGTACAAAATTACCTGTAAAATAAACCCTAACCTAAATTACAATTACACCTAACACTACACTATAATTAAACTACCTAAACTACCTACAATTAATTATAATTAAATTAAATAAACTAAATTACGGGGAAAAACCCCCACTAAATTACAGAAAAAAAAAGAATTACAAGAGTTTTAAACTAATTACACCTAATCTAATCCCCCTAATAAAACAAAACAGCCCCCCAAAATAATAAAATTCCCAACCCTATACTAAATTACAAATAGCCCTTAAAAATCAGCTCTATCACCTGTTAAAAAAAATATGTAAAAAAAAATGATAGAAGCCTGAGGAAACAAACAGAGATCTGAGAAACTAGTTGCTTGTTTATCCATTGTTACGGTCACATTTGTGACATTTTATATTGTATTTTACTGCACCATTAAACTATGGTATTTTAACTCTTCGCTGAGAGCCTGAGCTTGATTGAAATCTACACTGGAGTTATTTGTTGCACTGCCTTGGTCAGTGAACTGGGACACTGTGAACTCCCAGTCTGCCTCTATAAGCACAACAGAGTGCTGCTTTACTTGTGATTATAAACCTTTTTTTACATTTGTCCAAACTGTATCACACGAGGAGGCGCCCTTGTCTTTGTGATTTTCTTTGCACAGAGAGAGTATTTACCCAGACTGGTTTTGTGACAAGGAGCTGACTTCTGGATCTAAGGGAGAATCTTATATATGTGCTACCCAGGAGGACTAATAAACCTCTGAAGTGCCCTCCTAATCTTGGGACTGTCTGAGCATCAATATCATATACAGATAAGAACTTATTAGAGACTTAATACTATTTATTTATTATATATTGTTTTAAGCTGCATTTTCTGTTTATATTGATCTCATCACATCACATTTGATGAGAGTCCATGTCTCATTTTTTTCTGTAATTGTCATTATTATTTTGTCTTTATACATTATTATCTGATCATTTTATATTATTTTTATAGTGTTTATTGTTTTTACTATACTTCAGTATTATCCTACAGATTGTTGTAATACATCTATATTTATATTAGGCCTTGGTAGGCTTTTTTTAAAAAAATTATATTTTTAAAAATTATATATTTCTTCTAGCACCCCCTAGAGTTACACTTGCATAGTGTAACAGGTATTTCTGTAAAAAAAAATACAATGCCCCCCCAACATTAAAACCCACCACCCACACACCCAACCCTATTCTAAAACCCACCCAATCCCCCCTTAAAAAAATCTAACACTACCCCCTTGAAGATCACCCTACCTTGAGCCGTCTTCACCCAGCCGGGCACAAGTGGTCCTCCAGAGGGTCCGAAGTCTTCATCCTATCCGGCCAGAAGAGGATATCAAGACCGGCAGAAGACTTCATCCAGACGGCATCTTCTATTTTCATCCTTCCGGAGCGGAGCGGGTCCATCTTCAAGACATCCGACGCAGAGCATCCTCTTCATCCGACGGCCAACGACTGAATGACTGGTCCTTTAAATGATGTCATCCAAGATGGCGTCCCTTGAATTCTGATTGGCTGATAGAATCCTATCAGCCAATCGGAATTAAGGTAGGAAAATCCTATTGGCTGATGCAATGAGCCAATAGGATTGAAGTTCAATCCGATTGGCTCATCCAATTAGCCAATAGAATTGAGCTTGCATACTATTGGCTGTTCCAATCAGCCAATAGAATGTGAGGTCAATCCTATTGGCTGATTGCATCAGCCAATAGGATTTTTCCTACCTTAATTCCGATTGGCTGATAGGATTCTATCAGCCAATCAGAATTCAAGGGCCACCATCTTGGATGACATCATTTAAAGGACCAGTCATTAAGTCGTCGGCCGTCGGATTTATACACATATAAATACATTAATATATATGTACACACATATAGACATATATTAGAGCCTTTTGCCATTAAGATGAGATATATATATATATATATATATATATATATATATATATATATATATATATATAAGTATGCAAAGGGCCTGCACTCACGTTTACCAAACATCCAACCAGGGTGCTTCCAAGATCACAGTATAAGTAGTGGAGAAAAGGATGCACTTGCAAGGATTTTCAAATTGTTACCTTTATTTCTTGTAACGTTTCGGGTATTACCCCCTTCGTCTGACACCAACAAAAATAACAACCATCTTCTTTCCCCCACTGTGCCTTATAAACCCTCACAAGTGCTCCAGAACCGAGCCCCAATTAGAGGTGACACTCCCACTGGCTGACATCATCAGAAGGCAAGCCGGTAACCGGACTTCCTAGTAGTGTCAATTAAACATCATGACATATGTAAACTAAAAATGTTTTAAAGTACTCTAAGCATCATACAACCAAAACAGGCATGGAAAAAACATGAAACAAACTGAGGATAGCTCCACATTGGATCGTTACCTGATCAGGGTAATTGTCTCTACCTGCCAAGACAGCATAATATAGTTGACAGTCTGGTGGTCATGGCAACCCTCATATAAACAACACCCATGATCACAGAATCATAAGCACGGGGTAGTGGCTTGAACAGCCAATCACATCCTAATCAGGCCCGGTCCTGAGCTGCAAAAAGATCTTCAAGCTAAGACAAGAAACCTAAGGGCATCAAAAACATACAAATATAGTTAAAGCTACAAAAGCAGGAAACAAACATAACAATACAAATGTAACAATAAAATAATATAAAAGTAACAGAATCATAACAGAAGGTCAATGAGTGTACAGAAATATTCTCCTAAGCATAGCAGCACTTAAAAATACAGTCAAAATTCATACAAAATGACCATCAAAAATGCGCACAAAATCCACAAGTGGGCTAACCTGCAGAATACAGATGCAGACACAGGGACATTATGCCAAACCCTATGCCCATAAACCAACTGACCACTAGCATAAGGTTACACAAAGAGAGGAAAAAGGGGGAAAAACAAAACCAGGAGCAAAAATTAACAATACAAATAACAAAATAAAGCAAAAGACAAAAAATCATAAAAATAAATACACACATACAAATCCCACATCAACCACAGCAGCAAGAGGCCCTATAAAGTGGAGTATCCACTCACGGGCACAATTCAAAATATGTCCTCACAGGAAGCAATGCCAATCCAGGCGTGAATTAATGCCATTCGGGGCCATTTGTATGTTTTTGATGCCCTTAGATTTCTTGCCTTAGCTTGGAGATCTTTTTGCATCTGAGGACCAGGCCTTATTAGGATGTGATTGGCTTTTCCAGCCACTACCCCGTGCTTATGATCCTGTGATCATGGGGTTTGATCCAGTAACGATCCAATGTGGGGCTATCCTCAGTTTGTTTCATGTTTGTTCCATGCCTATTTTGGTTGTATGATGCTTAGAGTACTTTAAAACATTGTTAGTTCACATATGTTATGTTGTTTAATTGACACTAGGGAGTCTGGTTACCGTGTCGCCTTCTGATGATGTCAGCCGGTGGGAGTGGCAACTCTGATTGGGGCTTGGTTCTGGAGCACTTGTGAGGGTTTATAAGGGATCCTTTTCTCCACTACCTATATATATATATATATATATATATATATATATCCATCTTTCGACATGTATAAGTATGTTTCTCAATGTTAAAGCCCTTCTGCTGCTTTTTTTTTCTCTAACACCTGAGATCGCATATCTTTGAGCTCTTATAACTTTTGCGTGCAATATTCTTTTGTGAATTTTTTTTATAAGACACTGTTAATATGAGGGTAACTGTTCTTTGCAATATATTTTTGAAATCTTTTGTTCTAATTTTTAATTTAGTAAAATTGTTAAGCACAGCTCTGCAATCATGGTAAGGATTCTCGCGTAACTCAAGATTGTGCTAGTGAAACCGCGATTTCGCTCCGCTTATAATATCAGCGTAATTGAAAAGGGGCAAAAAAGCTTGCGAAAACTCTATCACAATCGTTTGCATGCCACTTGTAATCTAGCCTTTAGCATCTATTAAACAAATAGATGCAAAGTTTCTAAGAAGACTTTCATAATTGCTGTAATTTGAGGTGTTATTAGTAAAGAAGAGGTGATAATCCGCATTTCCATGTCCAAATTTTCCTAATATTCTATTGTACTTTTTTTTAAATTTTATTTGCAAAAATTTGGAACTTGTTTGAATAAGTTGATCTTTATTTTACAGGGTCTACTTCGGTAAAATGATCTTACTTTTAGATAGGGGAGATATTTCTCTTATAACATCTATAATAGTAGATGAATGACTAACTGTAATATAAGATAGATATATATATATATATATATATATATATATATATATATATATATATATACCTACGCGCAAATCAAGAATGGAGCCAGGTTAATTAATTAAAGATCGGGGTATCCTCATAACCTCAACATTTTGTGTGTGTGTGTATATATATATATATATATATATATATATATATATACACACAATACAGTAATTCTCAATTAAATAAACTTCAAACTAGCAGTGTTGTTTAGATCAATATAATTAGTCTGCCAGATATAGACCCAGATCTCACTCTGCATTAATTCCTTGTGGTTCTTGTGTTTGTAAGTAAAAAAATCAATTTTGCCTCCTTATGCAGTAGCTTTTTAAAATGATCTCCTCCTCTTTTATCTGGGGGTATAAAGTATATTGCCTGGCTTTTGTGGCTTTTGAACGTTTCTATGCCCTTTTCGTGGTAAGGAAAATGTTTTGATACTGTAGTCTTAGGTGGATCTGTTTCAATTGCATTCAAATGTTCTCTTACTTGATCTTTCAACATCCTACTGCTACAACCCATATATTGCTTCTTGCAAACTGAGCAAGTCACCAAGTAAACAATGAATTTAGAAGTACAATACAATCTATATCTGATGTAAAATTTTTGATTGGTTTGTGTTGACACAAACTTGTCACCTGTGATTTATGTATTGGCATGTTTATTGTGAGACGTCTAGTCCATATTAAGCATTACATTTTTCTGCTGGGTTTACAAAGTTCCCAAAAGTATACACTAATACACTATTATAGACACAAGAAAAATGGCACAATATGAGATCTTTTTATTTGATCTCCATCAAGTAGTTTTTTATTATTTGATAACCTGTACAGTAATGTCTTATCCATCTCTCGCATTGCGGTTGTGTTCATTGACTTACCCCTTTTCTATGCACACTTGTTCTAGTATATTCACCTTGCTCTCACATCTTCACTTATATCGGGATTTGCTTAACGCACTAATTCTTACCTTATCCATTGATGCTGGACTGTAATTATATGTGTTGCAACCGTAGTATGCATCAAAGGGAATATGTAAGGAGTATACTATGTTTCCATTCCAACTAGTTCTATATATGTACAATAAGCATTATATGTTTCTATCCTAACATTTGTGATATATGTGTAGAACAATATTTATGCTTTTGCCTATGCATGACCAGCTGTCCTCCCTAGTCTAATCAAATAGGATACGTATAACAATTGATTCCTGTTACTTTTTTATTTGACTTAGCTAGCTGAGGCATGGTAACTTTATAGTTTTAGTGTGCCTATTAAATATACAGGATAAACTTTTGTGATTTAATGTTTTAACATTTATTACTGTATGTATCCTTACTGCCCAGTATGTCAATGGTTAATGGTTTATTTGCTTGTTAACTTACACATTAGATAGCATTCCTTTCAACCAATAAGGATGTTTTTTGGTTTTTAAATTAAGCAGCACTGGTGCATTCCATTAGCTATGATTACGGTATTACACCGAAACATGTCAGCTGGAAGCACCATGTGCTGAGTGTTTCTATCATAGACCCCCATGGGTTTTTTTAAATTTTGGATTTTATTTTTGACCTCAGATTCCACTCTATTTCATTATTATTTGCCAGCATCTGGGGTCATACTCTAAGCTCGGAAGCCTCTCTCTTAGCAGGACGTATACTTGTTTTTGTTCCCCTGCTATTTTTTGCCCACACAGTATTCAAACAACCGACTCGGAATTATCAGACAGCAGAGACTGCGTCATCGGATGCTCACAGCGTGAGTAGTAAGACACGCTGGAATCGGCACAGCGCGTGCAACATTAACACAGTGGAGGATCCTCGGGGACTGTATTATAACACACGGAGCCTGAGGGACAGGACAAACACAGCAACTAAATTGTGAGTGAGTACAGCCTTTGGCTTCATATGATTTATTGTCAAGTCTCACACGGATAGTGTTGTTTTGCCTTTTACCTTGTTACAAGAGTCCCGTGGAAGGAGGGTGTATATTAACTATCTGAAGATTCACTCCAGGTACTGTCCTTTTGTTTCTTGGATTGGACTACACTTATACAAACCTTTGTTGTTTTAGAGAGAGTTTACCTTAAATGCCTAAATAGGGAGCTTCCTTAATATTGTGCACTATACTAATCTTCTATGAGTACTATATATATATATATATATATATATATATATATATATATATATAAACTGTTTCAATTAGCCTGTGGCCCAGCACTCCAACCTGGGTGGGTGGTGTATGATAGACCTGAGTGCAATCCTCAAATTTAAGGAGTATACGAATCCATGCAGAAAAGGGCACTCTCAGGATTTGTACATAAACCCAATTATTCCTTTATTGAAAATATCAACAGAACATGGTCGACGTTTCGTCTGAGTGTATACTTGTGACTGAGCTTGTCTGGTTGCCTCGATACCTAACTGGTGAGGAATCATTGTGTAAAGGCTATTAACATCTAGAGTCACAAGTATACACTCAGACGGAAAGATCCGATCTTGTAACAATTGCATTAGTTCTATGGAGTCCAAGAGAAATGCCTCTGTGGCTTTCACTAGGTCCTGCAAGAAAAAGTCAATATACCTAGATAGGTTTTGAAACAGTATGGGTCGCCCAGGTGGTTTAGCCTGATCTTTATGTATTTTGGAGATAGTATATACAATTGGGTATACAGGATGTTCGTTGATCAAAAAATCATATGTGTTCTGGTCGATGTGTCCACAGTACAATGCAAAGGACAGGCTATCATCTAGTTTCTTCTTAAATATTGGTGTGGGATTATGTGTGAGTTTCTTATACGTGGTAGCATCTTCAAGTTGTTTGAGCAACTCTTCACAGTAGTAGGCATAGTCTAAATGATGATTGCACCGCCTTTGTCAGCGGGTCGAATGACAATCGTGTCATCAGTCTGAAGTCTGCGTAATGCTTGCCACTGCTCCTTATTTAGGTGGGCCGAACTCTTTTAAGGGGACTTGCAGGTCTGGCTTCACATAACTGAATAGTGGTACAGGCTATTACTGTCTGTCCCTTTTGGTAAATTGCAGAATTCTTCTGATATTGTTTTTAATCATTTATGTATAGGTTGGTGATGGGTGGTTTGTTGTTTGTTCACTTTTAGGTATTTGTTACAGTAGTGTTTTTGTGTTTATTTTCAGATTATATATGTCCTGATGAAGGCCTCAATGAGGGCCGAAACGTCGACCATGTTCTGTTGATATTTTCAATAAAGGAATAATTGGGTTTATGTACAAATCCTGAGAGTGCCCTTTTCTGCATGGATTTATATATATATATATATATATATATATATATATATATATATATATATATATACAATACTGTAATTCTCAATTAAATAAACTTCAAACTAGCAGTGTTGTTTAGATCAATATAATTAGTCTGCCAGATATAGATCCAGATCTCACTCCGCATTAATTCCTTGTGGTTCTTTTGTTTGTAAGTAAAAAATCCATTTTGCCTCCTTATGCAGTAGCTTTTTAAAATGATCTCCTCCTCTTTTATCTGGGGGTATGAAGTCTATTGCCTTGCTTTTGAAAGTTTCTATGCCCTTTTCGTGGTAAAGAAAATGTTTTGATACTGTAGTCTTAGGTGGATCTGTTTCAATTGCATTCAAATGCTCTCTTACTTGATCTTTCAACATCCTACTGCTACAACCCATATATTGCTTCTTGCAAACTGAGCAAGTCACCAAGTAAACAATGAATTTAGAATTACAATACAATCTATATCTGATGTAACATTTTTGATTTGTTTGTGTTGACACAAACTTATCACCTGTGATTATGTATTGGCATGTTTATTGTGAGACGTCTGGTCCATATTAAGCATTACATTTTTCTGCTGGGTTTACAAAGTTCCCAAAAATATACACTAAAACACTATTATAGACATGTAGTATGGCAAGATATTCAAAAGGGATCCGTTGCAATTTACTGTTTAAAGGAAGCAACGCCGAGAGGCGTCTTACCATACACTTCAGTAGGTGGAGATGCTGTTATGATATCTACAATATATTCAAAGCAGCATTGCCACCTATATCAAAGGTGTAATGTAAATGATCCCTTAGAACATTACTGTATGAAAATAAAATGTACATGAGTCAACAGAAAATGAACTATTGTTCATACAATATAATAGTGAATTAAACATATCAATAATACACATACAGTATAGGAGCTGGGGGATTGTGGGTATATGATATATGTATATGCATATGTGCGTGTATATATATATATATATATATATATATATATATATGCAGAAATCTAAAAAAACAAGTGCAAAGATACACCTCTCATAGTGCAAATCAATTTAATACGATAAAACAATGGAATATACAAAAAAAAAGTCTGAGAGTAATTCCTACTCACAAGTGTGACCCAATCTAATGAGGTAAGTATTGGCAGGCGGATCTTAAAGTGTCCCCACTTATGTTAGACAACTGCTCCCAATGTGGTAGAAAAGTCTTCTCACTGTTAATGTCTCCAGTGGTGTCCAAGGTAGATAATAGTCCATTAATAACAGTTTATGCTGTCCTAGAGATCAGGACTATCTTACCGCTCCTGAAATGTCAGTCCAAGGCTTGTAAAGTAACGCTGAGAGTAGCTGCAGCACAGACCTGTGTTTCAGCGTGCGGTACAAAATCTCCTAAGCAGCGTGTAGTTCACAAGTGACGTAAGGTGGGCGTGGCCTTACGCATTTCACGGAAAACATCCGCTTCGTCAGAGGCTTGATGTACGCCCACCTTACCAGCTGTACTTTTGAGACAGCGCATTGGTACATGCCCACCCTACGTCAATCCGAAATTAGAACTTGGCAAATTTGTGTGGAGCAATAGAAAGTTCGATCAAACCAATTGTTTAAAACCTAGTGAGAATATAGCACAATGTAAAATCCTATTTAACAGCACACTGCAATAATAAATGCCATATTTACAACACTAGCCAATGTTTTTTAAAAAATTACTTTGTGTTATCCATATATCATGATTTAAATTCCTATTTCACAACACACAAAATATGGATAAAGCCGAGATGAGGGCTTTAAACAAATTAAAACAAGATACATCAATAACAATTAGGGAAGCGGATAAGGGGGGGAGTATAGTCATTCAGGATAGAGAAGACTATTTGGCAGAAGCCTATAGAATCCTGAATGACTCTACAACCTACTTGAAACTAAAGGGAGACTCCACAAAAAGCTTCATTAAAGAATTAAAAAGTCTTCTTACTGAGAATTTAAGAATAGGCATCATCTCAAAGGATGAATATGACTTTCTCTTAATGGACAAAGGGAGATTGGCAATTTTCTATCATTTGCTGAAAGTCCATAAAAATTTAGAACAACCGCCAGGACGCCCTATAATTTCGGGCATTAATTCCTTGACCAGTAATCTCTCTCAATTTGTAGATTACTATTTGAAACCTATGGTTAATACTTTAAAATCTTATGTACGGGACACTTCACATATTCTATCTATTATGGAGAGCATACAGTGGAAACCTGACTATATTTGGTTGACCCTGGATGTTGCTTCTCTCTACACCTGTATCCCACATGATACACGTGTAGATAGTATAAAATATAGTTTTGAGAAATATGATCATTTACCCCCTATGCAGAGAGAATTTTTATTAAAAGCAATAAAATTCATTTTACAGAAGAACTATTTATTGTTCAATAAGGACTATTACTTGCAAGTTGGGGGCACAGCGATGGGTACTCGCTTTGCCCCCAACTATGCAAATCTCTATATGGGAACATGGGAGGACAAGTATATATGGGAAAACAACCCCTTTAAGGATAATTTAATCGTTTGGAAATGATTTATAGATGATGTAATAGTCATCTGGAAAGGGGATGAGAATGGAATAAATAGATTTTTTGACTATGTGAATCAAAATGAATTCAATTGGAAATTCACTAAAAATATGAATAAAATAAAATTGAATTTTTAGATGTAATACTAACAGGGAGTGAGGATAAAATCACCACTAGTCTATATAGAAAGGAGACAGACTCGAACAGTTACCTCCACGCCAAAAGTGGACACCACAAAAATTGGATAAAGAATATACCTTATGGCCAATTTCAGAGGGTGAGGAGGAACTGTTCGAGCCTTGTCTCCTTTGATAAAGAATCGGAACATTTGAAAACTAAATTTGGAGCAAAAGGCTACCCCAAAGATCTAGTTGAAAGTGGATACTCAAGGGCACGTCAATTGGAAAGATCCACACTATTACAGCAAAAACAAAAACCTAACTTTGAGGGTAACAAGATGAATAATCTCTTTTTAACCAAATATAATGAAAAATCATGGGACATAAAGAGAGTAATAAAAAAACACTGGCATGTCTTATTAGAAGACCCTATCCTAAAAAAAAATATTTGTATCAGATCCCAAGAGTAGTATTTAAGAAAAATAGGAATCTCAAAGATATTCTAGCTCCGAGCTGTTTAAAACAAGATCCTAATAAGGTGAATTGGTTAAACAAAGCCAGTTTTGGCTTTTTCAGATGCAATAGGAAAAATTGCAATACATGTCAAATAATTGATTCAAATAATAAACAAATAACATCACATGTGAATGGCTTTACAAAGCCTATAAGAACATCCATGAACTGCCACTCCAAATATGTTGTGTATGTTCTGGAGTACAGTTGTCATCTCCAGTATATAGGCAGGACCAAGAGAACAGTAAAGAGAAGAGTACTGGAGCATATTGCAAATATTGAAAAGGGAGATTTGTCCCATGGAGTGACGGATCATTTTAGAATGATACATAACAATGATCCGTCCAGTTTGAGGTTTAAGGCTATTGAACAAGTGATATTGGATGAGAGAAGGGGGGATAGGATGTTACGTCTAAGACAAAGAGAGACATTCTGGATCCACTCCCTTCAGACCTTGGAGCCATATGGGATGAATACGGAAGTGGATATCCAGGCATTCTTAATTTAATACTAAAAAGTTTTAGGTGTAGAACAATAACAATAATATTAATCCCAAAATTAACAAGAATAGTAACAACTAATTCTTTCACAAGTAACCATATAGCATACTAATTGTGGTTGAGCTGTAACTTGGGGTAAAGACAGAATAGAACAATATATAGGGAATAAATAAATAACATCAACTTTTTTTTCAATGTCATTTACAATTAATAATTAAATTATTGACACAGTGGGAGGTATAGTTTAAGACAGAAAATAGTGTTGTCCCTGCATTTAATAGCTTCTCTTTTAGTACAGTCATCAATTGTTTGAACAAATATTTAATACTAGATAATAAGGAATATAATAAAATTTGGATATGCAAATACAATCAGGGAGTACATATAAGGGCTCTACATTTTTTATGAGGATGGTTTATCTTTTAATTTTTATATTTTATCTAATTTATGTTTGTTGTTAACATATTACTGTTACTATCCATATTTTGTGTGTTGTGAAATAGGAATTTAAATCATGATATATGGATAACACAATGTAATTTTTTAAAAAACATTGGCTAGTGTTGTAAATATGGCATTTATTATTGCAGTGTGTTGTTAAATAGGATTTTACATTGTGCTATATTCTCACTAGGTTTTAAACAATTGGTTTGATCGGACTTTCTATTGCTCCACACAAATTTGACAAGTTCTAATTTCGGATTGACGTAGGGTGGGCGTGTACCCATGCGCTGTCTCAAAAGTACAGCTGGTAAGGTGGGCGTACATCAAGCCTCTGACGAAGCGGATGTTTTCCGTGAAATGCATAAGGCCACACCCACCTTACGTCACTCGTGAACTACACGCTGCTTAGGAGATTTTGTACCGCACGCTGAAACACAGGTCTGCGCTGCAGCTACTCCCAGCGTTACTTTACAAGCCTTGGACTGACATTTCAGGAGTGGTAAGATAGTCCTGATCTCTAGGACAGCATAAACTGTTATTAATGGACTATTATCTACCTTGGACACCACTGGGGACATTAACAGTGAGGAGACTTTTCTACCACATTGGGAGCAGTTGTCTAACATAAGTGGGGACACTTTAAGATCCGTCTGCCAATACTTACCTCATTAGATTGAGGGTCACACTTGTGAGTAGGAATTACTCTCAGACGTTTTTTTTGTATATTCCATTGTTTTATCGTATTAAATTGATTTGCACTATGAGAGGTGTATCTTTGCGCTTGTTTTTTTTAGATTTCTGCAGCTGTACCTTTTCACTCAAATTGAACCTTTAGTTGTTTTGTGACGAGCAGCATTGAACACCAGCTTTTTGAACCCCTATTACATCTGATCATCAGAAGGACAAAACTCTTCATTGATTTTCCTATATTAGGATCTTTCAGAGTATGATAAGTAAATGAATTATTATTAACACATTTTCTGTTTGTACTTTGCTCTTATCCTTTTGTATTCCAGACAAATATATTATTTATTCATTTTGGTAATAGGTTTTAACATTACAGCAATTTATATATCTATTAAGAGTGTGCGCAATTTATATATCTATTAAGAGTGATGATACTCATCTCCTTGAGTTCACCTTTGTGATCTTGTGTTTTATATATATATATATATATATATATATATATACACATATATTCTGATCTATTGTGTCCTTAGTCATGTATGCTTACTTATTTTAAGATTGGGATTACGCATTCTCAATATTCATATTTACATTATATTGAGAAACTGCATTCTTGATTGCAATATTCATATTTCATAATATTACAATTTTAATTGTGCAATCGTGTTTTACTTATAGTATTGTGATCGCACTGTTACAAAGGTATTCTATATTAATATTAATATATATCTATATCTAGAAAAACAAACTAACAGCGCTTGCAGTGTGTGGTAAACTTGTGCAATGTGTGATCGAGTGAATAATATAACTCAATTTTTCTAACCCTCTAATCTTTCATTATATGTTGATCTTTTTCTCCAAGTCCTTTTTCCAAATACTATGTTGTATCTAAAAGACGGTACAGAACTTATACAAATCTTAGAAAAAACGACATTGGGACCACAATTGGCACTTTATAAAAGGCAGATATTAGATCACTGTATACAGTTATTAACAACGAGGAAGGCATAGAAAGAATAAAAATAAATTTCAGTGAATATGATTTCCTAACATACACTTAGAGAGACTTTCTACTTAAAAGTATCAAATTTATTCTTGTAAATAACTACTTCTCCTTTAATGGTAAATTCTATAAACAGATGCAAGGCACAGCTATGGGGACAAGATTTGCCTCTAGCTATGTCAATTTACTATTAGCCAATTGGGAAAATGAATTAGTCTGGTCCCAACAACAATACCTCAAAGATATGGAGATATATAGGAGCTATAGCGATGGTGTCTTCTTAATTTGGAAAGGAGACATCACGTCCCTCTATATGTTTTTAGAACATCTAAATAATAATAGTTTGGGGTTAGTGTTTGAACATAAAATAGACAAAAACAGATGTGAATTTTTAGATCTGGACATCACATTCCAAAATAACAGAATTATAACCAAAACTTACTATATATTAACAGCTGTTAAAAAATGGGTAAAAAATATACCCAAAGGACAATTCATAAGAATTAGAAAAAAAACTGTACCAATCTATCTGAAATGCGAAAAAAGAGATTTATAGAAAAAGGTTTTGAGATATCTCTATTGGAAGAAAGTATACATGTGGTACTTAAAATGGACCGTGATAGAAGGTAAACCAGAGGTGAGTATAAAAAAATAAATATTATATAAAAACTATTGATTGAAATCCACTGTTGGAATCAATTCAGAAAATAGATTCACAAACAGAATGGTAACTACATATTGCCATGATAAAAATAAAGTAGAACAAACTATAAATAATCATTGACATCTATTAAAGAGAGATCCACTATTGGGGGTGAATCTATCTGATAGAAACCATATAATCTGTAAGAAAGGAAGCAATTTAAAATCTATCCTTTCCCCCTCTGATATGAGCGAAAAGTTTGTTAGATGGGATCAAACTAAGAGAAAAACAACAAATATAAATTCACTCAATAATTTTGTGATTAGTGAACTACCAAAAGGGTGGCATAGATGTGGCCGTTGTGACTACTGTAAATATTTGCCAAAAAAGATTCTGACCTACAGGTATACACATAAAAATATAAGGTTAGAAATAAAAAAATCTTATTGAAATGCAGTTGTAATTTGTTTTACATAGGTCGTACCACACGTCCACTGCGCAAGAGGATATATGAAGATCTATATAATATTGAAACAGGCTTAGTAAAACATTCTGTTTCTCGCCACTTTAATCAGGTACATCAAAGGAATAAGAAAGATCCATCAATATTTTGGCTTGAGCATATACCTATCGACAGACGCACAGGTGACCGTGAGAAAAAACAAAATCAAAGAGAAACATATTGGATTTTCCAACTCCAGACTTTACAACCAAAAGGACTAAACAAAAATTTTGACCTTGTATCTTTTTTTATAAATAACACCTATTGGGTGGTAGTTATCAAGCCGTCTACTTTTCTGGCTTCGCCGGCCCAATACGCCCGCCTAAGCTCGCCTACCTTCGCCGCCGCGGACCTGAAAAAATACGCCTAAGTTATCAAATAAAGCTGTCAAAAAGCCGTGGGGCGATGAGCAGCGGACTGTGACAGTTATCACTCATCCGATCTCGCTGCTCTTCGGCTTTTTCCCAGCTTTATTGCTAGCCTGTCACTAAGCACCCACACTAAACTGCACTGTTCTACCCCCTATACCGGCGCCCCCGGAGCCTCCCGCAACTCAATAAAGTTACTAACCCCTAAACCGCCGCTCCTAGACCCTGCCGCAACTCTTATAAATGTATTAACCCCTAAACCGCCGCTCCTAGACCCCACCCCCCACCTACATTATACCTAGTAATCCCTATCCTGCCCCCCCTATACCGTCGCCCTCTATAATAATATTATTAACCCCTATCCTGCTGATCCCGCACCTCGCCGCAACTAAATAAATAGTTTAACCCCTAAACCGCCGCTCCCTGAACCCGCCGCAACCTATATTAAATTTATTAACCCCTAATCTGCCCCCCCTACACCATCGCCACCTATAATAAATTTATTAACCCCTATCCTGCCCCCCACTACACCGCTGCCACTGTAATAAAATTATTAACCCCTAAACCTAAGTCTAACACTAACCCTAACACCCCCCTAACTTAAATATTAATTAAATACATCTAAATAATATTTCTCTTATTAACTAAATTAATCCTATTTAAAACTAAATACTTACCTGTAAAATAAACCCTAATATAGCTACAATATAAATAATAATTATATTGTAGCTATCTTAGGATTTATTTTTATTTTACAGGCATCTTTCAATTTATTTTAACTAGGTACAATAGCTATTAAATAGTTATTAACTATTTAATAGCTTACCTAGCTAAAATAAAGAGAAATTTACCTGTAAAATAAAAACTAACCTAAGTTACAATTACACCTAACACTACACTATACTAATTATTCCTATTTAAAACTTAACACTTACCTGTAAAATAAACCCTAAGATAGCTACAATGTAATTAATAATTACATTGTAGCTATCTTAGGATTTATATTTATTTTACAGTTAACTTTGTATTTATTTTAGCTAGTTAGAATAGTTATTAAATAGTTATTAACTATTTAATAACTACCTAGCTAAAAGAAATACAAAATTACCTGTAAAATAAATCCTAACCTAAGTTACAATTAAACCTAATACTACACTATCATTAAATTAATTAAATAAACTGCCTACAAATAACTACAATTAAATACAATTACATAAACTAACTAAAGTACAAAAAATAAAAAAAGCTAAGTTACAGAAAATAAAAAAATAAGTTACAAACATTTTACAAATATTACAACAATTTTAAGCTACTTACACCTAATCTAAGCCCCCTAATAAAATAACAAACCCCCCAAAATAAAAAAATGCCCTACCCTATTCTAAATTAAATAAAGTTCAACGCTATTTTACCTTACCAGCCCTTAAAAGGGCCATTTGTGGGGGCATGCCCCCAAAAGTTCAGCTCTTTTGCCTGTAAATGAAAAATTCAAACCCCCCCAACATTAAAACCCACCACCCACATACCCCTAATCTAACCCAAACCCCCCTTACAAAAACCTAACACTAATCCCCTGAAGATCTTCCTACCTTGAGTCGTCTTCACTCAGCCGAGCAGCGATGGAACCCAAGTGGACATCCGGACCGGCAGAAGTGATCATCCAAGGGGCGCTGAAGAAATCTTCCATCCGATGAAGTCATCATCCAGGCGGCGCTGAAGAAGTCTTCGATCCGGGCGATGTCATCTTCCAAGCCGGGTCTTGAATCTTCCTTCCGCCGCCGCGGAACATCCTTCTTCACCGACGGACTACGACGAATGAAGGCTCCTTTAAGGGACGTCATCCAAGATGGCGTCCCCTCAATTCCGATTGGCTGATAGGATTCTATCAGCCAATCGGAATTAAGGTAGGAAAAATCTGATTGGCTGATGGAATCAGCCAATCAGATTCAAGTTCAATCCGATTGGCTGATCCAATCAGCCAATCAGATTGAGCTCGCATTCTATTGGCTGATAGGAACAATGTTCCGCGGTGGCGGAAGGAAGATTCAAGACCCAGCTTGGAAGATGACATCGCCCGGATCGAAGACTTCTTCAGCGCCGCCTGGATGATGACTTCATCGGATGGAAGATTTCTTCAGCGCCCCTTGGATGATCACTTCTGCCGGTCCGGATGTCCACTTGGGTTCCATCGCTGCTTGGCTGAGTGAAGACGACTCAAGGTAGGATGATCTTCAGGGGATTAGTGTTAGGTTTTTGTAAGGGGGGTTTGGGTTAGATTAGGGGTATGTGGGTGGTGGGTTTTAATGTTGGGGGGGGGGTTGTATTTTTCATTTACAGGCAAAAGAGCTGAACTTTTGGGGGCATGCCCCCACAAATGGCCCTTTTAAGGGCTGGTAAGGTAAAAGCGTTGAAAATAAATACAAAGTTACCTGTAAAATAAATATAAATCCTAAGATAGCTACAATATAATTATTATTTATATTGTAGCTATATTAGGGTTTATTTTACAGGTAAGTATTTAGTTTTAAATAGAAATAATTTATTAAAGTATAGTGTAGTGTTAGGTGTAATTGTAACTTAGGTTAGTTTTTATTTTACAGGTAAATTTCTCTTTATTTTAGCTAGGTAAGCTATTAAATAGTTAATAACTATTTAATAGCTATTGTACCTAGTTAAAATAAATTGAAAGTTGCCTGTAAAATAAAAATAAATCCTAAGATAGCTACAATATAATTATTATTTATATTGTAGCTATATTAGGGTTTATTTTACAGGTAAGCATTTAGTTTTAAATAGGATTAATTTAGTTAATAATAGAAATATTATTTAGATTTATTTAATTAATATTTAAGTTAGGGGGGGCGTTAGGGTTAGTGTTAGACTTAGGTTTAGGGGTTAATAATGTTATTATAGAGGGCGGCGGTATAGGGGGGCAGGATAGGGGTTAATAGGTATAATGTAGGTGGCGGTGGGCTCTGGGAGCGGCGGTTTAGGGGTTAATATGTATAGAGTAGCTTGCGGTTGGCTCCGGGAGCGGCAGTTTAGGGGTTAATATGTATAGAGTAGCTTGCGGTGGGCTCCGGGAGCGGCGGTTTAGGGGGTAATAACTTTATTTACTTGCGGCGGTGTAGGGGGGACAGATTAGGGGTGTTTAGACTCGGGGTACATGTTAGGGTGTTAGGTGCAGACATCTCCCATAGGAATCAATGGGATGTCTGGCAGCAGCGAACTTGTACTTTCACTATGGTCAGACTCCCATTGATTCCTATGGGATCCGCCGCCTCCAGGCTGGCGCTTTGAAAACCAGGTACGCTGGGCCGTAAAAGTGCCGAGCGTACCTGCTAGTTTTTTGATAACTAGCAAAAGTAGTGAGATTGTGCCGCACTTGTGTGCGGAACATCTGGAGTGACGTAAGAATCGATCTGTGTCGGACTGAGTCCGGCGGATCGAAGCTTACGTCACAAAATTCTACTTTTGCCGGTCTCGAGCCTTTGATAACTAAGTCGAATCAGCCTCGCCACAAATACGCTGCGGAATTCCAGCGTATTTGAGGTTGACGGCTTGATAACTAGGCCCCAATGTGTCTAGATCACCTGTCTGAAAATGCTAAGTACACATGTCATTTTTTAACACATTTTTTCTAGATTTAAATATCACAATATATTACACACACACATATTTTCCTTATTTGGATTAATTATTTGAAATTTTTATAAAAAATGTTTTTATTTATTTATTTTATGATTATTTCTATATATTTTTTAAAAATTTTTTTCTTTTTCACTTTTTATTAGTTTATTTGATTATTTTGTTATTTCGTATTTGATCGGGCTGATTGCTGTCCTCCACCTCAGAGGTGGCGGAGGAGTTAGGGAGCTGTGGTCTAAGGACCACTGCTTCTTAACTTTCACTTCAGGCGGAACTGAAGCAGAGTGGGTTGGAAGCAGCATCCGCTGCTTCCTAAATCCACCTCGATATGTTAATCAAACAAGTGTGTTAATTCTATTCGCTATCCCCCAACAGGAAGTGACACACGATATATCAATCAATCAAATAAGTGCGTTAGTCCTATTCACTATTCCCTAACAGGAAATGACATAATCAGGGTATTTAGAGACAAGCCGTATCACACTACGACTACACCTGAGGAAGGGGTGTGACCCAGAAATGCATCGTAAACACACAGGTACTTGCTTCTATTTGATCCTGTAGTCTCTTGAATTTTAACTTTTTTAACTTTGTTTTACTTTCTTTAGCAAATAGCTATTGTATTGGTGTTTTAGATAATACATTCTAGCAGTTGCCTTTTAGACTTCGGTATTACAACATTGGAAGTCCTTATTGTTTTGGTATTTCCTTCATTGAGATATTATTGTCGATATGCATGATTTGTTTAAAGCACAGAGAGATGTTTTAGTCTGCTCAATTTTCTCATAATTTTACCATTATATGTGCAAGGTGTCAGTAGACACACCGATTAACTTTTCTGTATGAGATAGAAGTTAAATAAACAAAATATTTCTTTTTTATACACCTTTTGTATTGAGTTATATTATTCACTCGAACACACATTGCACAAGTTTACCACATACTGCCAGCCCTGCTAGTTTGTTTTTCTATTTCTCCTATATTGTGTATAACAGCAGCTCAATATATATACAGATATATACAAATATATATATATATATATATATATATATATATATATATATATATATACAGTGGGGCAAAAAAGTATTTAGTCAGCCACCAATTGTGCAAGTTCTCCCACTTAAGAAGATGAGAGAGGCCTGTAATTTTCATCATAGGTATACCTCAACTGTGAGAGACAAAATGTGGAAACAAATCCAGACAATCACATTGTCTGATTTGGAAAGAATTTATTTGCATATTATGGTGGAAAATAAGTATTTAGTCACCTACAAACAAGCAAGATTTCTGGCTCTCACAGACCTGTATCTTCTTCTTTAAGAGGCTCCTCTGTCCTCCACTCATTACCTGTATTGATGGCACCTGTTTGAACTTGTTATCAGTATAAAAGACACCTGTCCACAACCTCAAACAGTCACACTTCAAACTCCACTATGGTGAAGACCAAAGAGCTGTCGAAGAACACCAGAAACAGAATTGGAGACCTGCACCAGGCTGGGAAGACTGAATCTGCAATAGGCAAGCAGCTTGGTGTGAAGAAATCAACCGTGGGAGCAATAATTAGAAAATGGAAGACATAAAAGACCACTGATAATCTCTCTCGATCAGGGGCTCCACGCAAGATCTCACCCCGTGGGGTCAAAATGATCACAAGAACGGTGAGCAAACATCCCAGAACCACACGGGGGGACCTAGTGAATGACCTGCAGAGAGCTGGGACCAACGTAACAAAGGCTACCATCAGTAACACACTACGCCGCCAGGGACACAGATCCTGCAGTGCCAGACGTGTCCCCCTGCTTAAGCCAGTACATGTCCAGGCCCATTTGAAGTATGCTAGAGAGCATTTGGATGATCCAGAAGCGGATTGGGAGAATGTCATATGGTCAGATGAAACCAAAGTAGAACTGTTTGGTAGAAACACAACTCGTCGTGTTTGGAGGAGAGAGAATGCTGAGTTGCAACCAAAGAACACCATACCTACTGTGAAGCATGGGTTGGCAACATCATGCTTTGGGGCTGTTTCTCTGCAAAGGCAACAGGACGACTGATCCGTGTACATGAAAGAATGAATGGGGCCATGTATTGTGAGATTTTGAGTGCAAACCTCCTTCCATCAGCAAGGGCATTGAAGATGAAACGTGGCTGGGTCTTTCAGCATGACAATGATCCCAAACACACCACCCGGGCAACGAAGGAGTGGCTTCGTAAGAAGCATTTCAAGGTCCTGGAGTGGCCTAGCCAGTCTCCAGATCTCAACCCCATAGAAAACCTTTGGAGGGAGTTGAAAGTCCGTGTTGCCCAGCGACAGCCCCAAAACATCACTGCTCTAGAGGAGATCTGCATGCAGGAATGGGCCAACATACCAGCAACAGTGTGTGACAACCTTGTGAAGACTTACAGAAAACGTTTGACCTCTGTCATTGCCAACAAAGGATATATAACAAAGTATTGAGATGAACTTTTGATATTGACCAAATACTTTTTTTCCACCATAATTTGCAAATAAATTCTTTCCAAATCAGACAATGTGATTGTCTGGATTTGTTTCCACATTTTGTCTCTCATAGTTGAGGTATACCTATGATGAAAATTACAGGCATCTCTCATCTTGCACAATTGGTGGCTGACTAAATACTTTTTTGCCCCACTGTATATATAAAAATATATCTATTTTGAACACTCATATTTGAGACAATATTTCAGTGGCGCACTCATCACTATCACCAAATATCTATAGGTGTAAATATAGATATATTAATCTAGAACAAATTTGCTACAGAGTGATCACAATATTAGTATAACATGATTGTGCAATCGCAATGTCAATATTATGAAATATGAATATTACAAATGTGAAAATGCAATCGCAATATTGTGAAATATGAAAACAGGAAAACGAAATTGCAATATTGTGAAATATGAATATTGTGATCACGAATGCACATTCTCAATATAATGTAAATATGAATATTGAAAACCTGCAAATAAAATCTTAAATTAATTAAAAATACACCCATAAGGACACAATAGAAGATTAGTACAATGACGTTTGCAGTTTACATACATATTGTAACATTATACTAAAAATAAAAACATACATGTGAAAGTAAAAAAAAAACTAACATTACAAAAAATAACAAAGAACAGAGCCGGCCTTAGGGTAAGGCGAGTGAAGCGGCTTATTATTATTTTTTGTAGCCATTTTTTTAAAAAATGTTGTCCGCCAGGCACTGTCTCCGATATATCTCGCTGCAATCGGGCGGTCAGGGCAGGCAGTGACGTCAGCATGCAACATCACGTGACCCACTTGCCACTCATATTGAGCACAACCACAGCCTTCACACACGCAGTGGCAGCACTCACCAACACCTAACTCTGCACTCTGCAGAGGCTGTCTGAGCCAGATCGCACTGCAGATAGGCGGTAAGTAAGCAGGGTTTGTGCGCACAATGCTTACCTCAGATGTTGCACTCACTATAAACTACCCCGGCGTCCTCCATACTCTCTTACGGTACAGAGTATGGAGGATACAGTGCAAGGGGTAGTTTATAGTGAGTGGAACATCTCATATCCTCAGAAAACTTTCCCACCATAAAATACGTGGAATAGGAATATCCAGTGTGTATGTATGATGTTAACAATAATACAAACATGTACATGTAACAGTCATTGTGCCTGAGTTGGGGGCATCATATTTGTGTTGGGGGCATCATTTTATTGCAGGGGAGATGGGGCATATTTTTATTTCAGGGGCATCATTTTATTGCAGGGGGACTGGGCATCATTTTATTGCTGGGGGCATCATTTATTGCAGTGGGGCTGGGGGCATCAATTTATTGCAGTGGGGCTGGGGCATCATTTTTTTGCAGGGGGCTAGGGCATCATTTATTGCAGTGGGGATGGGGCATCATTTTATTGCAGGGGGGGCTGGGCATGATTTTATTGCAGGGGAGCTGAAGGTTTAATTTTATTGCTGGGGGCATCATTGCAGTGGGGCTGGGGGAATCATTTATTGCAGGGGGCTGGGGGCATCATATTTTTGCTGGGGGCATCATTTTATTGCAGGGGCATCATTTTTGTGCAGAGGGGAATAATTTTTTGCTGGGGGCATAATTTTTTGCAGGGGGACTGGGCTTCATTTTATTGCAGGGGTCTGGGACATCATTTTATTGCAGGGGGATTCATTTTATTGCTGGGGCATCATATTTTTGTTGGGGGCATCATATTATTTTAGGGGAGATGGGGCATAATTTTATTGCTGTGGGGCTGTGGCATCATTTTATTGCAGGGGTGCTGGGGGCTTCATTTTATTGCTGGGGGCATCATTTATTGCAGTGGGGATGGGGCATCATTTTATTGAAGGGGGACTGGGCATCATTTTATTGCAGGGGGACTGGGGGTTTAATTTTATTGCTGGGGGCATCATTGCAGTGGGGCTGGGGGAATCATTTATTGCATGGGGACTGGGGGCATCATTTTATTGCAGTGGCATCATTTTTGTGCAGGGGGCTGGGGGCATAATGTTTTGCAGGGGGGCTGGGGCATATTTTTTTTGCAGGGGGCTGGGGCATAATTTTATTACAGGGGGGCTGGGGGCATATTTTTTTTGCAGGGGGCTGGGGCATAATTTTATTGCAGGGGGTTGGGACATCATTTTATTGCAGGGGAGATTCATTTTATTGCTGGGGGCATCATATTTTTGTTGGGGGCTTAATAGTATTGCAGGGGGCATCATTTTATTGTATGGGAGATGGGGCATAATTTTATTGCTGTGGGGATGGGGCATCATTTTATTGCAGGGGGGCTGGGGCATCATTTTATAGCAGGGGGGCTTCATTTTATTGCTAGGGGCATTATTTATTGCAGTGAGGATGGGGCATCATTTTATTGCAGGGGGGCTGTGCATCATTTTATTGCAGGGGGCTGGGGGTTTAATTTTATTGCTGGGGGCATCATTGCAGTGGGGCTGGGGGAATCATTTATTGCAGGGGAACTGGGCTTCATTTTATTGCAGGGGGCTGGGACATCATTTTATTGCAGGGGGGATTCATTTTATTGCTGGGGGGCTGGGGACATCATTTTATTGCTGGGAGCATCATATTATTGTTGGGGGCATCATTTTATTGCAGAGGAGATGGGGCATCATTTTATTGCTGGGGCATCATTTTTGTGCTGGGGCATCATTTTTTTCCCAGGGGGGGGGGCTTTATTTTATTGCTGGGGGCATCATTTATTGCAGTGGGGCTGGGGGCATCATTTTATTGCAGTGGAACTGGGGTATCATTTTATTGCTGGGGGGCTGAGGGCTTCATTTTATTGCAGTGGGGCTGGGGCATCAGTTTATTGCAGTGGGGCTGGGTGCTTCATTTATTGCAGTGGGGCTGAGGGCATCATTTTATTGCAGTGGAGCTGGGGTATCATTTTATTGCTGGGGGGCTGAGGGCTTCATTTTATTGCAGTGGGGCTGGGGCATCAGTTTATTGCAGTGGGGCTGGGTGCTTCATTTATTGCAGTGGGGCTGGGGGCATCATTTTATTGCAGTGGTGCTGGGGCAACATTTTTTTATTGCTGGGGGGCTGGGGGCTTCATTTTATTGGTGGGGGCTTTATTTTATTGGTGGGGGCATCATTTATTTTTTTGTGTGTGGGGGAGCTGTGTGTGTGTGGGCTTTGTGTGTTGTGTGTACACCTGTGTATGTATATATTTGTGTACCTGTGTATGCGTCTGAGTGTGTGGATGTATGTGTATATAAGTATCTCTGTGGGTATTATATCTGTGTATTTGTGTGGTACAATGCATTGCTCCATTTCTTTTAAGTTTTTTTTGTTCTGGGTAGAGGCCCCGGGCTGTCATTCGTCATTCACAATGTTATAGTGCTCCACATTAGTGGTTTTATATTTATATATATATATACACACCTTAAATGATTTTTCTTCATTTTTTTTAATTTTATTTTAAAAGCTGTGGGGCGGAGATTGGGCGGGGTTAGATGCGGAGATTGGGCGGGGAGAAAGGGGGCCCCATTTTGTCATCCTGCCTTGGACCCCGCAATGGCTTGGCCCTGACAAAGAAATTACCAAAATTAAAAAAGTTATTCCAATTCTAATACCCCAAAATAAAAAAAGCCTCCCCCCCAGAAAAACTATTCTAAAATAAAACTACAAATAGCCCTTAAAAGGGCCTTTTGTAGGGCATTGCCCTGAAGTGATCAAGCTCTTTTTCTTAAAAAAAAAAACAAAAAAAAACTACAATCCTCTAACATTAATCCCACCCCGCCGAAAAACGTTCTAAATAAAAAACTAATCTAAATGTGCAATTAATTGCATTGCCCTTTTGCTGCCCAGATAAACAAACTAATTTAAAAAAACACCCAAAAAACTAACACTAAAGCCCAAGATGGTACTCACCAAAGATGATGAGGGCAGCACTCCATCTTCATCCCAACGGTGGTCCTTCTTCATCCTTGCACCAGTCCATCTTCTTATCTTGATCCTGGCAGCGGTGGCGGTGGTAATTTTGTGCGGATGGTGATGGCATGAAGAGGACCTACGTGTTCAAGGTCTGAAGATGAAGACCACCGTTGCCACGCCACCGCCGCCGGGATCAAGATAAGAAGATGGACTGCTGCCGTGATGAAGAAGGACCACCGCCAGAATGACGATGAAGCGCCACCATCATTATCTTTGGTGAGTACCATCTTGGGCTTTAGTGTTAGGTTGTTGTTTTTTTTGTTTGTTTTTTTAGTGAGGTTTTTGCAAACAAAGTAAATAGGCAATAAAGTTTTTCATACTCACAAATCAGAACAGAGAATTATACATAGCCAGATAAACCAAATCAAGCATCTATAAAGCATGGCCATACAAAAGATATATCAAAAGCGCCTGTAAAAAAACATCACCTCAATTTAAGGGGAGGAGGGGATATATCAGTTCCTTCTAGATTTAAACACATCAAAACATAATTAGGAGTTTCAAGTGGGGTCTGTGCCCCTAAGCTTAACCAGTAAGCTATATAAACAATATAGAGGGGGGAATAACAGATCATAGAAGAAAAAAACTGTTTATGCATATATCTTTTTGTGCCCAACTATGTTTTACATAGCATACCTGCTATCTGCATATCAAGCCAGGTAGCCATTTGCCAGAACAGTATAAGCCAGTATTGACCCATCGTGGTGCAGTAGGAATCCATATTGTAATACAAAGGGACTATGAGCTTATTAGCATAGGCAGTGCGGTGATAAGCTGAACATTTTAGGGCTACCAATTATAACTTCAGGTGGAGGTTGGGTTTTAAGATATGGGTCTAAGCACCTTCAATAAACATCTATAAGAACACTGCTCGCTAAAAATACTGTATAAGGGTTCATAGCAACCTAGCTGAAATATAGGTACGATTGATGATTAATTTTACTCTATCTCTGCCGCTGGCAGGAAAATTCAGAGGACTAAAGTTAAGATTAGTATAGCAATGAACTGTGTACAATGCCCGCCAAGATTATATTGAGGGGGACAAGTCCGGAGTCTCACTATAGCACAGCCTTCAAGTATTGTAAAATCCAAGAACAATTCTATGTAAATGAGTTTGTGTCAGCATATCTATCTATCATCATATGGGGTCATCATGTGGTCACTACATGTTAAAGGCATACGTATTTCTATAGGCTGACATTGAACAGATATCAAGTATTTAAACACTCTAGAGAACACTATCACATCCATTCTTAACATATTAAGGGGGCAATACCTCCAAAAAAGTTTGTCAATGACTGCGTAATTTCCCAAGAGTTCTGAACCCATTAGGTGCTTGGCAATAACTTGGCGGTTTAAATATAGCCGTGAATCATAACTAGCGGTGACATAAAAAACTATAGCAATAAAACCATATTGAAATTAGAAGAAACAATATCAATAAATATCTATATACGTCTTAACAGCTCTTATCATACAGACTTATATTGCTTATACTACAGGTGAAGTTCAGCTCAAACTAGCCATGGCAATATATAGGTTGCTACAGATTACAGCACAGCAAGGTTCATATGATGATGTAGAGTCCCGTAGCAACTTGATAAAGCTATTAAAGTACATCACTCTATTCCCGACCTCCAGGATTGGGCCAAACATCCAGCTTTCACCCCACGCTCCAGAGTTAGTCTCAGGTAGTCTCCTAGGGAAGCTGTCACCCAGAGCATGCCACATAGCTGGGGTAACTCAGTGTCTTTTAATAAATCTGTAGGCTTAGCTACCGAAGTGTTCACCAGCCATGAGGAATTCATATTCAACAGTTTCCAGCTGATCCTCAAAATGACATTATTTCCTTTTTCACTTGTTCTTACCGATGTCGCATTTAGAAAAGCATAGATCCCGTAGGGCTCCAGCTCCTCTGACAAGCGTGGGACCTCATTCTCCTGCCTTGACGGGAAGCCAGCGAAAGTTAGGGTTTGCTGCTCACATATCGTAGCCTCTAGTTTGCCCTTGAGCACATGTGGAGGGGCCATTTGCCGAACGGCAGCCACAGAATCTTCAGCGGGAGCAATAGATGTCTCCCTCAATGTCTCCTCCATGGCAGCTTGGAACACATCCAAGAGTCTGCCTAGTCTGGATTCAATCCACGCTGCAGTCGCCATGTGGGTCATCAGTATTCGTTCTAGAATTCTTTAAAAGCTCCCAGTTAATGGCACTTCTTAACACGTTAATAAAGGGTTCTTTTTAGCATGTAAAGCTAATTAAACTGAATGATCAGTATAATCGGAAGGGTAGATGAAGGTCCAGGCCCTTCCTAGGCCTCCGCTGCGTACCTCATCAGGTCTGCTTAGCTGCTCCAACTTGGAAACCAAAAAGTTGATCAGGTCAATCTACAAGTGTCCATGTAGCCTATTAGACAAAAACCAATGCTCAAACTGTAGATTGAAGAAGCTATAAACAGCGGGTTCATTAACTCCTATGTGCAGCTGTAGCTAAAAGCAGCCATCTTAGTCGGTATTTGGACACACCCCCAGGTTGTTGTTTTTTTTGGGGGGGGTTTGGGTGTTTTGTTTTAAGATTAAGGTTTTGTTTTTATTTTATCTGGGCAGCAAAAGAGCTAAATGTCCTTTTAAGGGCTCTGCCCAGCCAAATTCACTTTTCAGGGCACTTATTAGATTACTTTTTTTTAGATATTATTTCTTTTTTAATGTTAGAGGATTGTAGTATTTGTTTTTTTTTTAAGAAAAAGAGTTTGATTACTTTAGGTACGTTTTATTTTTTTTAAAAGGTAGTTAGTTTTTTTTTGGTAAGTTTAGTCTATTTTGGGGTAAGGGGGGTGTTAGGTTAAGGGGTTTAGATGTTAGTGGGTTATTTTGCATTGGGGGCCTGGTGTTTTAGGGGTTAATAGTGTAGAGGTTTAGTTTGCGATGTGGGGTTTGAAAGTTTAGGGGTTTATAGTATAAAGAGGTAGTTTGTGATGTGAGGAGGTGGTGTTTTAAAGGTTCATAGTGAAGTAATGCAACTGTTTTATCCAGACAAATTATTTCAGGTTGTGTAAAAAGTTTCACGCGATTGCAGTTACTTTCAACTTACTACTAGCAGATATTACTGCTCTACGCTAACAATAGAAAATATGGGGAACATAAATTACTGTGAGTTTGCAGAAACGAATTGGCAGTAATTTTAACAGCGCGCCACTTGTAATATGGATTTCAGCATAAAGAACACTGTGATCTCGTGATTGCGATTACACTCCTCGCGCTAACAATAGCACTCCACTTGTAATCTGGCCCTAAAGCTATTTCAAATGCCAAAATAAGACTAAATGAGCTAATTGTAAACAATTTAATATACTCCAGTAGGTAAAATGGATCACTGGGAACAAATTAAAGGGTAGAAAAATAAATTTAGGATAAACTGTCCCTTTAAGGCTTCTAAAATATTAATCTGAAACCCCATGTATTAGGAAGCTAGCCATCCCTGTTTTACACTAACTACATGGTTATTGGTGACTCTCAGTTTCATTTAAATACTTTGGAAAGTATTATAAATTAATATGGAAAGGTTTATTTTTGCAAATATAGGGCCAGATTAAGTTAAAAAAATCTATTTGTATGAAAACGTTATTGAAATATTACATATAAAATATTTTTTAAAATTAATAAAAATTATTTAAAATGATTAAACATACTGTAAAATATTCTAAATAATCCATAGAATATATCAACTATTTTTTTTAAAAAGTGCTAATACCAATGTAAATTAATATTCTCAGGGATTCCTATGCTGTGTTATAACACCAAGCAATAGTATTAAATACACCAATTGGATACATGCAAAATCTATAAACAAAAATACATTTGATGAAGTCCAGTTGTAATCCAGATGAAACACATAGAGGTGTTACTTATTGACTGACTCTCGTCCGGAACTCGACCTGTGGAAGCGGCCACGTGGTTTTGACGCTTACGGCTGAGAATGCAGCTTGGAACTTACCTTGCGATACAGGACAAACTTTGAACCCAGGACCGTTATACCAGGCAGACCGGGAGGTCATAGACACTCAAGTTTTTGCTGATTTTTACCGTAATAAATTAAATTGAATCAAAGCTGCCCTTCTTCCATTTAACTTTGTACTAGACTATGGCCTCTAGTTATTCCGCAGCGTATTTTTAGCGAGGCTGATTTGCCTTAGTTATCAAGCCCTACACACCGGCAAAAGTAGAATTTAGTGACGTAAGCTTCGATCCGCCAGACTCAGTCCAACACAGATCGATTCTTACGTCACTCCAGATGTTCCGAACACAAGTTCGGCACAATCTGACTACTTTTGCTAGTTATCAAAAAACTAGCAGGTACGCTCGGCACTTTTCCAGCCCAGCGTACCTGGTTTTCAATCCGCCGCCCTGGAGGCGGCGGATCCCATAGGAATCAATGGGAGTCTGACCATAGCGAAAGTTCATGTTCGCTGCTGCCCGACATCCCATTGATTCCTATGGGAGCTTTGTACACCTAACACCCTAACATGTACCCCGAGTCTAAACACCCCTAATCTGTCCCCCCCTACACCGCCGCAACTAAATAAATGTATTACCCCCTAAACCGCCGCTCCCGGACCCCGCCGCCACTATAATAAATATGTTAACCACTAAGCCGCCGCTCCCGGACCCCACCGCCACTATAATAAATATGTTAACCCCTAAACCGCCGCTCCCGGACCCCGCCTCCACCTACATAATACCTATTAACCCCTATCCTGCCCCCCTACACCGCCGCCACTATAATAAATTTATTAACCCCTATCCTGCCCCCCCTACACCGCCACCACTATAATAAAATTATTAACCCCTAAACCTAAGTCTAACACCCCCCTAACTTAAATATTAATTAAATATATCTAAATATTATAACTCTTATTAACTAAATTAATCCTATTTAAATCTAAATACTTACCTTTAAAATAAAGCCTAATAAAGCTACAATATAAATAATAATTATATTGTAGCTATCTTAGGATTTATTTTTATTTTACAGGCAACTTTCAATTTATTTTAACTAGGTACAATAGCTATTAAATAGTTATTAACTATTTAATAGCTACCTAGTTAAAATAAAGAGAAATTTACCTGTAAAATAAAAACTAACCTAAGTTACAATTACACCTAACACTACACTATACTTAAATAAATTATTCCTATTTAAAACTAAATACTTACCTGTAAAATAAACCCTAAGATAGCTACAATGTAATTAATAGCTATTTTAGGATTTATATTTATTTTACAGGTAACTTTGTATTTATTTTAGCTAGTTAGAATAGTTATTAAATAGTTATTAACTATTTAATAACTACCTAGCTAAAAGAAATACAAAATTACCTGTAAAATAAATCCTATCCTAAGTTACAATTAAACCTAACACTACACTATCATTAAATTAATTAAATAAATTACCTACAAATAACTACAATTAAATACAATTAAATAAATTAACTAAATTACAAAAAAAAAAAAAAAATAAGTTACAAACATTTCAAAAATATTACAACAATTTTAAGCTACTTACACCTAATCTAAGCCCCCTAATAAAATAACAAAGCCCCCCAAAATAAAAAAATGCCCTATCCTATTCTACATTAAAAAGTTAACACCTCTATTACCTTACCAGCCCTTAAAAGGGCCTTTTGCGGGGCATGCCCCAAAGAAAACAGCTCTTTTGCCTGTAAAATAAAAATACAACCCCCCCAACATTAAAACCCACCACCCACATACCCCTACTCTAACCCAAACCCCCCTTAAATAAACCTAACACTACCCCCCTGAAGATCATCCTACCTTTAGATGTCTTTAGCCAGCCGACCACCGATGGAACAGAAGAGGACATCCGCAGCGGCCGAAGTCTTCATCCAAGAGCGTTGAAGAAGTCTTCCTTCCGATTGAAGTCATCATCCAAGGGGCGCTGAAGAAGTCTTCCATCCGATTGAAGTCATCATCCAGGCGGCGTCTTCAATCTTCATCCATCCGGAGCGGAGCCATCTTCAGACGAGCCGACGCGGAGCCATCCTCTTCTACCGACGGACTAACGACGAATGACGGTTCCTTTAAGTGACATCATCCAAGATGGCGTCCCTCAAATTAAGGTAGGAAAAATCTGATTGGCTGATTTAATCAGCCAATCAGATTGAAGTTCAATCCGATAGGCTAATCCAATCAGCCAATCAGATTGAGCTTGAATTCTATTGGCTGATCGTAACAGCCAATAGAATGCAAGCTCAATCTGATTGGCTGATTAAATCAGCCAATCAGATTTTTCCTACCTTAATTCCGATTGGCTGATAGAATCCTATCAGCCAATCGGAATTCGAGGGACGCCATCTTGGATGACATCACTTAAAGTAACCGTCATTCGTCGTTAGTCCATCGGTAGAAGAGGATGGCTCCGCGTCGGCTCGTCTGAAGATGGCTCCACTCCGGATGGATGAAGATTGAAGACGCCGCCTGGATGATGACTTCAATCGGATGGAAGACTTCTTCAGCGCCATTTGTATGATGACTTCAATCGGATGGAAGACTTCTTCAACGCCCTTGGATAAAGACTTCGGCCGCTGCGGATGTCCTCTTCTGTTCCATCGGTGGTCGGCTGGCTGAAGATGTCTAAATGATCTTCAGGGGGGTAGTGTTAGGTTTATTTAAGGGGGTTTGGGTTAGAGTAGGGGTATGTGGGGGGTGGGTTTTAATGTTGGGGCGGGGTTATATTTTTATTTTACAGGCAAAAGAGCTGTTTTCTTTAGGGCATGCCCCACAAAAGGCCCTTTTAAGGGCTGGTAAGGTAATAGAGCTGTTAACTTTTTAATGTAGAATAGGGTAGGGCTTTTTTTTTTATTTTGGGGGGCTTTGTTATTTTATTAGGGGGCTTAGATTAGGTGTAAGTAGCTTAAAATTGTTGTAATATATATGAAATGTTTGTAACTTATTTTTTTTTATTTTTTGTAACTTAGTTTTTTTTTATTTTTTGTACTTTAGTTAGTTTATTTAATTGTATTTAATTGTAGTTATTTGTAGCTAATTTATTTAATTAATTTAATGATAGTGTAGTGTTAGGTTTAATTGTAACTTAGGTTAGGATTTATTTTACAGGTAATTTTGTATTTCTTTTAGCTAGGTAGTTATTAAATAGTTAATAACTATTTAATAACTATTCTAACTAGCTAAAATAAATACAAAGTTACCTGTAAAATAAATATAAATCCTAAAATAGCTTCAATGTAAATATTAGTTACATTGTAGCTATCTTAGGGTTTATTTTACAGGTAAGTATTTAGTTTTAAATAGGAATAATTTATTTAAGTATAGTGTAGTGTTAGTTGTAATTGTAACTTAGGTTAGTTTTTATTTTACAGGTAAATTTCTCTTTATTTTAACTAGGTAGCTATTAAATAGCTAATAACTATTTAATAGCTATTGTACCTAGTTAAAATAAATTGAAAGTTGCCTGTAAAATAAAAATAAATCCTAAGATAGCTACAATATAATTATTATTTATATTGTAGCTATATTAGGGTTTATTTTAAAGGTAAGTATTTAGTTTTAAATAGGATTAATTTAGTTAATAAGAGTTATAATATTTAGATGTATTTAATTAATATTTAAGTTAGGGGGGTGTTAGGGTTAGACTTAGGTTTAGGGGTTAATAAATTTATTATAGGTGGCGACAGTGTAGGGGGGCAGATTAGGGGTTAATAAGTTTAATATAGGTGGCGGCGGGGTTCAGGAGCGGCGGTTTAGGGGTTAAACAATTTATTTAGTTGCGACAGGGTCCGGGATCGGCGGGATAGGGGTTAATAAATTTATTATAGGTGGCAGCAGTATGGGGGGGCAGGATAGGGGTTACTAGGTACAATGTAGGTGGCGGTGGGCTCCGGGAGCGGCGGTTTAGGGGTTAATACATTTATTATAGTTGCGGCGGTGTCCGGGAGCGGTGGTTTAGGGGTTAATAACTTTATTTAGTTGTTGGGGGCTCTGGGGGCGCCGGTATAGGGGGTAGAACAGTAGTGTTGGTGCTTAGTGACAGCTTGTCAATAAAGCTGTCAAAAAGCCGAAGAGCAGTGAGATCGGATGAGTGATAACTATCACAGTCCGCTGCTCATCGCCCCGTATGTGGTGCACAGCTTTTTGACAGATTTATTGATAACTTTGGAGAGAGTATTCAGGTCAGCGGCGGCGATGGTAGGCGAGCTTAGGCGGACGTATTGGGGCCAGCGATGGCAGGTAAGTAGACACGTTGATAACTAGAGGCCTATATATTTTACAGTATGTTTAATAATTTTAAATAATTTTTCTCTTGTTAAGTGTATTCAGTCCACGGATCATCCATTACTTGTGGGATATTCTCCTTCCCAACAGGAAGTTGCAAGAGGATCACCTACAGCAGAGCTGCTATATAGCTCCTCCCCTCACTGCCATATCCAGTCATTCGCTTGCAACTCTCAACAAAGATGGAGGTCGTAAGAGGACTGTGGTGTTTTATTCTTAGTTTATTTCTTCAATCAAAAGTTTGTTATTTTTAAATGGTACCGGAGTGTACTGTTTATCTCAGGCAGTATTTAGAAGAAGAATCTGCCTGCGTTTTCTATGATTTTAGCAGAAGTAACTAAGATCCTTTGCTATTCTCACATATTCTGAGGAGTGAGGTAACTTCAGAGAGGGAATGGCGTGCAGGTTTTCCTGCAATAAGGTATGTGCAGTTAATATTTTTCTAGGCATGGAATTTGCTAGAAAATGCTGCTGATACAGAAGTAATGTAAGTAAAGCCTTAAATGCAGTGATAGCGACTGGTATCAGGCTTATTAATAGAGATACATACTCTTATAAAAGTCCTTCATTCCATTCCACGCCCGTCAGTGGCTCAGTGCATGGAAGTAATCGGCTTAATGGTAGCGGCAATGTACATAGTGCCATTTGCGCCCTGCATCTCAGACCGCTGCAATTATGCATGCTAAGTCAGTGGAATGGGGATTACTCAGATTTGTCCCCTCTACTAAATCTGGATCAAGAGACCAGAGATTCTCTTCTCTGGTGGCTATCTCGGGTCCATCTGTCCAAGGGTATGACCTTCCGCAGGCCAGATTGGACGATTGTAACAACAGATGCCAGCCTTCTAGGTTGGGGTGCAGTCTGGAACTCCCTGAAGGCTCAGGGATCGTGGACTCAGGAGGAGAAACTCCTCCCAATAAATATTCTGGAGTTAAGAGCAATATTCAATGCTCTTCTAGCTTGGCCTCAGTTAGCAACCCTGAGGTTCATCAGATTTCAGTCGGACAACATCACGACTGTGGCTTACATCAACCATCAAGGGGGAACCAGGAATTCCCTAGCGATGTTAGAAGTCTCAAAGATAATTCGCTGGGCAGAGTCTCACTCTTGCCACCTGTCAGCGATCCACATCCCAGACGTAGAGAACTGGGAGGCGGATTTTCTAAGTCGTCAGACTTTTCATCCGGGGCAGTGGGAACTCCATCCGGAGGTGTTTGCTCAATTGGTCCATCGTTGGGGCAAGCCAGAACTGGATCTCATGGCGTCTCGCCAGAATGCCAAGCTTCCTTGTTATGGATCCAGGTCCAGGGACCCGGGAGCGACAATGATAGATGCTCTAGCAGCTCCTTGGTTCTTCAACCTGGCTTATGTGTTTCCACCATTTGCCAAAATCAAACAGGAGAGAGCATTGGTGATTCTGATAGCGCCTGCGTGGCCATGCAGGACCTGGTATGCAGACCTAGTGGACATGTCATCTCTTCCACCATGGACTCTGCCTCTGAGGCAGGACCTTCTAATACAAGGTCCTTTCAATCATCCAAATCTAATTTCTCTGAGACTGACTGCATGGAGATTGAACGCTTGATTCTATCAAGGCGTGGCTTCTCCGAGTCAGTCATTTATACCTTAATACAGGAACGAAAGCCTGTCACCAGGAAAATCTACCATAAGATATGGCGTAAATATCTTTATTGGTGTGAATCCAAGAGTTACTCATGGAGTAAGGTTAGGATTCCTAGGATATTGTCCTTTCTCCAAGAGGGTTTGGACAAAGGCTTATCAGCTAGTTCTTTAAAGGGACAGATCTCTGCTCTGTCTATTCTTTTGCACAAGCGTCTGGCAGAGGTTCCAGACGTCCAGGCATTTTGTCAGGCTTTGGTTAGGATTAAGCCTGTGTTTAAAACTGTTGCTCCCCCGTGGAGCTTAAACTTGGTTCTTAAAGTTCTTCAGGGAGTTCCGTTTGAACCCCTTCATTCCATTGATATTAAACTTTTATCTTGGAAAGTTCTGTTTTTGATGGCTATTTCCTCGGCTCGAAGAGTCTCTGAGTTATCTGCCTTACAATGTGATTCTCCTTATCTGATTTTTCATTCAGACAAGGTAGTTCTGCGTACCAAACCTGGGTTTTTACCTAAGGTGGTTTCTAACAGGAATATCAATCAAGAGATTGTTGTTCCATCATTGTGTCCTAATCCTTCTTCAAAGAAGGAACATCTTTTGCATAATCTGGACGTAGTCCGTGCCTTGAAGTTTTACTTACAGGCTACTAAAGATTTTCGTCAAACATCTGCCCTGTTTGTCGTTTACTCTGGACAGAGGAGAGGTCAAAAAGCTTCGGCAACCTCTCTCTCCTTTTGGCTTCGGAGCATAATACGCTTAGCCTATGAGACTGCTGGACAGCAGCCCCCTGAAAGGATTACAGCTCATTCTACTAGAGCTGTGGCTTCCACCTGGGCCTTTAAAAATGAGGCCTCTGTTGAACAGATTTGCAAGGCTGCGACTTGGTCTTCGCTTCACACCTTTTCAAAATTTTACAAATTTGATACTTTTGCTTCTTCGGAGGCTGTTTTTGGGAAAAAGGTTCTACAGGCAGTGGTTCCTTCCATTTAAGTTCCTGCCTTGTCCCTCCCATCATCCGTGTACTTTAGCTTTGGTATTAGTATCCCACAAGTAATGGATGATCCGTGGACTGGATACACTTAACAAGAGAAAACATAATTTATGCTTACCTGATAAATTTATTTCTCTTGTAGTGTATCCAGTCCATTGCCCGCCCTGTCCTTTTAAGGCAAGTCTAAATTTTAATTAAACTACAGTCACCACTGCACCCTATGGTTTCTCTTTTCTCGGCTTGTTTCGGTCGAATGACTGGATATGGCAGTGAGGGGAGGAGCTATATAGCAGTTCTGCTGTGGGTGATCCTCTTGCAACTTCCTGTTGGGAAGGAGAATATCCCACAAGTAATGGATGATCCGTGGACTGGATACACTACAAGATAAATAAATTTATCAGGTAAGCATAAATTATGTTTTATTAATTTTTTAAATATTTAATATTTATAATTTAAATAACCTGCCTTAAGAATATCAAGTTCTCATGTGCGTTAACTTTACCAAGTTAAGATCTAAATCGAGAAACACGATGCGCAAAATGCACATTTTACATTCCTATGTTCTTCCCATTGAAAATAATGTACTTTTTATTATGAAATATATGTTTATATATATATCTCTGATACTGTACATGTAAAATACAATATCTATACCTATATATCTATAGGAATAGAAATGCAGGTATAGGTATATACAAAAATAACATTATCTTGTAAGTGAAGAACATTGGAATGTGAAATATATACAGTAAATATACAGTAAAACACATGTAAACTCATAAATACACATGTACACACACACACACATATATATATATATATATATATATATATATATACATATATACAGTGTATATATATATATATATATACACACACTCATGGCCACTTTATTAGGTACGCCTTGCAAGTACAGGGTTGGGCCCCCTTTTGCCTTCATTCTTCATGACATAGATTCAACAAGGTGTTGAAAACATTCCTCAGACATTTTGGTCTATATTGACATGATAGCATCACACAGTTGCTGCAGATTTGTCGGCCACACATCCATGATGCGAATCTCCCATTCCACAACATCCCAAAGGTGCTCTATTGGATTGAGATCTGGTGACTGTGGAGGCCATTAAAGTACAGTGAACTCATTGTCATGTTCAAGAAACCAGTTTAAGATGATGTGAGCTTTGTAACATGGTGCATTATTCTGCTGGAATTAGCCATCAGTAGATGGGTACACTGTAGTCATAAAGGGATGGAGATGGTCAGCAACAATACTCATGTAGGCCCTGGTGTTTAAATGTTGCTCAATTGGTACTAAGGGGCTCAAGTTTGCCAAGAAAATATCCCCCACACCATTACACCACCACCAGCCTGAACTGTTAATACAAGGCAGGATAGATCCATGCTTTCATGTTGTTTACGCCAAATTCTGACCCTACCATCTGAATGTCGCAACTGAAATTGAGACTCATCAGACCAGGTAACGTTTTTCCAATCTTCTATTGTCCAATTTTGGTAAATCTGTGCGCATTTTAGCCTCAGTTTCCTTTTCTTAGCTGACAGGAGTGGCACCCGGTGTGGTCTTCTGCTGCTGTTGCCCATCTGCTTTAAGGTTTGACGTGTTGTGCATTCAGAGATGGTATTTTGCATACCTTGGTAGATCAGCAGTTTTTTAAATACTCAGACCAGCCCGTCTGGCACCAACAGCCATGCCATGTTCAAAGTCAAATCCCCTTTCTTCCCCATTCTGATGCTAGATTTGAACTTCAGCAAGTTGTCTTCACCACGTCTAGATGCCTAAATGCATTGAGTTGCTGCCATGTGATTGGCTGATTAGCAATTTGTATTACCAAGCAATTGAACAGGTGTACCTAATAAAGTGGCTGGTGAGTGTATATATAAGTGTATTTGGATCCCACTGCAGTTAAGTAGCTGAAAACATTAAATATATTTAGGCAATGTTCATATTTAATAAAGTGTTTAACTGTGTATGTAGAGTAAATATTTCACATTCCAATGTTCTTTGCATAGAGGAATATGGTCTGAGTATTTATAAATAGATATTCATATATATATATATATATATATATATATATATATATATATATATATGTATACTGTATATATATATATACACACACACACATATATATATATATATATATACACATACTCATATACATATTTATATACACACTTATTTATATATTTTTATATATATATATATATATATATATATATATATATATATATACACATATATATTTATTACCACAAAAAACACCAGATATATAAAGAAATATGTATCTATGAATAAATAGAACATATTCTTCTATGAGAACATTGGAATATGAAATATTAATATTTCATGTCAGGTTAAGTGCAATCGGGTTTGTGCGACTTGGGTGTGTTTTTTCCCACTTTTCGCTCTCCATTAAAGTCCATGGGAGAATATGATAATGAGATTGCCATATTTTAACTACAGCTTTTTGCACGCCTTAGGTTTGCACTTGAGCGAAAACATTTTACTTTCAACTTGTAATACGTGCGGTATCCTACGCCCGCAAAAAGCAGAAGTCGAGCACAGTTAAAGGACTAAGCAAATTTGAAATAGAAGTCATTTGGAAAGTTGTTTAAAATGTCATGCTCTATCCAATCAGTTTATGTTTAATTTTGATTTTCCTTTACCTTTTTAAGATGACTGTTTGTTCAGCTAAATACCATACATAGTGGCCAACATACCCCTGACACTTAATACAATGTCTAAGCAATTGAGCCTTTAATACAGAGAATATAAATAATGTGTTAATGTATCTTGATGGTTATAAGTGATTTACAATAGCTTTGAGCTTAAATAAAGTGAAGTAGAATAACGAGAATTTAGCAAGAGCTCAAACACAATAGCAACAGAACTGATTACTGTTAATATTAATTTTGGGTTATTGCAATGAGGCTACCGCTTACTAATTGTCAACAGGATAATTAAGAGAATACCACAATGTATAACAACAATTTTGTAGTAATAAAGCAAACTTGTTACTCTCAAGTATATCTCCCATGAGATATAACCCTGAGTTTTTTTGGTAGTAGCTAAATATATAAATATATGTGTATTTAATGCTTTGCATACATTTAAGACTAGGCGCATGGGCATACTATAGGCAGATTTTTAAATTCTCTTTTCAAATACCCTGCTGTAATAATTTCTTTATATGGAGAGCATAAGTTTCCCTTAGGGCCAGATTACGAGTGGAGCGTAAATGTTTAAGAGGTTTATCGCAGGGGTTTGCACTCATTGGGCTTACTACTGGTATTACAAGTTGAAAATAAACGCGATTGCGCTCATTGATTACCGAGACTTCAGTGCTCTGGTTAACTGTTTCGCAAAACATAAAGGCCTAGATTTAGAGTTTGGCGGTAGCCGTGAAAACCAGCGTTAGAGGCACCTAACGCTGGTTTTAGGCTACCGCCGGTATTTGGAGTCAGTGATTAAAGGGTCTAACGCTCACTTTTCAGCCGCGACTTTTCCATACCGCAGATCCCCTTACGTCAATTGCGTATCCTATCTTTTCAATGGGATCTTTCTAACTCCGGTATTTAGAGTCGTGTCTGAAGTGAGCGTTAGACATCTAATGACAAAACTCCAGCCGCAGGAAAAAAGCAGGAGTTAAGAGCTTTCTGGGCTAACGCCGGTTCATAAAGCTCTTAACTACTGTACCCTAAAGTACACTAACACCTATAAACTACCTATGTACCCCTAAACCGAGGTCCCCCCCACATCGCCGCCACTCGATTAAATTTTTTTAACCCCTAATCTGCCGACCGCCACCTACGTTATACTTATGTACCCCTAATCTGCTGCCCCTAACCCCGCCGACCCCTGTATTATATTTATTAACCCCTAACCTGCCCCCCACAACGTCGCCACCAGCTACTTACAATAATTAACCCCTAATCTGCTGCCCCTAACACCGCCGACCCCTATATTATATTTATTAACCCCTAATCTGCCCCCCTCAACGTCGCCTCCACCTGCCTACACTTATTAACCCCTAATCTGCCGAGCGGACCTGAGCGCTACTATAATAAAGTTATTAACCCCTAATCCGCCTCACTAACCCTATCATAAATAGTATTAACCCCTAATCTGCCCTCCCTAACATCGCCGACACCTAACTTCAATTATTAACCCCTAATCTGACGACCGGAGCTCATCGCTACTATAATAAATGGATTAACCCCTAAAGCTAAGTCTAACCCTAACACTAACACCCCCCTAACTTAAATATAATTTAAATCTAACGAAATTAATTAACTCTTATTAAATAAATTATTCCTATTTAAAGCTAAATACTTACCTGTAAAATACATCCTAATATAGCTACAATATAAATTATAATTACATTGTAGCTATTTTAGGATTTATATTTATTTTACAGGCAACTTGGTAATTATTTTAACCAGGTACAATAGCTATTAAATAGTTAAGAACTATTTAATAGTTACCTAGTTAAAATAATAACAAAATTACCTGTAAAATAAATCCTAACCTAAGTTATAATTAAACCTAACACTACCCTATCAATAAATTAATTAAATAAAATACCTACAATTACCTACAATTAACCTAACACTACACTATCAATAAATAAATTAAATACAATTGCTACAAATAACTACAATTACATAAACTAACTAAAGTACAAAAAATAAAAAAGAACTAAGTTACAAAAAATAAAAAAATATTTACAAACATAAGAAAAATATTAGAACAATTTTAAACTAATTACACCTACTCTAAGCCCCCTAATAAAATAACAAAGACCCCCAAAATAAAAAAATGCCCTACCCTATTCTAAATTAATAGAGTTAAAAGCTCTTTTACCTTACCAGCCCTGAACAGGGCCCTTTGCGGGGCATGCCCCAAGAAAATCAGCTCTTTTGCCTGTAAAAAAAAACATACAATACCCCCCCCCCCCCAACATTACAACCCACCACCCACATACCCCTAATCTAACCCAAACCCCCCTTAAATAAACCTAACACTAAGCCCCTGAAGATCTTCCTACCTTGTCTTCACCATCCAGGTATCACCGATCCGTCCTGGCATCCGGTGCTGAAGAGGTCCAGAAGAGGCTCCAAAGTCTTCCTCCTATCCGGCAAGAAGAGGACATCCGGACCGGCAAACATCTTCTCCAAGCGGCATCTTCGATCTTCTTCCATCCGGTGCGGAGCGGGTCCATCTTGAAGCAGCCGACGCGGATCCATCCTCTTCTTCCGGCGTCTCCCGACGAATGACGGTTCCTTTAAGGGACGTCATCCAAGATGGCGTCCCTCGAATTCTGATTGGCTGATAGGATTCTATCAGCCAATCGGAATTAAGGTAGGAATATTCTGATTGGCTGATGGAATCAGCCAATCAGAATCAAGTTCAATCCTATTGGCTGATCCAATCAGCCAATCAGATTGAGCTCGCATTCTATTGGCTGTTCCGATCAGCCAATAGAATGCAAGCTCAATCTGATTGGCTGATTGGATCAGCCAATAGGATTGAACTTGATTCTGATTGGCTGATTATTTTATTAGGGGGCTTAGAGTAGGTGTAATTAGTTTAAAATTGTTGTAATATTTTTCTTATGTTTGTAAATATTTATTTATTTTTTGTAACTTAGTTCTTTTTTATTTTTTGTACTTTAGTTAGTTTATGTAATTGTAGTTATTTGTAGCAATTGTATTTAATTTATTTATTGATAGTGTAGTGTTAGGTTAATTGTAGGTAATTGTAGGTATTTTATTTAATTAATTTATTGATAGGGTAGTGTTAGGTTTAATTATAACTTAGGTTAGGATTTATTTTACAGGTAATTTTGTTATTATTTTAACTAGGTAACTATTAAATAGTTCTTAACTATTTAATAGCTATTGTACCTGGTTAAAATAATTACCAAGTTGCCTGTAAAATAAATATTAATCCTAAAATAGCTACAATATAATTATAATTTATATTGTAGCTATATTAGGATGTATTTTACAGGTAAGTATTTAGCTTTAAATAGGAATAATTTATTTAATAAGAGTTAATTAATTTCGTTAGATTTAAATTATATTTAAGTTAGGGGGGTGTTAGTGTTAGGGTTAGACTTAGCTTTAGGGGTTAATCCATTTATTATAGTAGCGATGAGCTCCGGTCGTCAGATTAGGGGTTAATAATTGAAGTTAGGTGTCGGCGATGTTAGGGAGGGCAGATTAGGGGTTAATACTATTTATGATAGGGTTAGTGAGGCGGATTAGGGGTTAATAACTTTATTATAGTAGCGCTCAGGTCCGCTCGGCAGATTAGGGGTTAATTATTGTAAGTAGCTGGCGGCGACGTTGTGGGGGGCAGGTTAGGGGTTAATAAATATAATATAGGGGTCGGCGGTGTTAGGGGCAGCAGATTAGGGGTACATAGGGATAATGTAAGTTGCGGCGGTTTACGGAGCGGAAGATTAGGGGTTAATAATATAATGCAGGGGTCAGCGATAGCGGGGGCAGCAGATTAGGGGTTAATAAGTGTAAGTGTAGGGGTGTTTAGACTCGGGGTACATGTTAGAGTGTTAGGTGCAGACGTAGGAAATGTTTCCCCATAGGAAACAATGGGGCTGCGTTAGGAGCTGAACGCTGCTTTTTTGCAGGTGTTAGGTTTTTTTTCAGCTCAAACAGCCCCATTGTTTCCTATGGGAAAATCGTGCACGAGCACGTTTTTGAGGCTGGCCGCGTCAGTAAGCAACTCGGGTATCGAGAGTTGCATTTGCGGTAAAAATGCTCTACGCTCCTTTTTTGGAGCCTAACGCAGCATTTTTTTGAACTCTCGATACCAGAGTTAATTTTATGGTGCGGCCAGAAAAAAGCCCGCGTAGCGTTAACAGCCCATCTACCGCCAAACTCCAAATCTAGGCCAAAATTTGCACACTATACATCAAAAATACATTGCAAAGTACAGTTTCACTCATAATAAGACTCATAATATGAGTGCATCCCGATGAGCACAAAAAGCTTACTTCTAGCGCTATTAATTGATTACAGAATATATAGTCAGTGCCAAAAATATGTACCACACAAACTACTCCTCATATATAGTGAGGTCTCTCAACCAGACCTCAAATTTCAGAGAAAAAGGGATGCTTAGAGGGAGCGCTACAACAAGCCTAGAAGGGGGTGAGTTGCTTAAGGTGGAATCCAAAAGATATAGTTAGGATAGAAATGCAAAGGGAATCCAAAAAAGGAAATCCAATGAGGGATGTATGATGTTCAAATAAAATAATAAGTGTGCAAATTATATAATAAGTGTGCAAATGATGCAATAGATGCTGCAATAAATATTGGATGTGTATCAATTGATATAGGATAAATTACAATGCTGGATGTGTATCAATTAATATAGGATAAAAAACAATTTATTGTTTGTTGTTATCAAGACCAGTCTTGAAAAAGGTCCCCAGGGACCGAAACGCGTTGACTATACTGGTATTATGGCTCAGGTTTAATTGGTAAGTTCAATAACTATTTTATTCACATATAGTAGCATTATTGCACTATGTCTATTTTTACTCTTTTCTAGGAGATTTTAAAGCCATCCACTACTGGACTTTCTAAACGTCATTTATTATTATCTACCACTGGTTTTCTAAACGTTATCCACTATGGCCAAATTCCATTAAGAAGAGGAACACTATTCCCCATCACCACTATATGGGTTATCATATGGGACATCATATTTAGGATTACAACACAAATTGCACAGAATATTTAATTTTTATTTTTAGATTTACACCTCATTTTTCTATATAGTTTTCTATGTAGTTTTCAGCTCACCATATTTTGACCACAATTTTACACAACTTTTTTGGTCTTTTTCACCTTATTTACATTTTTCCACGTAGATATTTTTATATTTTTGATTTCGATTTTTATATTTTTATTTTTCATATATTTTTTCTATTTTTTCACACACATATTTTTATTTTTTCATATAAACTTTTTTTACTTTTATCCAGTTTCTCACGGATTTGCTCTATACAATTTCACGGATTCACCAGCCAATTGGATTTACTAATTCATACTGCATAGACTTGGATCTTTGTTCATTTTGGACACTTATTGGGACGTTTCAGTTTGGACATTCCCCAACATTAGGTTTTTTATTGCTCTTAGCCATCCAATAGATAACCTCTTATATATCCTGTGCATTTTAGCCTTTGTTTTTAGCTTGATGTATTAGCCTTATAAATAAGATTCATCACTGTTCACAGGAACTCTTTTTAACTGATTCTTTTTAACTGTTTTTTCATTTATTCTCTGTTTTCTTTCGCTTGTGATCAATTGTATTCATTTTACTTTTAATTATTATTATGTGTGATAACAACAAACAATAAATTGTTTTTTATCCTATATTAATTGATACACATCCGGCATTGTAATTTATCCTATATCAATGGATACACATCCGATATTTATTGCAGCATCTATTGCATCATTTGCATATCATTTGCACACTTATTATATTATTTGAACATCATACATCCCTCATTGGATTTCCTTTTTTGGATTCCCTTTGCATTTCTATCCTAACTATATCTTTTGGATTCCACCTTAAGCAACTCACCCCCTTCTAGGGGTGTTGTAGCGCTCCCTCTAAGCATCCCTTTTTCTAGCGCTATTAACGTTCGTGCTGGAGCGTTGATTAGTGCACCACTTGTAATCACTGGCCCTTAATATTTGGAAAGTCACTTTGATATCTTTTCTTTACATTTTTGACTAGCTTATATATTTATATTCAGTCTGTAAACTATTCCAAAGTGATGGTTTATTCTAAACGTAGCATGATATAACATTTGAATAAAGTCCAGGATATTAATATAGATTTCATCACCTTATCTTGCAACAAAAATAGAGGTTCTATCCAGCTTCACATTTATAATGTCTATAAATACAGTGTCTTGTGAATTTTTAAAATATCCCATTGCCCACATTCCAGTCGCATGTGGTTTGCTAATCCCAAACTAGCACAAATAAATAAACACACAGATACATAATTTAACACTTTCTAATTTAACTACATAGAAAAAGTCAGGATTCTACAATTAGCAGAAATCAAATGAAGCAATTAGTTAACTTTGCCAGCTGTCCTTTGCAACTAAACCAGTGTTCAGATCGAGACTTTAGTGCAATTATGGGACTCTGAAAGTCAAAGCTAAAGTATTACGTGTCTAACATTTTGATAACTCAAGTATCCCTCAATCCTTGCTATAAACAATCCTTGCCACATTCATAAAGCAATATGTATATCTAAATATGAAGTAGCACCATGCAGTGATACATATTTAATGTGATATTTGGCAGTTGCTTACCATCTGATTAAAGAAGTGAATGATCATATATGGAGCTATATACTATAAATACCATTATATTTGAAATTAGTAAATATAGAAATGAAATGGCTAATAACTTAAAGGAACATGAAGCCCATTATTTTTTTCTTTCAGGACTCAGAAAATACATTTTTAAACAACTTTCTAATTTACTTCTATTATCAAATTTGCTTAATTCTCAAATCTATTCATCAAATCTAGTTAGCCAATCAAAAGAGACAAATGTGTGCAGGCACCAATCAACAGTTAGCTCCCATTAGTGTAGGATATGTACATATATTTTTTTTCAACAATGGATACCAAGAGAACAAAGCACATTTAAAAACAGAATTGAATTTAAAAGTGTCTTAAAATGACATGCTCTATCTGAATCATGCAAATTTAATTTTGGCTATCCCTTTAAATTCATGCTTGAGTTTGAAAGCTAAAATACAGTAAAAGATGTTTGCTATTTGTTTGTGAAACAAATAAACAACTTAAAAAAAATGGTTCTCCAAAATGTGTTGAGTAACTAAATAAATAAAATTCAATCATTTAGTTTTTCTTTTTAATAGTTTGGGGTACTAAGGTCCAGATTACAAGTGGAGCACAATAATATTAGCGCTGTTGAGCGCTAACAACGCTCAAGTTAAATTAATAGAGATCTTATTCATGTGCTTATATTACAAATTAAAAATTAAAAGGTAGTGCTCATGCGAAAGCTCAGGCACTTTAACAACTGGAGGTTGGATAGAGTAACTGTGCTAAACTGCTCACCTCATAGACCTCTATAGGGTGCGCTACAATACTCTTTTCTGGCTTTTACTCGAGCACTAAGACAAAGAGAAATAGTTTAAATAGCTTTTATATATATATATATATATTTATAGTGCAAAATAGATCCACACTCACTGGACTTTAAATAACAAAACAGGGTTTATTGTCGTGACGTTTCGGAGATCAAACCGTCCCCTTCATCAGACCATTCATTGGTCTGATGAAGGGGACGGTTTGATTCCCGAAAGGTCACAAAAATAAACCACGTTTTGTTATTTAAAGTCCAGTGAGTGTGGATCTATTTTGCAGTATTGAAAACCATTGTTCCTGACACCCTGGCCAGTCGATGAGGAGGTGAGAGTGCTTATCCCACAACTATTGAGATATATATATATATACTGTATATATATAAAGGATCCACACTCACTGGACTTTCCACACAAGGGTTTTAATGTGTATAGTGACGTTTTAGGGATCAAACCATCCCCTTCCTCAGACCAAACAAAAACTTAGTTTGGTCTGAGTACGGTTTGATCTCCCAAAAGGTCACTATACACATTAAAACCCTTGTGTGGAAAGTCCAGTGAGTGCGGATCCTTTCTTTGTGTTTGAACTTTGATGTTCCTTACACCCTGGCAAATAAACTTAGAAGTGAGAGTGCAAATCCCTTTGGATTATTATTTATTTATCTTCCAGGACTCATTCTTCTTTATGCTGAAGTTAGTTCTCAAAGAAATATAGACCCCAAAATGTTTCTTTCATTTTTCAGACAGAGCATGCAACTTTAATCAACTTTCTAATTTACTTCTATTATCAATTTTTCTTTGTTCTTGGTATCTTTTGTTGAAAAGCAGTGCAAGTCTCTGGAGCACTATAAGGCAGCAGTTTTGCAAGAATGGTATCTATTTGAAAGAGCACCAGATGGCAGCACTATTTCCTGCCATGTAGTGCTCCAGACACCCACCTAGGTATGTCTTCAATAAAGAATACCAAGGGAACAAAGCAAATTTGATAATAGCAGTAAACTGGAAACTTTCTTATATCCCCTTAATGACGTTGGCTGCATGTTTGGGGTCATTGTCATGCTGCAGAATAATTTTGGGGACTCATATGCCTCCCTGATGGTACTGCATGATGGATGAGCATCTCCCTGTCCTGGAGTTTAGTATCTAGCCCTAGAGGTTGGATGCTTTGTCCCTTGCCCTGGAGGTTAAGGTCCCTGTCCTGAAGGTTGGAGGCCCTTGTGGGGGCGAGTCAGTGAGTTGGTGGGGTGAGGGAGGAGCAGATGATGCTGGGCTGGGCATAGGGTACAGGTGGGGAGCCTTTATGGGGCCTTCCCTAATTTTCTCCCAGGGACCCTGGTTGCTCCTGGTCCTCCCCTGTTTAATTAAACCTAGTAAAAAATGTAAAACACAATAATTATTTACATTGCCCACTTTCTTGTTTTTTAATTCTGATAATGGTCTGCTATTCTATTTGGTGCCAAAATAGGGGGAAAAGGTTAAATGTTTAAAATGTTTTGTGCCGATAGTATAACACTGATTTAAAATAAGGTCTATTTATTTCCATTTATAAAGGATTTTATTGAATTCTTTATATCATACAAAGCATAGTTCCACACACTTGTAAACAGTGAATTAATATAAACAAAGTGTGAAGATTAATAGGGCTAGATTACAAATGGGGCGGTATTTGCGTTTTCGCTATAGGGAAAAATCCACTAGGATTTTCATTTTTGCGCTAGTTGGTTTGCGCTGTTATTACAAGTTAAAAGTAAACAGTCTTTTCTCCAGTGGTAACCCGACTTGTGCAAAAAGTCAGAAATCGAAAATCGTGATTGTGTTTTCGCATTTCCCTATAGAAGTCAATAGAGAAAAAAAGTTGGAAAAATAACCCCACTCTTGCGCAAATACCATAACATATTTGCAATAGCACTAACCCGACATGAAAATATGAATATTTAATTTTCTAATGTTATTTGCATAATGGAATGTGTTCTATTTCTTCATTAATAAATATTTCTACATATACATGATGGTTTTTAAACAAATATATATTTATACCTATATATAGATGATTATATATAGGTATAGATACTGTATATACAGATGTACATAGGAATATCTATTTATAAGTACTTGGAACATATTCTGGTATGTGCAGAACATTGTTATGTGAAATATTTACAGCAAATACATAGTTAAAACCTTTATTAAATATGAATAGTGCATAAATATGCTTTAACATGTTTTCATCTGTTTAATGGGAAAAGACTCCAATGCACTTATATATATATATATATATATATATATATATATATATATATATATATATATATATATATATATATATATCAGTGGCGTATTTAGGTTTTGTGCTGCCCTAGGCACTCAAAATTCTGCTGCCCCCTAACCCCCCTACCCCCTAGGTTTTAGGCTGTTTTTTGGCCATAATACTTTTTGGTCAGGGTATAATGTAACTTTCATTAAACCTGCATACACCCAGGTCAAATATCTATATATGTGTCTGTCTATATATACTATATATATATATATATATAAAAATATATATTATATATATATATATAAATATATTAAAATATATATATATATATATATATATATATAAAGATATACATATACACACAAATATATTTATATACATACATTTATACATACATATACATATATATATAAAGATATACATATACACACAAATATATTTATATACATACATTTATACATACATATATATATATATATATATATATATATATATATATATATATATATATATATATATATATATATATATATATATATATATATATGTATGAGAGACCCACTATTTTTTATAGAAAGTAACTTGCAGTTTACAGGAATTCCTACACTGGCCCATTTTCTTAATTTCCTCCATAGGGTCTGAGTGCAGATATCTGTGTGATCCGTGAGCTGCTAAACCCAATGAGGACACTAAAATATATAGCTAATAGCATATAGCAAATACAGATTTATACATGGAGCCATAGTGACAGCTCCCATTAGAAGGTTGCTGGCTGGGCTGTATCTGCCTTATATACTATTCAGTGTTTTCTGTGTAACTATTACAGTCTCTGTTGTTTTCATTGCCATATTGTATTTTTAATTCTTCATTATGGAACCAAACAGACCTGTCTCTTCTGGATCTATATCAGATCCCCTAGAGGGACGATTCACACATTATACTTACACTCAAACTTTTTGTCTAGATTTTAAAACTGTTCCATTTTTCCCTCTAGCACAAAGTGCTATAGAGTCTGCAAGAATTGTCCCCTCAATAACTCTTTCAGATCCACTACAGGGTAGCTCCTCTGGCCATGTTTTGCTTTGTTTTTTTCTCAGGCATGTGTTTAGTTTTGCAAATCTGTCACAGTTTGCCAGCCAGCTCGATAATGCTCTAATTGTGTTATTATACAACTTATGCATTCTGGTCAATCCACTACCCCATTGCACGACTGTTTGTAACCATATGCAAGACGTGACTAATTTAATGTATAGCAGTGAAAATAAAGTGGTTGTCCCCGTTGTCACAGTCTGATCAATAAACTGACTGCTCACCTGACCGCTCTATATGCCGGCTCAAGCACTCTCCTCTCCTGCACTGAAAAAGGCTCCAAAAGCAGATAGAAGAAACTGGCCACGATAAGGATGAGGATAAGCAGAAAGTGAAGATTGCTAAAACGCCGCTCCAAGAGTTTTCGAGCGCCAGGAAACAACGGACACTGATGGGCCAGAGTCAGAGAGTAAATAGAATTCAGACACTCCAGTGCGGTACACGCTGTAACGGCGCCGCTGAGCAAACCGTAAAATACAAAAAGAAAAACAGCTGCACTCAAAAAGGCTCCAAAAAATAAATATGTATTCCTGACAATTTAAATGGCACAAGGAAGGACACTCATCATTGTGCCATTCAAATTGTCAAGAATAAATATTTATGCCGTTATGACGTGTACCGCACTGGAGTGGATTCTATTTTCCTCTCTCACATGCCCATCAGTGTCAGTTGTTTGCTGGAGCTCGAAAGGACTTGGAGTGGTGTTTTAGCAATCCTCACTTCCTTAACTTCATGGCTGCATTAGAGACGAGTGACCACTGACCAGTAACAATTCTGCTCTAAGCACCAAACCATCCACTGCTTGTTGTGCAGCCGCCGCTATAATGAATGTTGCCAGCCACTGGACTGGAGTCAGACACCAATGAATAAAGGGCCAATTCTTGAGTGCCTCGGCCTCCAAAAAGTGCTGCCCCCTCAAATCTGTCGCCCTAGGCCCGTGCCTTGTTGGCCTAGGCCATAATACGCCCCTGATATATATATATATATATATATATATATATATATATACAGTATATATACTAGTGGTAAAGCCTGTGTACATGGCCATTTTCTGTAGTGCAGCGGTTCCACCAACCTGATCTCCCGCCTGCACTCCCGCCTAGACACGCCCCTGCCACGCTCGTTCCTGCACGGTCACGCCCCCGCTCCCATCCTCATTCGCTCACTCATACTTCATACATACTAGAATCAGAAAAGAAAAAGAAATGTAAATAAAGAGTGCAAGCCCCAAGGTGTCCCAAGGGGGAATGACTGACATCACTGATACAAGTAGTCACTTAGGTGTATATTGGACCCAATTGTAATCCAGCAATGCAGAGGTAATGGTATATTGGAATAACAGGATTTTTAGTAAATGTCTTTTGAGATGATCCTGTTACAGAATTCATAGTGTATACACCCCTAAGTTCAGCAATTAGAGATGCCACAATTTCTATGTCTGTTGCAATTAGAGTGCAACCATCTGTATTCTATTGTGCCTGTGGTAGTGGCCTACTGTTGCCCTGTTCATACACAGAACTGTTACATAGATCCCAACGTTCATGTGTGGTGGTAAATGGTAACCTGCTCATACGCTCATTATGATTTAACAGTACATGTACTTATGGATACTGTGACTCTGCTCACTCTTACAAGCCGTTTCCCCTATAAGAGCCTACAGCTCGACATACTATATACACATTCAACATCTCATATTTGCGGTTGAAGTGCACCTTATGCCTAGGGATATGATTCATTAAAGAACTATTTGTATTGCAGTGCTGGGATCTTTTTGTATTTTTTATATATATTAATGTGTTTATATATCTATATTTATGTCTGTAAATACATATACACTATACACATATATAATTGTATCCCTAGCAATGCTTCAAATGACCCAGCTATGCTGCTGGTTGGAAAAGCCACCCCAAAGCCTTTTAGGTTGCACCACCATTCTGCTTGATAATTTAAGGGGGATAATGAACATTACCCCTCTCCTCACTTTCTCTTACCCCCAAGCTAGTCTTCTAGACTGCCCAGCCACCACACCCATATCACCCAACTCTACTTATTACATGCCCTCCTCTGGCCATGAAACACCCACACCTACAACACCACCACTGTGACTTTGCCTCACAGAATTCTTATGACTCACGTCAGACCTCTGACCCCGTACTTAGAGCTCTACATAGCCAGTGTTTGCCACTCAAAGTTTGAGTTCTAGAACTGACATTTTTCTGAAGTCATGGCTGAACAGTTTGGATTTGTTTGGGTATTTGTGGGTTAGAAGAGATACCGTTAAACATACCTGGAATTATGCTGTAAAATGCACATGAGAGCTCTACATAAGCTGAGAAGCAAAGGATCATCTAATTCACACCACCAGCAGTGTAAATCGGAAAAACTTCACCTGACATAAATCACAATTTTTTTAAAAACATACATTTATTCAAATTGTTTTCATAAATAATAAACTAGCTAAACATCAATATATTTACAAAAATAGGAACTATATATTTTCCAAGCAAACAACTAAGTAAATAAAATGCTAGCTACTTTGTTAAGTTCAAGCAAATGCACTCATGATCTGGCTATTAACAGGAAACACGTATGTTGGCTTTAGAACTTTTCTATATTCAACTGGAGGGGTAGACCCCAAACCCGTTCAAGTCATAGTACTAGTACATATCATGACAAAAATATTTGCTTATTGCACCATTTTTTCCCAAATAGAATATTAAAATCTCTCTCCTCAGAAAAATATATTAGTCTACCTAAATATTTTATTATATATTATTGATATTTTTAAATCTTCTGTGAAATTTCATGTTTGAAATTATTAATATCCATGATTTAGCAGATACAATTGTATTTTATTTTTATATTTGTATACAATATTGCTTAGTTTAATTTACATTGTCTTAAAACATAAAAATATAGAAAGTAAAAATGATCCTGCAGATAATTATCTGACAATTTGTACAATATCTCTACAACAAATCTGTTACTGTAATACATTAGTTAAAGTTAAAATTAATGTGTACTAATAAGTTAATATACAGCTGTTTGTATTATTAGCTTACAATTCTTGTCAAGACTAAATCTGGCTTTTTGATCTTACCTCATCTTACAGTGGAAAGTCCCTTGGTTAAGAAACAGGACACTAATGAACAAAGATAATATAAAATTAGAATTTACCAGGAAGAACTAATTTGGGGAAATGGTGATTCACCTTCAGGTATTTTTAATCCCAGACAAATGAGATAATCTCTTGTAAGATCTGTTAACACTGATTTTTTTCTGGATAGCCTTTTGGGTGTACTATGTTGATTACATCAAAAATAAAAAGCTAAAAATATTTCAACCTAATATAAAATTGTCTTTGATTAACATATCATCAGATCATAAAATATTAATAACTGTACAAAAAAATCTGACAGCACACAGTTTAATAATACATTTTAGATGTATTTACTTGAGAAAATGTTGACCAACCTTTCTTAAAATGATGGACTTCTATGGAACTTTTTTCCACTCTAGTAGGCAAACCAATTTTAGAATTTGAAATAATCAAAATAAGTATATATATATATATATATATATATATATATATATATATATATATATATATATATATACACACACACACATAGTATACATATATACAGTATGTATATACAATATATATATATTCTTTTTAATTTTTTTGGTAAGCTGTATCACCATGCATATTGCTGCACATTTGCGAAAACAACAGCTTTTGAACCCAGAGGTGGCAAATTTAAATAATCTCGGACTGACTCGAACTGAATGATTGACAAGCCTTGCTACTGTGGAATTTAATGCATTAAATTAGGGCGAGGGTGGCATGAGTAAAATTGTGTGCAATGATAAATGCAGGTAATGGATGCTGTCTTGCTGGCCCTAAAGGTGGATGGACAGGTTTCCTGTCTGGGAACTTTAACCACTTGGTCCCAAAGCATTAAAAAAGGCTGCTTTAGCCTTTTGCAATTGCTTAAATCAGCACAGTGTTTTTGTGCCTATTGCTTGTCACTCAAATTAGTTAGAGGAGCAAAACTAGCCAGAAAAAAAATGCAGATGGCTGAGCATGGAGTATAACAAGAGCAGTTGCTAAGTTTCCTCTCTGATAAGCATCCTTGTGTTTTAGTGGTGTCAATATTGTGCTAAAAAGACTTAAAGGAACCCAGTACGTAGTATTCATATTAACAAAACAAAGTGCAACCAAATGTAAATATGGTTGTGGGAGAATTAAAATATCAGTTTTTACATTTTTAAAATGTATAGCTTAGTACTTCCTCTTTCTCCTTCACTGAACCACGACTATCTGCCCACTGAAGATGGCTATTTACCCTAGACCTTCATTATTATAAATCTATATCTCCTCCATTGTGTCATCTCATGCATCCAACCCCAAAAAGATGTTTTCAACCTTTAACTTCCTTGTATGTTCGCCTGCACCCCCGCCCACTACCAACCACACTGCTCAGATTATTGCTGATCACTTCAAAAATAAAATTGACATAATTAGAAAAGATATCTGCACCTCACACCCCTCAAAGTTGACCATCCTCTCCTCCTAAAAATACTAAATTCATTTGGCAACCGAGACACAGCCATTTCCTGGTTTGCTTCATATCTCTCATACCGCTCGTTTTCTTTAACATCATATCTTCTGATCCTATGCCTCTCTCAGTTGGCGTACCGCAAGACTCTGTCACATATCCCCCTCCCCAGCGGAACACTATAGGGTGAAGCAGCCATAGCTGTAAGCACATGCACCCGGGGTAGTGCGTCAGCATTACCATGTAACAGGCCAGCCCGGTGTTTCACCATAAAATTGAAAGGCTGGAGAGGCAAGAACCATCTTTTGATCCTTGAATTACGGTCCATATTGTTGTGCATCCACCTCAATGGGGCATGGTCTGTGATCAGGGTAAAGTGCCTGCCCAGTAAATAATACCTAAGAGTTTCAGTAGCCCACTTGATTGCTAAACATTCCTTTTCTATTGTAGAATAACGCTGCTCACAGGGTAAAAGTTTCCTACTTAGATAAAGAACTGGATGTTCCTCTTTGTCTATGTATTGTGAGAGTACAGCCAACAACCCAACATCAGAGGCATCAGTTTGCAAAAAGAATTATTTGTTAAAATCTGGAGCCATGAGGATAGGTTGTTGACAAAGTGCGGAGCGAAGGTCTGCAAAAGATTCCTCAGCCTTACTGTTCCATCTCACTGTATCAGGACTTTTTGCTTTATTAAGATCAGTGAGAGGAGCAGCCCTTGTTGAAAAGTGAGGAATAAATCGTCTGTAATAACCAACAATTCCTAGGAAAGCTCTAACCTGTTTTTTCCTGAGTGCCCTAGGCCATCTCCGTATTGCTCCTATCTTGTCTACTTGGGGTTTCACAACTCCCCTACCAACAATATAACCTAAGTATTTAGCCTCAGCCAAGCCAATAGTACACTTCGATGGATTGGCTGTTAACCCAGCCTTTCTAAGGGTTTCAATTACAGCCTCTACTTTTTGTAGATGAGAATCCCAATCTGGACTGTGTATTATGATGTCATCCAAATATGCAGCAGCATATTGTGCATGAGGTCTGAGTAACTTATCCATCAACGTTGAAATGTTACTGGTGCAAACCAAAAGGCAACACCTTATAGTGAAACAGGCAATCTGGAGTAGCAAAGGCCATTTTCTCTCTAGAGCGCTCAGATAACGGTATCTGCCAATAACCTTTAGTGAGGTCCAAAGTTGAGAGAAATCTGGCCTTGGCTAGTCTTTCTACAAGCTAATCTACCCGCGGCTTAGGGTAGGCATAAAACTTTGATATCTCATTTGACTTTCTGAAATCATTGCAGAACCTAATAGAGACATCAGGGCTAGACAAGTTACTGTGAGACTCCTCAATAACCCCAAGCTCAAGCATTTTTCTAACTTCTGCCTTTACAGCTTCCCTACTGGCTTCAGGTATTCTATATGATTTTATCTTAAGGGTTATCCCAGGCTCTGTGATTATGTCATGGGTTATTCCACTAGTTCTACCTGGCATAGGTGAAAAGACAACTCTATTCATTTCTACCATTTCTTTAGCTTCCTCTGCTTGTTCCGGTGTGAGCTTTGGGGAAATTCCTACCGAAGGTTCTAAGTGCATGGAGTCAACTCTTGTGTTTTCCATTACAGCTATACAAGCCTCTCTATCTCTCCATGATTTTAAAAGATTAACATCGAATATTTGTTATTTCCTACGGCGCTCAGGCTGTCTGACTTTGTAATTCACAGGCCTTAATGTTTCTATAATTTCATAGGGACACTGCCAACGAGCCAGAAGCTTACTCTCAGCTCTTGGGACTAAAACCATTACTCGATCACCTGCCTGAAATGGTCTCTGTGTAGCACTCTGATCATAGTTAAGTTTTTGAGTTCCCTGAGCTTTCTCCATATGCTGGCGGACAAGGGAAACAACATGGGCCATGCATTCATGTATCTGCTCAACATGCTGCACTACATTGTTTCCTGGGACCCCTTGTTCTTCCCAAGTTTCTTTAAGAATATCTAACATACCCCTAGGATGCCTGCCATACAAAAGTTCAAATGGGGAGAAGCCTGTTAAACTTTGAGGAATCTCACGGAATGCAAACAACAAATAGGGAAGAAGTATGTGCCAATCCTTACCATCCCTGCTAACAACCTTCCTTAACATGGACTTAAGGGTGCGGTTAAATCTTTCTTCTAACCCATCTATCTGAGGGTGGTATACTGAAGTTCTTAAAGCCTGTATCTTAAACAATTGGCATAGCTCCCTCATGAGTTGTGAGACAAAAGGTGTCCCTTGGTCAGTGAGTATTTCTTTCGGAATGCCCACCCATGAAAACACTTGTACCAACTCTTTAGCTATATTCTTAGCAGTAGCTTTACGTAGTAGTATGGCTTCGGGATATCAAGTGGCGTAGTCTAGAGTAACAAAAATATACTGGTGACCTCGAGCTGATTTCTCCAAGGGACCTACGAGGTCCATGCCTATCCTTTCAAAGGGAACATCAACAATTGGGAGAGGTATAAGTGGAGCCCTTAGTTTTGGCTTTGGGGATGTCAACTGAAATTCTGGACAAGAGGCACAATACAGCTTTATTTCCTCATACACCCCAGGCCAAAAAAAATCTTCTTAGGACCCTTTCCTGTATTTTTTCCACCCCCAAGTTTCCCCCCAAAAGATGCGAATGAGCAAAAGATAGTACCTTCCTAGTATAAGATGACGGTACTACAAGCTGCTCAACCTCCTGACCTTCTTCTGAGGTTACTCTATATAGAAGGTCATTCTTGAGGATAAAATATGGATATGAACTCTTTGTTTGGCCCTCCACTAGTACTCCATTTATTTCTATCACTCTACTCCTTCCATTTTGTAATAATGGATCATTTGTCTGGCCACGCCCAAAGCTAACATTAGAAGTATCCAAAATACAGGGGTCACTCTCATTAGTCACCCTTTCTTTATCAGTTACAGGTTGTTGATTTTCTTCTAATATCTCTGACTCAGTACACTGGGTTGCTACACCTTTGCTAGAATGTTTTCCCCTTTCATTTAACAAAACTTCAGATAAAGCTTTATTAAATTTATATCGGCAATGCCGGTGTTCCTTTTTGGTTTTACCTCTTTTTGGATGGGTTACAAACAACTCAGGATGGGTGAAGGGAAACATTTCATGGGGGCTTTTGTCCTCTGAATCACTTTTTTGTTTTTTCCTGTTTTGAGGACAATTGAGAATTAATTAGGGAATAGAACTCAGGAAAATTTCTTCCTATGACCAATGGATATGGAACCTGGGTACAACCACTGCTGAGATTTTTACTTCTCTACCCATAACAAAAACCTCTATTTTAGCAGTGGGATATTGTACAGTGCACCCATGGATACACAATAACCCCATTGTTTTATGTTTTCTCAGTTGAGAAGGCTCAATCAAGTCTCCTGACACCAAGGTCAGAGCACTGCCAGAGTCCACCAATGCACCAGTGTCTTTATTATTTAAACCAACGGAAACTTTGAAAGTAGGTATACCTTCAACCATGCCTGCTTGGCATATCAGTCCACAAAAGTCTGAGGGGTTTTCTCCTAGTCCACAATGCATCGGTTCTGACATATTCTTGTTCTGATATTCCCCTTTTCACCAAACTCAAAACAGGTAATTGCGTTTTTTTTCCTAAATGCTCTTCCTTTACAAATGCATAGTTTCTCTCTGCATTCCAGGGATGTGTTTCTATCTCTGACCTGATTTCAGACTCTGCCTTTCTGATACCAGGCCTCTGAATGTTACTTAGCAACTTAGTCTTGAAAGTGTCTGTTTTCTCTAGGTCCTTGGCAGATAAGTATCTTTCCACTAGCGCCACCATGGCATTATATGTAGTAGAGTTTCCTTATCCAACCAAGTTACGGAGGCCACGTGGAAGTTCTCGCATATATCTGTCAATTATTAGAATTTTCCATGATCTGTGCAGGACTTTTGCTCCTCTGGTCTAAGCCACTTTCGTGCCAGATGAATCAGATCAAACATCTGTGATCGTGGAGCCATTTCCTCATTGAAACGCCAATTATAGAAATGTTGGGCTCGGACTGTAGTTGTCACACCCATTCGGGCTAGGATTTCAGCCTTTAGTTTGGTGTAATCGGCAGCAGCCTCTTCTTCTAGGTCATAATAAGTCTTCTGGGTCTCACCAAGGAGGAAGGGAGCAATAATTCCTGCCCATTGCTCAGGTGGCCAGGTCTCACAGGTGGCTGTGCATTCAAATGCCAACAGATAGGCCTCTACATCGTCCTCTGGTGTCATTTTCGGTAGGCAGCTGCTAGCCCGTATTCTGCTTACAGCTCCTGTTTGTGCCAGCAGTCCCTGGGTAACAATGCAGTCTTCAATTTCTTTCAGCATTTCATGGTCCCTTTTTTGAGCCACACTCAAGGCCCCAATTTGCATAGCCATAAGATGGTTTCTCTCCTGCTGAGCTGCTAGAGAGGCTGCAGCCTGTCGGTTTGTTTCTTGCTGTACTGTGGAAGCTTGTAGCAGAACTTTTACAATATCCTCCATGTTTGGCAGGTACTGTTACTTTAAGGTTTCCACTACACGAAACTTGGCACCATTCAAAAATCCCACCGCTGCCACCACCTTGTGGTAAGGTCACTGGAAGAACAGTCTCAATGGCGTGGTAACTGTATTTTCAGTTTTATTCAGAGAAAAAAAAAAAGTATTTTAACATAACAGGTGTACTGTCTCTTTAAATACAGCAACATCAAAGCAGCCTGCAAAACAAAGCACACAAATAAAAAGCCTACTCCTGTCAGGAGCCTAACTATACATATAATTTCCCTTACAAATGATAAACTGGTCAGCTAATCTGAACCCAGTTTAGTACTTCATAGATATGACATAAGTAAAATACAAAACAAATCAAAACAAGTTTGTCTCACCGGTGTGTCTCTTTACAGGCAATCAGCCATGCTAACTGGTCTCCAGCCTCTCTTTCACACTGGAAAACAGCCTGCTCCCTGAGACACATACTGTTCCTAGATAGCTGCTTATAAAGGTCTGGGCTAACTTAATAGGAAGCAGCTGTGAAAATGACCCAAGAGATTTAACTCTTTAGTTGCAGGGGAAAATTGCTCTCTCTCAGCACCTGCTAATGTACACACCTTCCCTCACCCTTTCACAATATATATATATATATATATATATATATATATATATATATACTTAGCAAGGAGCCCAGTGTGTGTTTATCAAGTTCACAGTTCTCTGTTTTGCAAACAATAAAGCAGAATAGCTGGCAATAACAATCTGTAATCTATCACCATATCAAGATATTGTTAAAGTAGCTGATATATTCAAATATGTTATCTATCACTATGTAATGCTAGTGGCTTAGATGCATAGGAACTTGTGAGTTTGCCTTGTTGTAAAGGTGAGATCATGTTTTTAAATCATCGTTTCTCTTCTCATTTCCAGTATTTTATTAGTGGCATTTCTGGTATTAATTTTATAGTTGCCTGAGGTACCCAGTACATGATATCTCGCACATTAAACGAGAACCCCTAGCAAACATGCTTGCAAAGGGCATTATGTAAGTTTTTGTGCTTGTAAAATATGTCTTTATCGTTAGGGTAAAGTAGTCTCACTGGACCTTATGGAAAGGGATAGATTTCAACATGGCGGCATCCATGACTAGACTAAAGGAAGAATAACCCTAATACTATGCTTATAAAATGTATTTAGTGTTTACTATCATTTTATCTTTGTCCTTTTATGTATATTGCAATTTTCAAGTTGAGATGTTGCAGCAAGTTTTTTTTCCCCAGGAGATATTAATTTCATGAAAGAGGTAATAATGTTTATTTAGTTAATATAATTGCTGGTTTATGAGACATAACTTAAGTTTCATCTCACGCATCCAACCCCAAAAAGCTGTTCTCAACCTTTAACTCCCATCTACGTCTGCCTGCACCCCCGCCCACTACCAACCTCACTGCTCAGATTATTGCTGATCTTTTATTATTGCTGATCTTTTATGTATATTGCAATTTTCAAGTTGAGATGTTGCAACAAGTTTTTTTTCCCCAGGAGATATTAATTTCATGAAAGAGGTAATAATGTTTATTTAGTTAATATAATTGCTGGTTTATGAGACATAACTTAAGTTTCATCTCACGCATCCAACCCCAAAAAGCTGTTCTCAACCTTTAACTCCCATCTACGTCTGCCTGCACCCCCGCCCACTACCAACCTCACTGCTCAGATTATTGCTGATCACTTCAAAAATAAAATTGACACAATTAGAAAAGATATCTGCACCTCACACCCCTCAAACCCAGCACTCCTACCCACCCCTTCTATTAACAAAACTCTATGCTACTTCCCTCCTGTAACTGAGGAAGAAGTCTCTGTACTCCTATATTTGGCTCATCTCACGACCTGCTCACTAGACCCTATTCCTTCACAACTTCTTCCCTCTCTCTCTCTCTCTCTCTCTCTACTTCTCTAACCCCTACCCTAACTTATCTCTTTAACCAATCTCTCACTGCTGGCACATTTCCCGATACATTCAAGCATGCGTCATTCATACAATCCTAAAAACAACCTCGCTTAACCCCTCCACTTCTTCTAACTATCGACTGGTCTCCTTACTTCCCTTTGCTTCAAAATTATTGGAACGACTGGTCTATAATCGGCTATCTAAATTTCTCACAACTAACTCCTTACTTGATCCACTACAATTTGGTTTCTGCCCTAAACACTCAACAGAAAACGCTCTTACTAAAGTAACAAATGACCTGTTATCAGCTAAAGCAAAATGCCACTACTCCTTACTAATTCTTCTTGACTTGTCCACTGCTTCTGACACAGTTGGCCATCCTCTCCTTCTAAAAATACTTCATTCATTTGGAATCCGAGACACAGCCCTCTCTTGGTTTTCCTCATATCTCTCAAACCATTCGTTTTCAGTTACCTTTAACAATATATCTTCTGATCCTATGCCTCTCTCAGTTGGAGTACCGCAAGGCTCTGTATTGGGCCTCCTTTTGATTCCAGCACCACTTATATGCTAATGATACCAAAATCTATCTTTCCTCTTCTGATTTTTAACATAGTAGATGAGGTTCAAAAAAGACCGAAGTCCATCAAGTTCAACCTATACAAATACAAAATACTTGCAAAAATCTCCAGTTAAGATTAAATAATCCCACTAAAATACAATGCTTAATACAAGCAATCATATCCATGAATTTTGTTTCTAGACAGAAATGTATCCAAACTATTTTTAAATGTATCTAGGGTATTGGCATTCACTGCCTCCTTTGGTAATGAGTTCCACAATGTTATTGCTATTACAGTGAAAAAATATTTCTGTTGCAGGAGATTAAATCTCCTTTCCTCCAAACAATTTTCTTGGAATATATTTATATAAAGTAATCATGTCACCTCTCAAGCACCTTTTTTCTAAAGAAAACAGAGCCAGCTTGGCTAGCCTCTCCTCATAGCTTAAATTCTCCATTCCCCTTATTAGCTTTGTGGCCCTTTGCTGAACTTTTTCTAGTTCTGCAGTATCTTTTTTTGCGATTGGTCCCCAGAACAGCACTCCATACTCAAGGTGAGGTCTTACCAGGGATTTTTATAGTGACAGAATTATGCTTTCCTCCCTTGAATCAATGCCTCTTTTAATACATGCTAGTATATTATTAGCCTTTGAATCCGCTGCCCTGCATTGTGTACCCATCTTTAGCTTGTTATTGTTATCTATTACTACTCCAAAATACCTTTCCTCCTGTGTTTGGCTAAGTCTAGTCCAATTTAAATAATAAATTGCCTGCTTATTTTTACTTCCAAAATTAAGAACCTTGCATTTTCCCGTATTAAACACATTTTCCATTTACTTGCCCATACTTTTAATTTTTGCAGATCCCTTTGTAATGAAAGTTCATCCAGCTCTGACCTAATGACCTTACTTAACTTAGTATCATCTGCAAAAATAGAGATGTCGCTATTTATTATTATTTATTTATTATAAGTCAATAATAAAAATATTAAAAAGAACAGGGCACAGTACTGATCCCTGGGGGACTCCACTGATTACTTTTGTCCAATCTGAGTATGATACATTCACTACTACTCATTGCTCCCTATCTTTTATCCAGTTATTTATCCATGAGCTAACATTTTCAGATATTCCCAGTCCCTTAATTTTGTGCATTTATCTCTCATGTGGCATTGTATCAAACACCTTTGCAAAATCTAAGTATATCACATCAACTGATTCCCCTTTATATTTTTACTTACTTCCTCATAGAGTCTTATTAGATTAGTTTGACATGATCTATTTCTCATAAAACCATGCTGATTTGAACTCATAATCTTGTTTACAAGAATATGCTCTTCAATATAATTCCTTATAATCCCTTCAAATATCTTCCCCACTATTGATGTCAGACTAACTGGTCTATAGCTTCCTGGATCATCCCTGCTTCCCTATTTGAAGAGTGGCACCACATCAGCTTTACATCAATCCCGGGGGACCATGCCTGAGGATAATGAGTCTTGAAAAAGTAAGAGTAGAGTTTGTCTATAACAGTGCTAAATTCCCTTAACACCCTTGGGTGAATCCTTATATCTGCTATAAATAACCCAGTTAATGGTATGTGCTGGCATGTTCTAGTTTGTTCCAAAGTATCCTCCATGGGTTCCTCTCTTGTGTATACTGAAGAAAAGAACTGGTTTAGTACCTCAGCCTTCTTCCTGTCACTATTAATCATGCTATGCTCCACGCATTTTAATGTACCTATTTTGTCCTTCTTAGATTTTTTACTAATTGTATACTTAAAGAACCTTTTAGGGTTGGACAATTTGGGCTAATTTGATTGCTTTTTTTAATGCATTATTACATTCCTTATGAATATGGTATGTTGAGTCCTTAGTTTTTTCCTAACTTCTCTTAACACATTTTTATTTAGTCACATTGGCTTGGATTTTTTAGTTTTATAACCATATGGTATTTGTTGATATGTATATTTATTTAACAAAGTTGTAAATGTTATCCATTTATCCTCTGTATTTTTATTAGAGAATACTTTGTCCCAATTTATGTTATTTAATGATTTCCTTAAATTGTTGAATTTTACTTTCTTAAAATTAAAAGTCTTAGTTAAACCTTTAAAGGGACATTCAAATCAAAATTTAAATGCACATAAATTAATTACATCTTTGAATAGAAACATATTTGCAATATACATGTATTAGCAAAAATGCTTCTAGTAAAAGTTATCACTGTTTTAGTGTTAACATTTTTGACGTGCACGTAAAGCATAGCTAGATATTGTCACTGCCCCCACATTTTAAATAATGCAGCTGCTCAGATCATCAGTGGGGCTTGTATCATGTCAGCAATTAACAAATTGAGTCATTACTAGATGGTACAAGCACCTTAGGCTCTCTGAGCAAGTGCTGTGTTTAAAATGCTGGTGCACGGGTCATACTTAAATACACTTTTGAAACAGCTATAGCTTTTAGAGTGGGAGGATTTTTAGAGTGGGAGGATTTTTCCTCCCACTCTTTATTTCAACCCACACGGTCTCTATATTGTCTCTTGTATCGTAAATATCTTCCCTTATTGTAGGTTTAAGGTTAGGTTTAATATACAATCAGATTCCTCCACCCCTTTTATTATTCATGTCCCTCCTAAATAAAGTATACCCCTCTAAGTTAACTGCCCAGTCATGTTAATCATCCCACCAAGTTTCAGTTATACTGATAATGTCATACTCCTCTTCTGCAACTAAGAGCTCCAGCTCCCCCATTTTACTTGTCATGCTTCTTGCATTTAATTTTCATGTGCTTTTTGCTGCTACTTGGTGTGCTTTCCTCCATACTTTCTAATGTGACATTTCTTAAGTCACCCCTTCCTTGAGATACTAATGGAGTGAATATGTCACTCCTATACTATAGGAGTGACATATTCAAAGACTCTCCCTCTTTACCCAGGCACATTTCCAATTGCCTCTCTGCAATTTCCTCTTGGATGTCTTCACACTACCTCCAACTCAATCTGTCCAAAACTGAGCTGCTTCTTATTCCCCCCTCTTCGAGACATCCAACACCTGGCATTTCTCTGATGGTTGGAGACTCTATTCTCAACACCTCACCCCAGATCCCTGTTATGGGGTCACACTTGACTAAGAACTCACATTCAACACACATATACAAGCACTTACCAAATCCTGCTGTTCACACCTATGCAACATTTTCATAATTCGTCCCTTCCTTACTCAAAAAACTAAAAAAAAAAAAATTCCCTTATTTTGTCACGCATTGATTATTGCAATCTATTTCTAAATGGCCTTCCAAAACACCGCCTCTCCTACCTTCAATCTATTATGAATGCTTCTGCTAGACTCCACCTAAGTTGCCAATCTACATCAGCTGCTCCGCTCTGCCAGTCTGTACACTGGCTCCCCATACACTCCAGAATACAATTTAAAGTATTAACCCTAACTTACAAAGCACTCAACAGTCTAACTCCCAACTATATTTCCTCTCTCATCGTGAAATATTCCCCATCCCGTCCTCTTCGATCAACCTCTGACCTACGTCTGTCCACTCCTGTTATCTCTACCTCCCACTCCCGTCTCCAAGACTGTCTCCAACCTTGTATAGTTTCAGACGCTCCTTGAAAACCCACCTATTCAGAGAGGCTTACCATCTCTCCTCCATCTCCCACCCTAACCAAACTAATGCATGAACTGCCTGATTCATTGCTGCAACTACAACCAATGTGACAAGCTACCCCAACCTTATGTCTCTGCACCCTAAACCTGTAGACTGTGAGCTCTCCGGAGAAGGGCCCTCTCCCTCCTGTACTAGATTTGTTTAGTTTTGTTACGTTATGTATTATATTTTATCACAAATCCTTGTCATTGTATACCCCTATCATACCCAGTGCCATGGAATTTGGCGGCGCTATACAAATAAATTATAATAATATTTATCTCCAATTTAAATTCATTTGTAAAATAGCATTTGCAGAAAAGTGGAAGCACAATAGTTCTTACTGTGTGAAGTATGGTATCTGGCATGCTCCATTATTGGAACATGAACAATATATATATATATATATATATATATATATATATACAGTATATATATATATATATATATATATATATATATATATATATACTTATCAAGGAGCCCAGTGTATGTTTATTAAGTTCACAGGTCTTAGTTTTGCAAACAATAAAGCAGGATAGCTGGCAATAACAATCTATAATCTATCACCATATAAAGATATTGCTAAAGTAGATGTAGCTGATATATTCAAATATGTTATCTATCACTATGTAATGATAGTGGCTTAGATGCATAGGAGCTTCTGAGGTTGCCTTGTTGTAAAGGTGAGATCATGTTTTTATTAGTGGCATTTCTGATATTAATTTTATAGTTGCCTGAGGTACCCAGTACATGATATCTCGCACATTAAATGAGAACCACTAGCAAACATGCTTGCAAAAGGCTTTATGTAAGTGTTTGTGCTTGTAAAATATGTATTTATCATTAGGGTAAAGTAGTCTCACTGGACCGAATGGAAAGGGATAGATTTCAACATGGCGGCATCCATGACTAGAAGAATGGAAGAATAACCTTAATACTATGCTTATAAAATGTATTTAGTGTTTACTGTCCTTTTATCTTTGTCCTTTTATGTATATTGCAGTTTTTAAGTTGAGAGGTTGCAGAAAGTTTTTTTTCTCAGGAGATATTAATTTCATGAAAGAGGTAATAATGTGCATTTTGTTAATATAAATGCTGGTGTATGAGACATAACATAAGTGGCTAAATTAATAAAAACAGGGGCCTGATCATATATTGCTTACTGATAATGTAATTCAGAAATACGGTGTTGACCCCTAAATAATCTTTGTATTTGATAAAGAATTAAAATCCATCAAGTAATAAGGCAGGTCAGGCTATAGGAGTAAAGACTTCCCAATAGTAAAAAATAAAAATTGCCTTGACAAGACTCCTTATAGAATATTACCAGAGCTTTATAGAAGCAAACTTTTAGAGAGAATTTATCATATATTATATGGTTTGGTCCCAATGTGACTTTAAGAAATTGAAGTAACAGTATTTTTTGCTACTATAGAGATAGACTCAAACTGTAAAGATGATTGTTAGTGATGACATTGTAACAAGATAGTTAATAGTTCTTTATTATTTGTAGAATGTCAGGTGTTGTGTTATTAGTCAGAGCAAGTTAGTGTAGGCCATTATCTTAGGCACAAGATTCTAATTTCTCATCTAGCTTTTCTCCCTGGGTTAGGGCCACCACTAGAAATTTTGGGGCCCCTTACTTGACTATTGATCACCCCCCTTCACATGTGCAATTTTTGACCAAGTGACTAAAACGTATATGCATTTTATTTTTAAGTGTATTCCAACCTGGAAATGTTGTAAAGGTAGTAACATTAACACACAGACACACTCATACACTGAAACACACACTCACACATAAGGATTTGCATATAGACACTCTAGCAGACATGCAAAGAAACACACTCAGACACATACACCCACACAAACACTCAGCACTTGCTTACATTGACCTGACAAGTAATGAGGTAGACTACAGTTTTGTCAAAAAAGGAGATTTACAAGACAAAATATGGAGTTCTGATTATCTTTTTGTCAAGGAAGATGCCAACTATATGATGACAACAGCATGCAGTGGCTGAAAGGAAGGACCCTGAACTGCCTAAACAATAATATAAAGGTTAAGTGGTGGATTGGTGACTTACGGAAAGATCTCATTAGTCTCAAAGTCTGTAGAAAGATGTGAATAATCAGTAGTAAGGTCAAAATGTCATAAAAAGGAACAGATAATGGACACACACACAAACTCAAACACAAACTTGCAAATACACCCAAGGAGACACCCACAGAGACAGCATCTGAAAACACACAAATACATACAGACTCACAGACACCCACAGAAAACATACAAAGACATACACACTCACAGAGAGACAGCCACAGAAAACACACAAAGACATACATACACAGAGAGAGAGAGACACCCATGGAAAACACACAAAGACATACATACACACACACCCTCCCTGAGACATCCACAGAAAACACACAAAGACATACACGCACCCTCACAGAGACATCCACAGAAAATGCACAAAGACATACACACACACCCTCACAGAGAGACCCACAGAAGAAAATACACACTCATAGAGACACCAACAAAAGCACAAAGACATAAACACAGACACCCACAGAAACACTAACAGGAGGTAATATGTATGCACATTGCCATCCCCTAAATCAACAGTGTGTGACATGCATGAAAAAAATAGCAGAGATTAAGAGATTACATTTTATAGAATCATAAATGTGCAAACAAAAATACTTCTGTGAATTCAAAATTGTATGATGATCTGTAGATGAATGGGTAGATGAAGAAAAGTACTTTTGAAAGGTTGACATATGTTGGGGGGGGTTCCCTCCATTTGTTTCATGTAAGTGGACAAGAGTCCATGAGCTAGTGACGTCTGTGATATACATTCGTACCAGGAGGGGGCAAAGTTTCCCAAACCTCAAAATGTCTATAAATACACCTCCCACCACACACATACCGCAGTTTTACAAACTTTTCTTCCTATGGAGGTGGTGAAGTAAGTTGTGCTTGATTTCTTCTATGATAGGTGCTTCTAAGCATTTTGAAGCCCAATTCCTTTCAGAGTACAGTGTTTCTCAGAGGAATGCGAAGGGAATATTACCTGTTGATTTAGTGGTTTCACCCATGGGAAATCCTTTCAAAGGCTCTCTGTAATCGGTCACAAGGATTTATCCCCTGCCTCCCTTTTCAGATCGACGTTATACTCCTATACCATTACCTCTGCTGATATTTTTAAGTACTGGTTTGGCTGTCTGCTATATGTGGATGGGTGTCTTCGGGAAAGTATGTATCATTTCTTAAGACACTCTCAGCTATGTTTGACGCTTTATATTATATTGTAAAGTTTTAAATATATGTGTTTGCTTATATTAGCCATGAGTCAGGTCTAGGTATATTTCCCTTTTTTTGCAGACTATCAGTTTCAGTATAAAATTTATGTTTGGGAAGATTATTTAATTTTTTCTTACCTGGGGTTCCAGTTTTTTCAATTTGACTTTGCTTTCCAAAGTTTTTATGGTGTCATTTTTGGCGCGAACATTTTTTTTGCATGAAAGTGTATCTATGGTGACGCATGTCTCCTAATTTCCTGTGTCTTTGTTGACGTTAGTTATTTTGGTGCAAAGTTGCGTTGGTTATAACGCAAGTTGCATCATTTCTTGGTGTTAGCTTTGGCGCCAAAACATTTTCACTTCCTTTTGCGTCATGCGTCATACTTGGCGCCAAATTTTCTTTTGGTATATTACCCCTCTTCTGGTTCTCTAAATATTTTCAAGAGCGATAATGCTTATTTTTTGCATCTTACTTCAGCATAAGCATTTTTTCCCATTCCTGAAACTGCTATATGAGGAAATTGGATATTTTGTTTAAATGTTGTTTTTTCTTTTTACATTTCACAAGATGTCTCAGTCTGATCCTGCCTCTGATGTTGCTGTAGAAACCATGATGCCTTAATACAGTTTTACCAAAGTGTGTCTGTTGTAAATTAACTGATGTTATTTCTTCAGCTCAATTATGTGGCATATGTCATGACAAGCTTTTGCATGCTGATAATGTTTCTATTAGTACTAATACATCGTCTGTTGTTCCTTCAAGTCTAATGTACCTGCTATTCCTACAGATGTTAAGAATTTTATTGCTGCAGCTATAGATAAGGCTATGTCTGCTATTCCGCCTTCAAATAAACATAAAAGGTCTTTTAAAACTCATAATTCTGATGAAATTTATATTGACCGACAGCATACTGAAGTATCCTCTGCTGATGAGGACTCCTCTGGTTCAGAGAATCCTGGTTCAGATTCTGAAATTGATAAATCTTCCTATCTGTTTAAGATTGATTATGTTTGTTCCTTGTTGATGGAAGTTCTGAATACTTTTAAATTCTGTTTTTAAACCTTCTAAGGCTTCACCTGAGGATTTTCCTATTCCAGATGCTGTTTCTGATTTGGTTACTAAGGAATGATCTAAGCCTGGTTCTTCTTTTAATCCTTCTTCTAGGTTTAAGAAGTTGTATCCTTTGCCTGTGGCTAATTTAGAATTTTGGGGAAAAGTCCCTAAGGTTGATGGGGCTATTTCCACTCTTGCCAAATGTACTACTATTCCTATGGAAGATAGTACTTCTTTTAAGGATCCTTGATATAGAAAGATTGAATCTTATCTAAGGAAAGCTTATTTACATTCTGGTTATATTCTTAGGCCTGCCATTTCTATGGCTGATGTGGCTGCTGCTTTAACTTTTTGGTTGGACAGTTTAGCTCGTCAGGTAGAAGATCCTGATTTGTCTAGCATTATTCTTCTGTTTCAACATGCTAATCATTTCATTTGTGATGCTATTTTTGACATTATTAAGATCGATATTAAATCTATGTCTTTAGCTGTTTTAGCCAGAAGAGCTTTATGGCTTAAATCTTGGAATGCTGGCATGGTGTCTAAATCTAGATTACTATCTCTATCTTTCCAGGGTAAGAATTTATTTGGTTCTCAATTGAATTCTATTATTTCCACTATCATTGGAGGGAAGGGAGTTTTTTAACCCCAAGATAAAAAGTCTAAGGGTAAATTTACTCCTTCCCCTAAGGCATCTGGTTCCAATTGGAGACCATCTTCAAATTGGAATAATACCAAGCCTTATTAAAAACCAAATCCAGCCCCCAAGACTGCATGAAGGTACGGCCCTCAATCCAGTGGGGGGCAGATTAAAATTATTTCAGGAAATTTGGTCCGGTTCTGTTCAGAATCAGTGGTTTCAGAATATTGTGTCTCAAGGGTATCAGATAGGTTTCAGAATAAGACCTCCCGTGGGAAGATTATTTATTCCTCATGTTCCAACAAATCCTATGAAGGCTCAAACTTTTCTGAAATGTGTTTCAGATCTAGAGCTTTCAGGGATGATTGTTCTAGTTCCTCTACAGGAACATTTTTTGGTGTTCTTTTCGAATCTATTCATTGTCCCAAAGAAGGAGAATTCTTTCAGACCAGTTCTGGATCTGAAACTTTGTAATCATTTTTTAAGAGTCCCAACTTTCAAGATGGTGACTATAAGGACTACTCTGCCTTTTGTTCAGCAAGGGCATTTTATGTCCACAATAGACTTACAGGATGCTTATTTTCATATTCCAATTCATCCAGACCACTATTGGTTTCTGAGATTCTCTTTTCTAGACAAGCATTACCAGTTTGTCGCTCTTCCATTTGGCCTAGCGACAGCTCCAAGAATCTTTTTGAAGGTTCGAGGTGCCCTTCTATCTGTAATCAGAGAGCAGGGTATTGTGGTGTTTGCTTATTTGGACGATATCTTGGTACTAGCTCAGTATTTTCATTTAGCAGAATCTCACACGAAACAACTAGTGTGGTTTCTTCAAAGGCATGGTTGGAAGATCAGTTTACAAAAGAGTTTCATAATTCCTCAAACAAGGGTAACCTTGTTAGGTTTCCAGATAGATTCAGTGTCCATGACTCTGTCTTTAACAGACAAGAGGTGAATGAAATAGGGTTTAGCTTGTCTAAACCTTCAGTCTTGATCGTTCCCTTCAGTGGCTATGTGCATGGATGTTTTAGGTCTTATGACTGCAGCATCAGACGCGATCCCCTTTGCTTATTTTCATATGAGACCTCTGCAGCTGTGCATGCTGAATCAATGGTGCAGGGATTATACTCGGATAGCACAACTGATATACTTAAATCCCAACATTCAACGCTCTCTGTCTTGGTGGTTGAACCATCACCGTATTTTTTGAGGGGCCTCTTTTGGTCATCCTTCCTAGACTGGGATCTCAACGGACGCAATCTTACAGGTTGGGTAGCTGTCTGGGGGTCTCTAACAGCACAAGGGGTTTGGAAACCTCAAGAGGCGAGGTTACCAATCAATATTTTAGAAGTCTGTGCTATCTTCAGAGGCCTCTTTTAAAGAGAGAACTATCTTTGGCCTCTTTTAAAGAGAGACCTTTTCATTCATTTTCAGACAGACAATATCACAACAGTGGCATATGTCAATCATTAGGGAGGGACTCGCAGCTCTTTAGCAATAAAAGAAGAAGTATATTGGATACTTTCTTGGGCGGAGTCCAACTCTTCTCTATTTTCTGTGATTCATATTCCAGGTGTAGACAATTGGGAAGCTGATTATCTCAGTCATCAGACTTTGCATCCGGGAGAGTGGTCTCTGCAACCATATGTGTTTCATCAGATTGCACAGATGTGGGGTCTTCCAGAAATAAATCTGATGGCCTCTTGTTTGAACAAGAAACTTCCCAGATATCTTTCCAGATCCAAAGATCCTCAGGCAGAGATGGTGGATGCTTTAGCAGTTCCTTGGTTTTACCAACCTGCTTACATTTTTCCACCTCTAGTTCTTCTTTCAAGGATGATTTCCAAGATCATAATGGAACAATCTCATGTGTTTCTGATAGCACCTGCATGGCCTCACAGGTTCTGGTATGCAGATCTTGTCCGGATGTCCAGTTGTCAGCCATGGCCACTTCCTTTAAGGCCAGACCTTCTGTCCCAAGGGCTGTTTTTCCAACAGGATCTCAAATTTCTAAATTTGACGGTATGGAAATTAAACGCTTAGTTCTTAGTAATAGAGGTTTCTGATACTATAATACAGGCTTTCTCAAGTCTGTTTTGAGGAAGATTTATTATCGGGTTTGGAAAACCTATATTTCATGGTGCTCCTCTCATGATTTTTCTTGGCATTCTTTTAGAATTCCTCTGATTTTACAGTTTCTTCAGGATGGTTTGGATAAGGGTTTTTCTGTAAATACTTTGAAGGGACAAATCTCTGCTCTTTCTGTTTTATTTCATAGAAATATTGCTAAACTTCATGATATTCACTGTTTTGTTCAGGCTTTGGTCTGTATCAAACCTATTATTAAGTCTATTTCTCCTCCTTGGAGTCTTAATTTGGTTTTAAGGATTTTGCAGGCTCCTCCTTTTGAGCCTATGCATACTTTGGATATTAAACTACTTTCTTGGAAAGTTTTATTTCTTTTGGCTATCTCTTCTGCTAAAAGAGTTCCTGAGTTGTCGACTCTCTCTTGTGAGTCTCTTTATCTGATATTCCATCAAGATAAAGCGGTTTTACTGACTTTGTTTAAATTCTTGCCTAAGGTTGTGAATTCTAACAATATTAGTAGGGAAATTGTTGTTCCTTCCTTGTGTTCTAATCCTAAGAATTCTCGTGAGAGATCTCTACATTTTTTGCATGTGGTGAGAGCTTTGAAATACTATGCTGAGGCTACTAAGGATTTCAGAAAGACTTCTAGTCTATTTCTTATTTTCTCTGGTTCCAGGAAAGGTCAGAAAGCCTCTGCCATTTCTTTGGCATCTTGGTTGAGACTTTTGATTCACAAGGCTTATTTGGAAGTGGGGCATTCTCTGCCTCAGAGAATTACAGCTCATTCTACTAGATCAGTTGACACTTCTTGGGCTTTCAAGAATGGAGCTTCAGTTGATCAGATTTGCAAAGCAGCAACTTGGTCTTCTTTGCATACATTTACAAATTTTTACCATTTTGATGTATTTGCTTCTTCAGAAGCAGTCGTTGGTAGAAAAGTTCTTCAGGCAGCTGTCTCAGTTTGATTCCTTTGCCTATGATTTGAGTTCTTTTAGAAAACTTAATTATTATTTGGATTTAATTTTTTCAGCAACAATAGCTGTTTTTATTATATTTCTCCCTCTCAAGTGACTCTGTGGATTTCCACATCTTGGGTATTATATCCCATACGTCACTAGCTCATGGACTCTTGCCACTTACATGAAAGAAAACATAATTTATGTAAGAACTTACCTGCTAAATTCATTTCTTTCATAGTGGCAAGAGTCCATGAGACCCAACCTTTTTTTGGTGGTTATGATTTTTTTGTATAAAAGCACATTATTTTTTCCAGTTCCTCTTTTTGTAGGCTTTTTTACTTCTTTTTACACCTCACTACTTGGCTATACATTTATACTGAGGTATGTGTGTGGTGGGAGGTGTATTTATAGGCACTTTAAGGTTTGGGAAACTTTGCCCCCTCCTGGTAGGAATGTATATCCCATACGTCACTAGCTCATGGACTCTTGCCACTATGAAAGAAATTAATTTATCAGGTAAGTTCTTACATAAATTATGTTTTTCCCCAACCAAGAGCACCACTTCAAATCTGGTGTACAAATGTCCCATCTGTCAGCTGTACTTATGGATTTTGAAAATGTAGAATATAAAGAAGAACAGAGGGGCACCTCATGTGCAGGATCATCGAACACAAATATGAACTTGATATAATATAGGCCAAATGGGTACTCACATATTAATAGAGCACACCAATGTGCTAGTAGGTGCAGGCTATAGAATTATCGGGTGTAACAGCTCACCCACAGCTGGGATTTTCAGTGTGCTGCAATGGATATAAAGCATAGATAGAAGGCACTACATGTGCAGATCAATCAGAGTATAACCATATATTTTACTAATGTCAAATGGGAACTCACATATTTACCAAGCACACCAATGTGCTGGTAGATGCAGACTGACAGATTTACAGCAGGTGTGTCAGCTCACCCCACTGTGGTTCTCCCAAAGAGCAGGATTCAGGTGCAGGGATACCATTATTCCACTTTTGTATTGGTTTTTAAACCTTTTTAATAAATACCATATTTTACAAAAATCCAAATTGAGTGGAAAGACCTTACCTGCCTGTGATTATTGAGTTTCTATTAGAGTACCATTATTGGCACTTCCCTGCACCTGGATCCTGCTCATTGGGGGAACCACAGTGAGCTGACACACCTGCTATAAATCTGTCAGTCTGCATCTACCAGCACATTGGTGTGCTTGGTGAATGTGTGAGTACCCATTCGACATTAGCAAAATATATGGTTATACTCTGATTGATCTGCACATGTAGTGCCTTCTATCTATGCTTTATATCCATTGCAGCACACTGAAAATCCCAGCTGTGGGTGAGCTGTTACACCCGATAATTCTACAGCCTGCACCTACTAGCACATTGGTATTAATATGTGAGTACTCATTTGGCCTATATTATATAGAGTTCATATTTGTGTTTGATGATCCTGCACATGAGGCACCCCTCTGTTCTTCTTTATATTCTACAGCTTTAACCCGAGTCAATCGGTGAGGAGGAGGCAGCCAACATACAAAAATTTATTTTAAGGAGGATTCTCCTATATCCAAGAAATATATTTTGTTCACTTGGGACATTTCTTTGTAAAATCTGTATGTATACTTATATGGTTATTTGTATATTATACATTGTATCGGACATACTGTATACTGCCAACTATTAAGCAGTTTTACTCTTTTACAAGCGCCTCCTTAGATTGTATTATATGGATTTTGAAAATGTTGTACTCTATATGGTCTTGGTGGAACCATAAGCTGTGGTACTCGGTCTCATACCATTAGCTATGGTTAAATACAGGATTTAGGCTTGTTTGTATGTATTTCAAAATTAAGTCAGTTGTATTGTCAAGTTAACCTGTCTCATTTCAAACACTGAGCAATCTTAGCCTGAGAGTATAACATTTTATGCAGATGTAAAAATCTTAAATGAAATGCATCCTGGTATCCGGAAAGTCCTTGCATAAAGGGGCAGTAAACTGGAATGTAATTAAAATATATATACAAATAAAAAAAATCATATCTGCCAAAAGGGCACCTACCATTTGTGTATTGAGGTGGAAATATTTCTGCATGGTTTTAAATATAGAATTTCTACAGCATTGTCAACTAATCATAAATATACTGCTGCATATGGCTAAAAAAATAATGTGTTTTTATGGACCCCTGGCCCCACCATACAACAACCACACTGAAGTTGCAATCCGAAATTGCACAAAGAAATAAAAAACATATACTAAGTAAGTCCTACCTCCTCTGCAAATGAAAGCGATCGACCTCAGGCACACACTGTAAAAACTGAAGTGCCAAGTCTGTCTCACACTGTGCATAGTGGTTTAGTGCACACTCAGAAATCCTTTCAAATGCTAATGCTTTACTCCATATAATGACATTTCCTGCACTCAACAGCACTCTGCTGTAGCGCACTCTGGTGACCCGCAAAAAAATAAAATTGTTTTAAAATAATAGTTGTACTTGCCTCATTGGGCCCCCTGGCCCAGTGGGCCCCTGACAGGGTGTTAAACTTTGTGTTGTTATGAGCTATATATCTCCTTATGTGAGGGCAAGTTTTGCTTAATCTTCTTTTCTGAAAGGATCAGCACAAAACCGTTAAAGCAGCCCCTCTGCTACCATCAGAGGGGTTTACACTGATAAACTGAAATGCCTTCAGGTTAACTAGCTTGGCATACAATCTGTATTAGCCTTTTTCTGGTTTGCAAGTGTTGCTATTTGTGTGTTAACATGGTCTATAATTTGCTCTGGTCTTATCTCTAGTGTTACCTCATGGTTCAGATTTTGTGTCAATCACCCCTCTAATAAGTCAGCAAATGTTGGGAGAAGGTTCAAGAGTCTGAGATGTTTGGCTCAGAAACTGTCTGCATTACGACTGCATTAGCGTTTGCACTTCATGAAAAAACTCAAGCCTGAATATGAGGTGTTAAAAGGTCATCTCAACTCCCATTCAGTGCTTGATTATTTGTATAGAGACTAAAACATTCTAGTTCCGGGTCGGTTTCCCTGATATTCATCCTGGCAAAGTTTTTTGGATTATGCTATTACCCAAAATCCAGCCAATTGCTGCCTTTACAGCTCCTCCACTGCCCTGACATATCTTGTTTTGACCTCCAGGTAAGCATACTTACCTGATCCATTGACCACCAAGAATTGAAGTGTGTTCTCTTTCAAGCCTGCAAGCCAGGTACAGCCAATCAGTCTTAGTACCACTCGCTCCTATGCTCATTAACAGAATTCTCCCGTTGCCTGCTTTCCTGAACTTTTATTCTCAATTAAAGGTATGAAAAGGATTAGGAAAATAGGTGATGGGAGTGAGCTATAACAGAGTATAAGAGTAAGTGAATATAACTCTTCCAATAGTAGGTAAGTAATGAAGGTAAGTAACAAATACTTATATTTAATTATAGTTCACCGTAAACACTCAGTCCAATATAATCATAGTTTTCCAGAGTTAAAAAGATCAGAAAAGAACAACTGTTGCTATGTTGCAAACATTTATAAGATTGGAGGTTGTGATATTTAATACAGTACTCACATTTACCAGAGCTAATGTCAGCTCTGGATTTGTAGCACTCTGGTTATTTAGTTTTTTTACCATGGACTTGTAATACCAGATTGTGAACTAATCTTAGTGGGGTTCACCGACATTGATATCACATCCTGTGCAATCAATAGCGCTCCACATGTAATCTAGGTTTTAGTGTTTAATGTTCCTTAAGGTTTAAAGTAACATGAAATCTACAATTTTTCTTTCATGATTCACATAGATCATACAAGTTTTTCCAATTTACTTATTTTATGTAATTTGCTTCATTGGTATCCTTTGTTGAAGGAGCAGTAATGCACTACTGGGAGGAAGTTGAAAGCCAATGACAAGAGGCACATATGTGCAACCACAAATCAGCAGCTACTGAGCCTACCTAGGTATGCTACAAAGAAAAGGAAACAAATTAGATAATAGAAATAAATTGTAAAGTTATTTAGAATTGTATGCTCTATTTGTATAATGTCCCTTTAAGTAAAGACTCATGAAAGGCTGGGTAAATACTGATAGAAGACGGTCGTTGGAGCTTCAAATCAACAGGATTCATTTAAAAGATTATAGGTTAAAAATCAATAAGCTTAAAGGGACAGTAAAGTCAAAACTAAACTTTCATGATTCAGATAGGGCATGCAATTTTAAACAACTTTGAAATTTACTTTTATCATCAAATTTGCTTTGTTCCCTTGGTGGTATTTTTGAAAAGCTAAACCTAGGTAGGCTCAAACTGATTTCTAAACAGTTGAAAACCGCCTCCTAGCTCAGAGCATTTTGAAAGTTTTTCACAGTTAGACTGTGCTAGTTCACATGTGTCATATAGCTAACATTGTGCTCACTCCCGTGAAGTTATTTAGGAGTCTTCACTGATTGACCACACTGCATGTCTGTCAAAGGCACTTAGATAAGGAGGCTGTCTGCAAAGGCTTAGATACAAGGTAATCACAGAGGTAAAAATAATATTAATATAACTGTGTTGGTTATGCAAATGGGAATGGGTAATAAAGGGATTATCTATCTTTTTAAATAAGAAAAATGTTGGTGTAGACTGTCCCTTTAAAGGGACACTGAACCCAAAAATGTTGTTTTGTAATTCAGAAAGAGCATGCAATTTTAAGCAACTTTCTAATTTACTCCTATTATCAATTTTTCTTTGTTCTCTTGCTATCTTTATTTGAAAAAGAAGGCATCTATGCCTATTTTTTGGGTTCAGTACTCTGGACAGCAATTTTTTATTGGTGGATGAATTTATCCACCAATCAGCAAGGACAACCCAGGTTGTTCACCAAAAATAGGCCGGCATCTAAACATACTTGCATTTTAAATAAAGATACCAAGAGAATGAAGAACATTTGATAATAGGAGTAAATTAGAAAGTTGCTTAAAATGTCATGCTCAATCCGCTAGCCACAGATGATGAGTAGACAGATAAATGTCCAGTAATATACTATAATAACAAAACCAAGCACAAACCAAAACTCAAAGAGCTGTATTGTTTGTGTGTTCAATTCCATGCACTATGTTAACTTTATGAGGATACTGTCAATGTGTTTGCTCTAAAGTATTTTTGAATAATATCCAATTATATACTTTGGAGCACGTTATGGAAGGATGCCTCAGCAGATAGTACAACCATTACAGTATTTATTGTATGGATGGATAGTGTCTCCAAATAAGTCCCTATTTCATGTAGACAGCAAACACCATACACTACACACAAATACTCCTCATATGAAAGAGGACAATATACTCTTTCAAATGAAAAGTTTCATACCTATCTTGTAGCAGATTATTGCTATAGGTATTGGAGTTACCTGTCTACTAGGTGACATTTAGAGTACTCCGGGCTATAGAAGGTACTGCAGAACTCCCATCTAAGTACTAAAATGGAATGTGACTCTTTTTTTCATATGATGATGATCACCATGTCAACCACAAGAATCTACCATATGCACATGGAATAAATCATAGGGATTGAGTTAGCTCCCAGTCACTCCTCACAGTTGACAGCCCTTATATGAAAGAGGCAGTCCTCTACTTTCAAATGAGCGGTACTGTTCTTGCTTTTAGGTAATTTTAGTAACAACAATGACAAATACCACACAGCACTTGTACTATTATGGGTGTCTCAATTCTAAAGAAGCTCTTGTAATTACCCTAACAATAGAAATATACCATCTGTACCCTCATTTTAAATATGTAAGTCATACCATTCAAATTAGGAGCCTCTTGTTTTATAGCTATCTTGTTATGGTCATAGTAATAATAATGAACACCTGAATACAACCAGCAGACTAATTTAAGAGTGTTGTTGATGTCAGGTTCATAATGTTTAATGTTTTCATTAAATTGGCAAACAAGCTGAGTATAATAAGGGTTGACATTTTAAGAAACTTCAGTATAAAATTGTTGCTTGATGCAAATATGTTATAGCAAATTTTTTAGTAAAGTCCCCATTGTGTGAGATGAGTTTAGCTTTAAACAATATCTATATTTTATGGTTATATTATGCCTCCTTATTTTCTGCAAGAAATTGCAAAAATATCTTCTACTTTTCACTTAATCATTTTACACTTTGGCATATAATTCTTAAAGGGACATGAAACCCAATTTGTTTCTTTCATGATTTGGATAGAGCATGTGATTTTAAACAACTTTCCAATTTACTTCTAGTATCTGTTTTGTAATCAGTATGCTTTGTTAAAAAGCCTACCTAGGTATGCTCAGTAGCTGCTGATGTGGCTGCACATATATATATCATGTTACTGGTCACCTTATGTGTTCAGCTAGTTCCCAGTGGTGCACTGCTGCTTCTTCAACAAAGGACAACATGAGAATAAAGACAATGAGATAATAGAAGTAAATTGGAAAGCTGTTTAAAATTGTTTTCTCAATCTGAATCATGAAAAAAAATGTTGGGTTCCATGTCCCTTTAAGTACTTGGTCTGGTTAAAAGAAAAAAAATCAGAGGATGCAGTAAATGTAACAAAGACAAAAGCCAAAACATTGCCTCTTCACAGAAATATGTATACTAGTCCTAAAGCCCGTGTACACAGGACATTTTTTGCAGTACAGCGGTCCCACCCCTTGCTCTCTCTCTATCCCCCCTCTCTTTTGCTCTCTCTTTCTCCCCTTCTCTTTTGCTCTCTCTTTCTCCCCTCTCTTATGCTTCCTCTCTCTCCCCTCTCTCTTACTCTCTCCCCCCTCTCTTTTGCTCTCTCTCTCCCCCCCTCTCTTTTGCTCTCTCTCTCCCCCTCTCTTTTGCTCTCTCTCTCCCCCCTCTCTTTTGCTCTCTCTCTCCCCCCCTCTCTTTTGCTCTCTCTTCCCCCTCTCTTTTGCTCTCTCTCCCCCCTCTCTTTTGCTCTCTCTCTCCCCCCTCTCTTTTGCTCTCTCTCCCCCTCTTTTGCTCTCTCTCTCCCTCTCTTTTGCTCTCTCTCCCCCTCTCTTTTGCGCTCTTTCCCCCTCTCTTTTGCACTCTCTCCCTCTCTCTTTTGCGCTCTCTCTTTCGCGCTCTCTCCCCCTCTCTTTTGTGCTCTCTCCCCCTCTCTTTTGTGATCTCTCTCCCCCTCTCTTTGCGCTCTCTCCCCCTCTCTTTTGCGCTCTCTCCACCTCTCTTTTGCGCTCTCTCCCCCTCTCTTTTGCGCTCTCTCCCCCTCTCTTTTGCGCTCTCTCCCCCTCTCTTTTGCGCTCTCTCCCCCTCTCTTTTGCGCTCTCTCCCCTTCTCTTTTGCGCTCTCTCCCCCTCTCTTTTGTGCTATCTCCCCCTCTCTTTTGCGCTCTCCCCCCCCCCTCTTTTGCGTTCTCTCCCCCTCTCTTTTGCTGTCTCTCTCCCCCTCTCTTTTGCTGTCTCTCTCCCCCTCTCTTTTGCTGTCTCTCTCCCCCCTCTCTTTTGCTGTCTCTCTCCCACTTGTCTTTTGTGCTCTCTCCCCCCTCTCTTTTGCTATCTCTCTCCCCCTCTCTTTTGCTGTCTCTCTCCCCCTCTCTCTTTTGCTGTCTCTCTCTCCCTCTCTCTATCCCCCCCTCTTCTGCTCTCTCTATCCACCCTCTTGAGAGCTCTCGACAGCCGGCATCTGGCCCCGCCCAGCCCCACCGCGTCATTCCCGGACCCAGGTCAGTTGGAAGACCAGGTCTGTTTGTCCTTGCGCACAGTCTCTACTGAGCATGACAGCTTCGGACAAACACACTTGGCCTTTTATGATATAGGATATAATTAAATTGTGTATATATATATATATATATATATATATATATATATATATATATATATATATATATATTATGCAGATATCTGTGTGTTCCTTTTTTTCCTAATAGTTTCTATGCTAGAATGTGCTGAATGCTGCAGAGGTGCTTCAATGTTTGGTATTTATCTTACAAATAACAAATCCCAAATATTTGCACATCTAATCTGTAGTGTTATGAGAATGTTAATCTGAATGTGATTTATATACAAAACTCCATTCATACAAAACCTACACTGTCTTTATTCATTGATGTAAATGAAAATCATGAAATATCTTGATAAAAATGTCTTCCTCTTTTACTATTAAATTATTGGGACACAACACAAGATGGGATGAGTTTAAATAGATTTTTTTTTATTGAAGAATTGCATTAAAGGGAAATGAAACACAAACATTTTCTTTTGTGATTCAGACAGAGTATACACTTTTTAAAAACATTTCCAATTTACTTATTATCAAATTTGCTTCATTCCTATTGTATTCTTTGTTGAAGAGATACCTATGTAGGTATCTGGAGCACTACATGATAGGAAATAGTGCTGCCTTATAGTCTTGCAAATGGATAACATTCTTGCAAAACTGCTACCATATAGTGATCAAGCACATGCCCGCTCCTGAGCATATATCCCTGCTCTGCAACAAAAGATAACAGAAAATTTGATATTATAAGTAAATTAGAAAGTTTAAAATTTCATATCTTATCTGAATTGTGGACATATTTTGGGTTTCATGTCCTTTAAATATAAGATTTAGAAATTAAAAAAAATAACAAGACAAACAATTAGTTTTACATATACAGTTTTAATAGGAAAAAAAAAACATACATAAATGGAATTGTAAGAAGGATTTTTCATTGATAAGCACAACATTACTCAGTACCTAACAAATATTTATCTGCAAACAAGCATCATTTTATTTATCCTTGTAAAATAAAGCGCACATGATCTACATGTATTCTCAGTAAAAATAGATCATTTTAATACTCAGAAGAATTTCCCTTGTAACATCCTTTACAATTATTACTACTATTTACATGTTTGAGTTTGTTGCTAATTTTAATTTTCCCCCAAATAATTTGTCTTTATCAAACTATACAAATAGATGAAAATGACAAGATCTCAATTAATATTGTAGCAGATTGATTTAATATAATAAATATGAGCAGAAGCTTTATCTGTTTTAATCTGCAGATGGATATCTAAAAAAAACGCCAAATTGGCGAGTTGATAATATGTATTTTGAGACTGAATCAGACATTTTTTCCACTCAGACTAATTAAAACACACTAATAATTATCTGCTGGAACAGGATTATCAATATATTATTTGTTAGCGAACTCTTGCATAAAAAAACTGCTTATTCAGATCATAATTACCCTACAAGGTTTAACACATTTTACATATTATAACAAATTCACAAAAATCTATCTTAACATTGTGTTAAACAGCTGTCAATTTTGCCCAAAATTTGATGTATTTGATCTATATAAATTTGATGTATATCTATCCTTCAAGAAAAAGAATATGTAAATAATATGGTCTCATTCCAACACAAAAATAATAAAAATAAAGATGTTCCACTTACAAAAATATACACCCATCACATTTCTGAGGATTTTGGGTCAGTAACGCATATCAACATTACAACGTTTTGTCATAAAAATACAGATGTATTCATTTAACCAGATAATCTTCTGTTGTTTACCAGATAGTATTATTCATATAATGGCTAGGAAGAACCCTGCCTTTTTTGATACTGTATTCTGAGTTTTTCTAATTGTTCTTTACAGCGAGAGTGAGCTAAATTGAGGCTCTGATTTTCTTTTGACAGGTCCTCGTATTCCAGAGCTATATGATCAGCATCTACGTTTTCCTTTTCCACTTGATCTAGTCGGGCCATCAGCGCTTTTCTATAAATAAAACACAAAGTAATTTCTATGTTAAGAGCTTCTATATTTGTGACTAAGTATCTAATATTAAAGGGACAGTATAAACAATATTAAACTTTCATGAATCAGTTAGAGCATGCCATTTTAAACAACTTTCCAATGTACTTATTTTACTTAATTTGCTTCATTGTCTTGGTATCATTTGTCGAAAAGCATACTTAGTTAGGCTCAGGAGCAGAAATGCACTACAGGGAGCTAGCGGCTGACTGGTGGCTGCACATATATACCTCTTGTCATTGGCTCATTGATGCGGTTCAGCTAGCTCCCAGTAGTGCATTGCTGCTCCTTCAACAAAGGATATCAAACAAATGAAATCAATTTTGATAATACAAGTGAATTGGAAAGTTGCTTAAAAACATAATTTATGTAAGAACTTACCTGATAAATTCATTTCTTTCATATTAGCAAGAGTCCATGAGCTAGTGACGTATGGGATATACATTCCTACCAGGAGGGGCAAAGTTTCCCAAACCTCAAAATGCCTATAAATACACCCCTCACCACACCCACAATTCAGTTTAACGAATAGCCAAGAAGTGGGGTGATAAAAAAGTGCAAAAGCATATAAAATAAGAAATTGGAATAATTGTGCTTTATACAAAAATCATAACCACCCCAAAAAAAAGGGCGGGCCTCATGGACTCTTGCTAATATGAAAGAAATGAATTTATCAGGTAAGTTCTTACATAAATTATGTTTTCTTTCATGTAATTAGCAAGAGTCCATGAGCTAGTGACGTATGGGATAATGATTACCCAAGATGTGGATCTTTCCACGCAAGAGTCACTAGAGAGGGAGGGATAAAATAAAGACAGCCAATTCCTGCTGAAAATAATCCACACCCAAAATAAAGTTTAATGAAAAACATAAGCAGAAGATTCAAACTGAAAACCGCTGCCTGAAGTACTTTTCTACCAAAAACTGCTTCAGGAGAAGAAAATACATCAAAATGGTAGAATTTAGTAAAAGTATGCAAAGAGGACCAAGTTGCTGCTTTGCAAATCTGATCAATCGAAGCTTCATTCCTAAACGCCCAGGAAGTAGAAACTGACCTAGTAGAATGAGCTGTAATCCTTTGAGGCGGAGATTTACCCGACTCAACATAGGCAAGATGAATTAAAGATTTCAACCAAGATGCCAAAGAAATGGCAGAAGCTTTCTGGCCTTTTCTAGAACCAGAAAAGATAACAAATAAACTAGAAGTCTTTCGGAAAGACTTAGTAGCTTCAACATAATATTTCAAAGCTCTAACAACATCCAAAGAATGCAATGATTTCTCCTTAGAATTCTTAAGATTAGGACATAATGAAGGAACCAGAATTTCCCTACTAATGTTGTTAGAATTCACAACTTTAGGTAAAAATTCAAAAGAAGTTCGCAACACTGCCTTATCCTGATGAAAAATCAGAAAAGGAGACTCACAAGAAAGAGCAGATAATTCAGAAACTCTTCTGGCAGAAGAGATTGCCAAAAGGAACAAAACTTTCCAAGAAAGTAATTTAATGTCCAATGAATGCATAGGTTCAAACGGAGGAGCTTGAAGAGCCCCCAGAACCAAATTCAAACTCCAAGGAGGAGAAATTGACTTAATGACAGGTTTTATACAAACCAAAGCTTGTACAAAACAATGAATATCAGGAAGATTAGCAATCTTTCTGTGAAAAAGAACAGAAAGAGCAGAGATTTGTCCTTTCAAAGAACTTGCGGATAAATCTTTATCTAAACCATCCTGAAGAAACTGTAAAATTCTCGGAATTCTAAAAGAATGCCAAGAAAAATGATGAGAAAGACACCAAGAAATATAAGTCTTCCAGACTCTATAATATATCTCTCTGGATACAGATTTACGAGCCTGTAACATAGTATTAATCACAGAGTCAGAGAAACCTCTTTGACCAAGAATCAAGCGTTCAATCTCCATACCTTTAAATTTAAGGATTTGAGATCCTGATGGAAAAAAGGACCTTGCGACAGAAGGTCTGGTCGTAGCGGAAGAGTCCACGGATGGCAAGAGGCCATCCGGACAAGATCCGCATACCAAAACCTGTGAGGCCATGCCGGAGCTACCAGCAGAACAAACGAGCATTCCTTCAGAATCTTGGAGATTACTCTTGGAAGAAGAACTAGAGGCGGAAAGATATAAGCAGGATGATACTTCCAAGGAAGTGATAATGCATCCACTGCTTCCGCCTGAGGATCCCGGGATCTGGACAGATACCTGGGAAGTTTCTTGTTTAGATGAGACGCCATCAGATCTATTTCTGGAAGCTCCCACATTTGAACAATCTGAAGAAATACCTCTGGGTGAAGAGACCATTCGCCCGGATGCAACGTTTGGCAACTGAGATAATCCGCTTCCCAATTGTCTATACCTGGGATATGAACCACAGAGATTAGACAGGAGCTGGATTCCGCCCAAACCAGAATTTGAGATACTTCTTTCATAGCCAGAGGACTGTGAGTCCCTCCTTGATGATTGATGTATGCCACAGTAGTGACATTGTCTGTCTGAAAACAAATGAACGATTCTCTCTTCAGAAGAGGCCAAGACTGAAGAGCTCTGAAAATTGCACGGAGTTCCAAAATATTGATCGGTAATCTCACCTCCTGAGATTCCCAAACTCCTTGTGCCGTCAGAGATCCCCACACAGCTCCCCAACCTGTGAGACTTGCATCTGTTGAAATTACAGTCCAGGTCGGAAGCACAAAAGAAGCCCCCTGAATTAAACGATGGTGATCTGTCCACCACGTTAGAGAGTGTCGTACAATCGGTTTTAAAGATATTAATTGAGATATCTTTGTGTAATCCTTGCACCATTGATTCAGCATACAGAGCTGAAGAGGTCGCATGTGAAAACGAGCAAAGGGGATCGCGTCCGATGCAGCAGTCATAAGACCTAGAATTTCCATGCATAAGGCTACCGAAGGGAATGATTGTGACTGAAGGTTTCGACAAGCTGAAATCAATTTTAGACGTCTCTTGTCTGTTAAAGACAGAGTCATGGACACTGAATCTATCTGGAAACCCAGAAAGGTTACCCTTGTCTGAGGAATCAATGAACTTTTTGGTGAATTGATCCTCCAACCATGATCTTGAAGAAACAACACAAGTCGATTCGTATGAGATTCTGCTAAATGTAAAGACTGAGCAAGTACCAAGATATTGTCCAAATAAGGAAATACCACAATACCCTGTTCTCTGATTACAGACAGAAGGGCACCGAGAGCCTTTGTAAAAATTCTTGGAGCTGTAGCTAGGCCAAACGGCAGAGCCACAAACTGGTAATGCTTGTCCAGAAAAGAGAATCTGAGGAACTGATAATGATCTGGATGAATCGGAATATGCAGATATGCATCCTGTAAATCTATTGTGGAGATAAAATGCCCTTGCTGAACAAAAGGCAAGATAGTCCTTACAGTTACCATTTTGAACGTTGGTATCCTTACATAACGATTCAATATTTTTAGATCCAGAACTGGTCTGAAGGAATTCTCCTTCTTTGGTACAATGAAGAGATTTGAATAAAACCCCATCCCCTGTTCCAGAACTGGAACTGGCATAATTACTCCAGCCTACTCTAGATCTGAAACACAATTCAGAAATGCTTGAGCTTTCACTGGATTTACTGGGACACGGGAAAGAAAAAATCTCTTTGCAGGAGGTCTCATCTTGAAACCAATTCTGTACCCTTCTGAAACAATGTTCTGAATCCAAAGATTGTGAACAGAATTGATCCAAATTTCTTTGAAAAAACGTAACCTGCCCCCTACCAGCTGAGCTGGAATGAGGGCCGCACCTTCATGTGGACTTAGAAGCAGGCTTTGCCTTTCTAGAAGGCTTGGATTTATTCCAGACTGGAGATGGTTTCCAAACTGAAACTGCTCCTGAGGATGAAGGATCAGGCTTTTGTTCTTTGTTGAAATGAAAGGAACGAAAACGATTATTAGCCCTGTTTTTACCCTTAGATTTTTTATCCTGTGGTAAAAAAGTTCCTTTCCCACCAGTAACAGTTGAGATAATGGAATCCAACTGAGAACCAAATAATTTGTTACCCTGGAAAGAAATGGAAAGTAGAGTTGATTTAGAAGCCATATCAGCATTCCAAGTTTTAAGCCATAAAGCTCTTCTAGCTAAAATAGCTAGAGACATAAACCTGACATCAACTCTGAAAATATAAAAAATGGCATCACAGATAAAATTATTAGCATGCTGAAGAAGAATAATAATATTATGAGAATCATGATCTGTTACTTGTTGTGCTAAAGTCTCCAACCAAAAAGTTGAAGCTGCAGCAACATCAGCCAAAGATATAGCAGGTCTAAGAAGATTACCTGAACACAGATAAGCTTTTCTTAGAAAGGATTCAATTTTCCTATCTAAAGGATCTTTAAACGAAGTACCATCTGACGTAGGAATAGTAGTACGTTTAGCAAGGGTAGAAATAGCCCCATCGACTTTAGGGATTTTGTCCCAAAATTCTAATCTGTCAGACGGCACAGGATATAATTGCTTAAAACGTTTAGAAGGAGTAAATGAATTACCCAATTTATCCCATTCTCTGGAAATTACTTCAGAAATAGCATTAGGAACAGGAAAAACTTCTGGAATAACCACAGGAGATTTAAATACCTTATCTAAACGTTTAGAATTAGTATCAAGAGGACCAGAATCCTCTATTTCTAAAGCAATTAGTACTTCTTTAAGTAAAGAACGAATAAATTCCATTTTAAATAAATATGAAGATTTATCAGCATCAATCTCTGAGACAGAATCCTCTGAACCAGAAGAGTCATCAGAATCAGAATGATGATGTTCATTTAAAAATTCATCTGTAGAGAGAGAAGTTTTAAAAGATTTTTTATGTTTACTAGAAGGAGAAATAACAGACATAGCCTTCTTGATGGATTCAGAAACAAAATCTCTTATGTTATCAGGAACATTCTGCACCTTAGATGTTGAGGGAACTGCAACAGGCAATGGTACATTACTAAAGGAAATATTATCTGCTTTAACAAGTTTGTCATGACAATTAATACAAACAACAGCCGGAGGAATAGCTACCAAAAGTTTACAGCAGATACACTTAGCTTTGGTAGTTCCAGCACTAGACAGCGATTTTCCTGAAGTATCTTCTGACTCAGATGCAACGTGAGACATCTTGCAATATGTAAGAGAAAAAACAACATATAAAGCAAAATTGATCAAATTCCTTAAATGACAGTTTCAGGAATGGGAAAAAATGCCAATAAACAAGCTTCTAGAAACCAGAAGCAAAGAAAAAATGAGACTGAAATAATATGGAGACAAAAGCGACGCCCATATTTTTTGGCGCCAAATAATACGCCCACATTGTTTGGCGCCTAAATGCTTTTGGCGCCAAAAATGACGCCACATCCGGAACGCCAACATTTTTGGCGCAAAAGGACGTCAAAAAATGACGCAACTTCCGGCGACACGTATGACGCCGGAAACAGAAAAGATTTTTTGCGCCAAAAAAGTCTGCGCCAAGAATGACGCAATAAAATGAAGCATTTTCAGCCCCCGCGAGCCTAACAGCCCACAGGGAAAAAAAGTCAAATTTTTAAGGTAAGAAAAAATGATTGATTCAAATGCATTATCCCAAATATGAAACTGACTGTCTGAAAATAAGGAATGTTGAACATTCTGAGTCAAGGCAAATAAATGTTTGAATACATATATTTAGAACTTTATAAATAAAGTGCCCAACCATAGCTTAGAGTGTCACAGAAAATAAGATTTACTTACCCCAGGACACTCATCTACATGTTTGTAGAAAGCCAAACCAGTACTGAAACGAAAATCAGCAGAGGTAATGGTATATAAATAAGAGTATATCGTCGATCTGAAAAGGGAGGTAAGAGATGAATCTCTACGACCGATAACAGAGAACCTATGAAATAGACCCCGTAGAAGGAGATCACTGCATTCAAATAGGCAATACTCTCCTCACATCCCTCTGACATTCACTGCACGCTGAGAGGAAAACCGGGCTCCAACCTGCTGCGGAGCGCATATCAACGTAGAATCTAGCACAAACTTACTTCACCACCTCCATAGGAGGCAAAGTTTGTAAAACTGAATTGTGGGTGTGGTGAGGGGTGTATTTATAGGCATTTTGAGGTTTGGGAAACTTTGCCCCTCCTGGTAGGAATGTATATCCCATACGTCACTAGCTCATGGACTCTTGCTAATTACATGAAAGAAATTGTTTGTTATATCTGAATCAGGAAAGAAAGATTTTGAGTTTCATGTCCCTTTTAATGATTAATTAATTGCCTTTGGGTATATTAAATTTATACAACGTTAGATAATGGGTTGCACTGAGATTATAATTATTCTTATTAAAATACTTGATTTTTTTAATCTTTTGCACACAAATTATGGCTGCACTTTAATGCATGCACATTGTTTAGTTTAATTAAAGCAAAGCTGTTTTTGTGTGGCATAAGCATTTTAAAATTTGGGTTGCTAACATAAACTATAAAAGCCAGACTTTATTTGCTCAGATTATGTTCTTTATAAATATATATAGTGAAATGGAAAATCAAAATTAAACAAAGAAATTAAGAGGTATAAATGCATTGCTGTACTATATTAAATTTGACAGAAAACAAATCTATTATGCATATAAAAAAGAGCAATATTTGAACGTTAAACATATTTTTCATGACAAACAGGTAAAGATGGAGCTGTTTATTTTGATTTGAAGCAGGAAGTGAAAACAGGAAGTGAATGGGGTCCAAGTCGTAATTGTTCATTGGCTGATTTGCAGATCACATTGTTTTATTAACGGGCTGCAACACCCCCCCCCCCCCCTTATTATTAATAATAATAATAAGTTTTAAAATGCTCTCTTTTAGAAGCAACAAATAAAAAATAAAAACAGCTTTCTTTGTCATAAAATTTCAACCAACTTCTTAATGTATTTACTGTACAGATGCTGTTCCTCTTTGCAATATGGGGAGTTACTTTCCCTCTAGATAGCAAGTGAAAGAGTCACATACTCAGGTTGCTATCAGGTAATTAGTTAAAGACTACAAAAATAGAATATTAGTATCCGGTATATACAGTGGGGCAAAAAAGTATTTAGTCAGCCACCAATTGTGCAAGTTCTCCCACTTAAGAAGATGAGAGAGGCCTGTAATTTTCATCATAGGTATACCTCAACTATGAGAGACAAATTGTGGAAACAAATTCAGACAATCACATTGTCTGATTTGGAAAGAATTTATTTGCAAATTATGGTGGAAAATAAGTATTTGGTCAATATCAAAAGTTCATCTCAATACTTTTTTTATATATCCTTTGTTGGCAATGACAGAGGTCAAACATTTTCTGTAAGTCTTCACAAGGTTGTCACACACAGTTGCTGGTATGTTGGCCCATTCCTGCATGCAGATCTCCTCTAGAGCAGTGATGTTTAGGGGCAACACAGACTTTCAACTCCCTCCAAAGGCTTTCTATGGGGTTGCGATCTGGAGACTGGCTAGGCCACTCCAGGACCTTGAAATGCTTCTTACGAAGCCACTCCTTCGTTGCCCGGGCGGTGTGTTTGGGATCATTGTCATGCTGAAAGACCCAGTCACGTTTCATCTTCAATGCCCTTGCTGATGGAAGGAGGTTTGCACTCACAATCTCACGATAAATGGCCCCATTCATTCTTTCATGTACATGGATCAGTCGTCCTGTTCCCTTTGCAGAGAAACAGCCCCAAAGCATGATGTTGCCAGCCTCATGCTTCACAGTAGGTATGGTGTTCTTTGGTTGCAACTCAGCATTCTCTCTCCTCCAAACACGACGAGTGTGTTTCTACAAAACAGTTCTACTTTGGTTTCATCTGACCATATGACATTCTCCCAATCCACTTCTGGATCATCCAAATGCCCTCTAGCATACTTCAGACGGGCCCGGACATGTACTGGCTTAAAGGGACAGTACACTGTAAAATTGTTTTTCCATAAATGTATTTTAAATGACTTGTTATACCAACTGCAGAGTATAAAATATTTGAGAAATTGCATTTTCGGGTTTATTTGTGTGAATAAATTAGCTGAAGTAGCTGGTTTTGGGCTTTGAAACCACAGTCTATTACAATGGGTTGAGCTTCAGGTAATATCAGATCTCATTATGTTATCACTTTAATGTACACAGACTTGTTTCCTTATCTTATATTTGTCTGGAACACCAAAGCTCAATACATATAGAGAACAATGGAAAATTATCATTTTATTACTTAACTATCATGCCCCCACTGAGGGTGTAATCTCTTCTGCTGGCTGTGTTTACTTAGGCTTGTCAATAGCATATACGCCAGTATCAAAACTTTCAGTATAGGTTGGGAAACCACAAGCTAAATCAGCTATTTCAAATGCTGAAATATGAGTAAAGGAGCTACTTGCAACCAATTTAATACACTCTAGCAGGTAAAAAGGATCATTGGGAATAATTTAAAGGGGAGAAAGTTTTTGGGTGAACTGTCCCTTTAAGCAGGGGGACACGTCTGGCATTGCAGGATCTAAGTCCCTGGTGGCGTAGTGTGTTACTGATGGTAGCCTTTGTTACGTTGGTCCCAGCTCTCTGCAGATCATTCACTAGGTCCCCCCATGTGGTTCTGGGATGTTTGCTCACCGTTCTTGTGATCATTTTGACCCCACCGGGTAAGATCTTGCGTGGAGCCCCAGATCTACCATTTTCTAATTATTGCTCCCACAGTTGATTCCTTCACACCAAGCTGTTTGCCTATTGCAGATTCAGTCTTCCCACGCTGGTGCAGGTCTACAATTTTGTTTCTGGTGTCCTTCTCTTTGGTCTTCACCATAGTGGAGTTTGGAGTGTGACTGTTTGAGGTTGTGGACAGGTGTCTTTTATACTGATAACAAGTTCAAACAGGTGCCATTAATACTAATAACAAGTTCAACTAGGTGACCAAATACTTATTTTCCCCCATAATTTGCAAATAAATTCTTTCCAAATCAGACAATGTGATTGTCTGGATTTGTTTCCACATTTTGTCTCTCATAGTTGAGGTATACCTATGATGAAAATTACAGGCCTCTCTCAACTTCTTAAGTGGGAGAACTTGCACAATTGGTGGCTGACTAAATACTTTTTTGCCCCACTGTATACATATTATAATAGTATCCGGTGTCATGAAAAGCAATATATATGTAGGATCTATGTACACCCCCATTATTTCAGGGCACTACCATTACAAGGTCAGTGCAGCTAGACAATCATCAGACCTGTATGTCAGTTCCCATAAAAGATATTAGTCAATTTGTCAATTGATGGGTAATCTGATTACATAACAGTCCAGCGTGTTAAGTATGGTGCAACTCACACTTTAAAACTTGCCAAAAAGAGGAAACTTTTTTCAACTTTTAATGGGATACATTGTCTGGATTGCTCCCGTATTTGGCTTTTTGGAACAGAAAGAATAAGCGCTGGAAGTCGTAACTACAATGCTACTTGTTCAAAATAAACTTGCAGTTTAAAGTGTTAGTTGCACCATACTTAACATGTTGGATTGTTATGTTATTTAATCAGATTACCCATCAATTGACCATCTGAAATAATGGGGGTGTACATAGAACCTACATATATATTGCTTTTCATGACAACGGATACTATTATAATATAGTGGTGCCCTCTGAAATTGGTGTTGTACACACCCCTTGTCAGGGTACGCCAAATTCTCTATACATGTATTATAATTTTGCACAGTATTACAAATAATACGAAGTTCTAAGCATAGATCCTCTTGAATTACCATGGTAACCACTTTTTTTGCCTGTGAAGCGAAGTTACCCTCTGGTGGAGGTGTTGCTATATACTTAACATAGGCCTTGTACCTATCACTGTGTATTAATGTCTACTCTGTATTTACATGTATATATACAGCGAGTAATTGTGACTATTCGTATAAGCAGAGATCCTCATGGAGCACTATGGTGGCCGTTTTTAGCTTATAACGCAAAGCCACCCACTAGTGGAGGTGTTGCTTTATCTGCTTTATCTATAAGTTTAATCTCACTGTGTTTGCTTTTTCAGGCTCTCCTGACCACTTGTATACTGTGGTATGTATGTAATATAAGGCTTACACGGTTCATTGTATATCTAATAAATTTGCAACTTCTTGCTTCTCTGTGTGTACATATGGAAGGTTGTGCATTGCATTTGTTACTATGGATAATTGGTAAGAGATTTATCCTTACCTCCAGATAAAACTACGGTATGCTGAAATCCCTGTCTTGTAAGTGGTGACTTATTACGTTCCTATTTTTCTCTTTCTATTTTTATAGTCTTTAACTATTTATTTTTAAGGGTCTGCATTCCTGTCCCTTTAAAGGGTTATATTTAAATATCTAAACTGAGAATCGAAACTTCAAGTATATCTCCCTATACAGGGAGTGCAGCATTATTAGGCAAATGAGTATTTTGACCACATCATCCTCTTTATGCATGTTGTCTTACTCCAAGCTGTATAGGCTCGAAAGCCTACTACCAATTAAGCATATTAGGTGGTATGCATCTCTGTAATGAGAAGGGGTGTGGTCTAATGACATCAACACCCTATATCAGGTGTACATAATTATTAGGCAACTTCCTTTCCTTTGGCAAAATGGGTCAAAAGAAGGACTTGACAGGCTCAGAAAAGTCAAAAATAGTGAGATATCTTGCAGAGGGATGCAGCAAGACGACCACCACTGAACAAGACACACAAGCTGAAACATCAAGACTGGGCCAAGAAATATCTCAAGACTGATTTTTCTAAGGTTTTATGGACTGATGAAATGAGAGTGAGTCTTGATGGGCTAGATGGATGGGCCCGTGGCTGGATTGGTAAAGGGAAGAGAGCTCCAGTCCGACTCAGACGCCAGCAAGGTGGAGGTGGAGTACTGGTTTGGGCTGGTATCATCAAAGATGAGCTTGTGGGGCCTTTTCGGGTTGAGGATGGAGTCAAGCTCAACTCCCAGTCCTACTGCCAGTTTCTGGAAGACACCTTCTTCAAGCAGTGGTACAGGAAGAAGTCTGCATCCTTCAAGAAAAACATGATTTTCATGCAGGACAATGCTCCATCACACGCGTCCAAGTACTCCACAGCGTGGCTGGCAAGAAAGGGTATAAAAGAAGAAAATCTAATGACATGGCCTCCTTGTTCACCTGATCTGAACCCCATTGAGAACCTGTGGTCCATCATCAAATGTGAGATTTACAAGGAGGGAAAACAGTACACCTCTCTGAACAGTGTCTGGGAGGCTGTGGTTGCTGCTGCACGCAATGTTGATGGTGAACAGATCAAAACACTGACAGAATCCATGGATGGCAGGCTTTTGAGTGTCCTTGCAAAGAAAGGTGGCTATATTGGTCACTGATTTGTTTTTGTTTTGTTTTTGAATGTCAGAAATGTATATTTGTGAATGTTGAGATGTTATATTGGTTTCACTGGTAAAAATAAATAATTGAAATGGGTATATATTTGTTTTTTGTTAAGTTGCCTAATAATTATGCACAGTAATAGTCACCTGCACACACAGATATCCCCCTAAAATAGCTATAACTAAAAACTACTTCCAAAACTATTCAGCTTTGATATTAATGAGTTTTTTGGGTTCATTGAGAACATGGTTGTTCTTCAATAATAAAATTAATCCTCAAAAATACAACTTGCCTAATAATTCTGCACTCCCTGTAATATTAAATACTTCACATTGGTCCTATTTTTGGGTCATGTGACTAAAGAAGTCCTTATCGTTCCCTCACTATAGAAGGATAGGATGAGTCTTTCATTGGGCATTTTGTACTCTAATAGTTGTCATGCGGTCGTTATGGTAATAATGAATACTGCTAGCCCCATTTCATTGTTCTTGTGACGGTTCATGAGCTAATAAAAAATGTAGGCATCCACATAAAAATGGATAAAATGATACAAATATCTAACTTACTGATGCACTTCTATATGCTAGGGTTTTTGTTCCATATTTGGGTACTTCTGTAAATTAAGTATGATGTGCGTGGATAACTACCAGAAAAAGACACTGATTTCATGCGTAAATGTAATTGAGTAAGAATGACTAAAAATAGCTCCAGCTCAAGGATGTGAAATTGGTCAGCAGTGAATAAATAAAAGAAAGCTACAAGCAGAACTTGGCAAACATGAGTGACCTATGGTGGAGATGGGAGAAATTTGCTGGTACAAGGGGATTGTCCTATAAAAATAAGGACATTGATAGGGTTTAAGCTCTTGTTCCATTTGGACATAGGTACTACGTCACACAATACTTTACCCAACATACTGTGTTGACGTAGCAACTACGCTCAACACTATGGCGCATGGTGTGGTCCCAGCTGTCAGCTTAGACAGCGGAGACTGCAACGGGGGCAGAAGTCATGCCTTCATATAGTAAGGGAGTGCTGATCATGCTCCCTTATTATATGAAGCCATATCACCGATGGTTACAGAGAGTGACACAGTCTGTGTCACTCTTTGTAACAATGATCATTGGTGCCAAGTGAGAGCAGTGGATCAGCCCAAAGAGGAGGTGGTAGGAAGGTTGGTGTTCACTATGCTACAGAAAAATATATTAGAGCAGAGAGAGGGAGGGTAGGGGCTCTACAGCTATGGAAACGATGGGCTGGAGGGGGAGGGGGACACACAATGTTGGAGGAAGGAGGGCAAAGTGGTCCACAACACTACATAAAAAAATAATTATTAAATATAAAATAAATATAACAAAGATGGTGGGGGTAGTGTGAGAGAGAAGGGTTAGAGAGCTGTTTTTTAGGGGGGGGGGGTCAGGCAGGTGGGTTCCCTACACTACAAATTTTTAAAAAAGAAATATAAAAAAAATCTTTAATATAATCACAATTGGTGGCAAAATGGTAGCATCAAATATACCAAAATGGGCCTAGATCAATACCATGGGTTGTCTAATATATATATATATATATATATAGTTTTGATAGGGAAATAAAAAAGGCTCTATTTCGGTTTAAATGGGGTGATAGCAAAAATGCTAAAAATTCTCTGGTACTTTGGGCAAGTTTTTCTCTGAAATTCACGGTACTGAAAGAGTTCATGGAAATTATTTTATTTGCACCATTAAAACTGAAGTTGTCCTTCCTTACCCAACACAGCTGTGTATATATTACTTCAGGTAGTGCTGCAGGGATACTTTACTAAATTTGCATACGAAGAGAGAAGCGCGAACAACAGCTCAGTGGCTTGTTCTATGGCGATTTACCACCCGGAAGCAGCCTCTTTTAGACCAGTGTGCTTTTCACAGAAGAAAACTTTCCTTAAGTATATCAGTCTGATCCTGCCAAGTAAGGTCAGTACAGCCCCGAAATACCAGGCAATTCTCCTCTGAACAAGGAACATGACAACCCCAGACGATCGTTTCGGCCTCCTATGGGCCTCATCAGTGATGTGCAGCCACATTCCTCTAAGCACACTGGGCAAGGAGTCCATGTCTGGTTTCCCCCATCATCCATAGGGAGACTTCCCCAGGGTCATAATAATTTGCATACGAAGAGAGAAGCGCTCTACCAGGAATGAACAACAGCTCAGTGGCTTGTTCTATGGCGATTTACCACCCGGAAGCAGCCTCTTTTAGACCAGTGTGCTTTTCACAGAAGAAAACTTTCCTGAAGTATATCAGTCTGATCCTGCCAAGTAAGGTCAGTCCAGCCCCGAAATACCAGGAAATTCTCCTCTGAACAAGGAACATGACAACCCCAGACAATCGTTTCGGGCTCCTATGGGCCTCGTCAGTGAGGTGCAGCCACATTCCTCTAAGCACACTGGGCAAGGAGTCCACAACAGGCCGAAACGTACATATGGGGTTTTGCTGTTTCTCTTGTTCAGAGAGGGATTGCCTGGTATTTCGGGGCTGGACTGCACTGTTAAGTCAGGATCAGACTGATATGCTACAGGAAAGTTCTTCTCTGTGAAAGGCACACATTGAGCAAAAAGAGGCTGCTTCTAGGGTGGTAACTAGCCATAGAACAAGCTATTATGCTATTCTTCGTTCCCAGGTTGAGCGCTTCTCTCTTTTTATTTAAGCAAATTATGACACTTAGGGAAGTCTCCCTAAGTGTGATGCGGTAATCCAGACGTGGACCCGTTGCTCAGTGTGCCTAGAGGGATATGGCTGCACCTTACTGACGAGGCCCACAACAGGCCGAAATGTACGTCTGGGGTTTTGCTGTTTCTCTTGTTCAGAGAGGGATTGCATGGTATTTCGGGGCTGGACTGCACTGTTAAGTCAGGATCAGACTGATATGCTACAGGAAAGTTCTTCTCTGTGAAAGGAACACATTGAGCAAAAAGAGGCTGCTTCTAGGCTGGTAACTAGCCATAGAACAAGCTATTATGCTAATGTTCGTTCCCAGGTTGAGTGCTTCTCTCTTTTTATTTATGCAAATTATGACACTTAGGGAAGTCTCCCTAAGTGTGATGCGGTAATCCAGACATGGACCCGTTGCTCAGTGTGCCTAGAGGGATATGGCTGCACCTCACTGACGAGGCCCAAAACAGGCCGAAACGTACGTCTGGGGTTTTGCTGTTTCTCTTGTTCAGAGAGGGATTGCCTGGTATTTCGGGGCTGGACTGCACTGTTAAGTCAGGATCAGACTGATATGCTACAGGAAAGTTCTTCTCTGTGAAAGGCACACATTGAGCAAAAAGAGGCTGCTTCTAGGGTGGTAACTAGCCATAGAACAAGCTATTATGCTATTCTTCGTTCCCAGGTTGAGCGCTTCTCTCTTTTTATTTATACTTTACTAAATGGTAAACCAGACTTTTTGATTCTATTTGATAACAAAGCCTCAAAAATAGAGAAAATCTAATTAAAATATTATCAGTCGTTATGCCATTAACCACATTCATTTATCTTACACAGTCCTTACTTTCTCTCCTCCAGAAGAGCAATTTCCTTTTTAACTTCATGGTATTCCTCAGCAATTTTACAATGTTGTTTAAACACTTGCATCGATTCTTTAGATGTGTTACATGGTGGAAGCGGCTGCAAGAAACAAAAAAGAATAACACAGATTAGTGAATACTTTAAACAGTTCCATAAAAAACATTGGCTATATATTGAGCACCTATACAGTGTGGAGTCCCAAAGTCAAGTATGGGGATTGTATAAATATGTATCCTTACACCAGACGTATTCGATGGAAGTAATGAGTCATTGTTACATTGTGTTGCCCTATAAATTTGGAATCTAGTTCATAAAAGGTTTTTCTAGAATTTTTTTTTTTTTAAAAAAGATCTTCCAAGTATTATTTGTTAAGCTTAACCCTTAAGTGTATCTTTTCTATCTTTGCTTTGAACTGTAGAGAAATTCTGACAAGCCTATGTGTGTATGCTTTAAAGAGAAGAACAAATATACATGGTGTTCTCGTTTTCTATGGGTTTTACTATTCACAGTTTTGATTATCCATGAGTAATAACACACAAAAAGCATGGCAACCTAACACTTTTCACATTACACACATAGGGGCCCATTTATCAAGCTCCGAATGGAGCTTGTGGGCCTGTGTTTCTGGCGAGTCTTCAGACTCGCCAGAAACAGCAGTTATGAAGCAGCGGTCTAAAGACCGCTGCTCCATAACCCTGTCCGCCTGCTCTGATGAGGCGGACAGGAATCGCCGGAAATCAACCTGATCGAGTACGATCGGGTTGATTGACACCTCCCTGCTGGTGGCCGATTGGCCGCGAGTCAGCAGGGGGCGGCGTTGCACCAGCAGCTCATTTCTCTCCGCATTCAGCTAGGTCTTGCGGGTCAGATTAGCACCTAATCTGACCCATCGGGTCAGATTAGCACTTAATTATTATTTTTTTGCTCGTGCGCAAACACTGCTCAAAATAAAATTTTAACACTGGTGGGTTAGTGTACGTATTACAAGTTAAAAGTAAATTGTGTGTGAACAAAGACCCAATGCATGCTAACTTCGGGACTACGGATATTGCGTTAACCTTTTCTCTCCATAGACTCCAATAGAGCACGCTAAAGAAAAAAGCCTAACACTTATCACTCATGCGTTAACCCAACACAGCGTTAGACCTAAAGCATTAAACCCAATGTTACTTATAAACATTTTACATTCCAATGTTCTTCACATAGAAGGATATGTTTCATTCTATTTCTAAATTAAAATGTTTAATAATATTTATATCAATAATAGCTATAAGATAAAGTATATATGAGCGTAACACTTTATTTTTAATGTATTTATGTTTTGTTTGGTGCACTTTTCTTTTTTTAACCCTTACACTTTACGCTAGGGGGCCGATTTATTAAGCAGCGGATGCTGCTTATTCCGCACAAGCTTTTTGGCTCGCCAGAACCAGGAGGTTCTTAAGACCGCTGCTCCTTAACTCGTCCACCACCACTGAGGTGGCGGACTGCAATCCGCTCGTTTGAATACGATCAGGATGATTTACACCACCTGCTAGCGGCCAATTGGCACCAGAAATGCTTGTGCAAGCGATGTCGGACAGACCTGATTCTATACAGCGAGTCATATCATATTCACTCAGGCAAACCCGACACGCAAAATTAGTTTGCTCTCTAGCAAATGTGTTTACGTTCAACTTATAATATGCATGCAGGTTAGCACAGTCACAATATTAGTTATCGTTGCCCACGCTAACAATAGCTTGCCACTTGTAATCTAGCCCATATTGTTTCCTCAGCATTCCCAAATTTTTGTAGGTGTACAAGATTTATAATCCATCTGACACCACTGATATAGCTAATATGAATTGCAAATAATATGATACTCACCTTAGTAGCAGAGATACCCATATGAATCAGAAGAAAATGACTTAGAGGCTATTCATGATACATAACTAGGCATTACAAGTGACTGGTTATTGCTACTGCGAGTTTGTGGTAGCAATTAGTGCTCCAAAAATTAAGCAGAGATCAGATCTCTGGTTAATTTTTCAAAAGTGCCTCAATTGACGCTAAAATAAATAAATTTAAGATTTTCAATTAAAAAAAAAAGCTGCACAAAGAACTTTTTAGGGGTTAAAGTTGGCGGGTGTGGAGTGTTTGAAAAAAACAGCACTGAAAAGTGCCTTTACATTGTGGTCTATAGGCATATATATTTATGTGTTAATATGTGTATATTCACATAAATACATACATACATATATATATATACAGGTAGCCCTCAGTTTACGCCAGGGTTAGGTTCCAGAAGGAATGGTTGTAAATCGAAACCGTTGTAAATTGAAAACCAGTTTATAATGTAAGTCAATGGGAAGTGAGGGAGATAGGTTCCAGGCCCCTCTCAAAATTGTCATAAGTAATACCTAATACATTATTTTTAAAGCTTTGAAATGAAGACTTTAAATGCTAAACAGCATTATAAACCTAATAAAATAATCACACAACACAGAATATATAATTAAACTAAGTGAAATGAACAAAAACATTTGCTAAACAGCATTATAAACCTAATAAAATAATCACACAACACAGACTTCAGTTGCATTTTTCTGCAAACATTTCTTTCTATGCATTCCAATCTGGACTGCTTTATAGACAGAAAGATCTTGTTCCTTTGAAATCGATAGCTCAGGTCTGGTTAAACTGATTAATTTCAGCTTGCTTGGCTTTGCTGCAACACAAGCAGACAGCTCCACCTATTGGCTATTTTAATAAATGCACTGCTTCTCAATGCTTTTCAATAGCAGTCACATGACTGGAAAAAAAGGTTGTTATTCTGAAAGGGTGTAAATTGAACCGTTGTAAAACGAGGGCCACCTGTATATATGTTTATGTTCATGTACATATATATTTTTGATCTGCTGCGCTTAATTCTTTAAGAATGTGTGAACCACTTTTTGAAGCTTTATGTAAAAACAGAACTAAGACTGTGCATGTTACTTTTTCTGACCCTGGGGAAAAAAGAGGAACTATAAGTATGTATTTTATAGACAAACAAGGTGACTGCAACTCACAAGAGCACTCTGGGGTGGGGGCAAAGAGGGAAAACAGCAAACAGAAGATACCCTGCAACCTTACCTATATCTGGAGTTGTACCCCTGGACATGTTTTAGTAATAATGGAGTTATTTGTGTGTTTATCAGTCATAAAACATTTATTAAGTTATCCATTACAGTCTTCAACCACACTTACTTGAAGCCTCTGATCTAGATCTGGGAACGCAAGGGGAAAGACATTCTCTGTAGATGATTCATCTAAAAGTAAGCAAAATTAACTATAAGAAATCATTTAACACAAGCAGATTAATAATTATCATAAAGCTTATATTGCCAATTGGGCTATATTCAAGAAAATGTAAGCGAAAAGAATACAGAGGTGGCGGATGAGCGGAAACATTGGGCGGAGCAAGCAGTATCCACTGCTTTATAAATCTCCCCCTAACTCTTAGCCCCATGTGCAAGTAGAACAGCTATAATACATAGTGTAATGTAAAAGGCCAGCATCCTCTGACTCTTTATCTGATTGTTTCACAGCCTTTAGCATCCGTTTGTTATCTCAACCATCCTTGGCCTCCTGTGCCACCTTTTGCTACAGGAAGGTGTTTGGAGGTGTCCTACCTATCTCTTCTCCATCTGTATTGTCTGGCTTCTATGTTTTTCACGTACTGTAGCAAGGTTGTACAACACACCTTTTATTGGTTCCTGTTGTTCTCTAGTGTGTATTGTGTCTGCCAGCGTATGCATCTCAGTCTATTGTAGATTCTACAATCAAGTACGCAAAGTGTTTCTATTCATCTGTCCCTTAAAGTGTTACATTTCAGTAAAACTTATATTGTGCATGTCTGTCTCTTATCTACACTTACAGTACAAGGTGTCTGTCTGATGTCAAGCTTCAAGTATAGAGTGCCAGTTTACTTGCCTAGCTTCTAATGTCTGCTCACTGTCTAACCCCAAGTACAAAGCATATGACTGTTGCCAAGTTACAGGTATAGAGTGTCAGCTCATTTACCTAGCTTGCAGTGATGTGCAGTCCCTAGAGGCAGGTGAGGCAGAGCTTCACCTCTCATATGGGCAATAATATATATTTTTTTTATTGGCTTTAAAAAAAAAAAAATGTAAAAAAAATTGCAATTTTTCTTTCCCCAGCATTTTTTTTAATCTACATGTTGTGCAATGGAGAGGCACAATCAGGTCTGCCCACCATTACACAACATGCTGCGCCACCTACTGGATGAAAGTGGTTAAGATCATTTCATGGCCCATAAGTGCTTTATTTGAGGCAGTCCTATTTGGGCTGACCCAATCCAGTGAGAGGCATTAGTAAGTGGAACTTAGGGTTGGGGCTGGATGTTAAATGATATAAAACAAAACAAAAACGGAAAAAACAACTTTCATTTATTTTGTTGCTGTCCTGTGAAGCTGCCAGCTTTGCTAAAGTGAAAAAGAGAGTTCTGTACTACCCCTCCAAGTGCATTGGAATGTGCCACTGTCACTTCCTTACAGAGCAGCCAGGAAGAGATGCAGAGAGCAGTGTTTTAGCCACATCTTATGGAAGTAAGTTCTGCAACCTTAGATTTTGCTGAAAGGGATTCTGTTAGTGAAAATGATAATTTAATGAATGTGGTTTAGTGTTTTTTTACTCTTTTACAGCAGTTTAAGGATCGTTTTTGTATTTTGTTTACTCAAAATTTACACCCACCCACTACCTTAGCAGCTTGCCTCTGTACTTCACATTAATTTATAGTCTCACTTTCTAAACTCTCTGTAGATCTGCTGTTTTATTACTTAAAAATGCAGTGGTCCCTCTCAACCCCCCCCCCCCTTATGTGTGTGTGTGTGTGTGTCTCTCTCTATTTCGCTCTATCTCTCTCTATCTATCCATCCATCCCTCTCCTAATGTGTCGTTCTCCCCCATGGTCTATTTCTCTCTCTGTCTCTCTTCCTCCCCCTCTGACTCTCTCATCCCTTATGTGTCTCTCTAACCCACTGTGTGTGATTGCGTCTCTCTCTCATTCTCTAACCTTCTGTGTGTGATTGTGTATCTCTCTTTCTCTAATCCTCTGTGTGTGATTGTGTCTCTCTTTCTTTCTCTCTATCTAACCCTCTGTGTGTGATTGTGTCTCTTTCTCTCTCTCTCTCTCCCTCTGTGTGTGATTGTGTCTCTCTCTCTTTCTCTCTCTAACCCTCTGTGTGTGATTGTGTCTCTCTCTTTCTCTCTCTCTAACCCTCTGTGTGTGATTGTCTCTCTCTCTAACCCTCTGTGTGTGATTGTGTCTCTCTCTCTCTCTGTGTGTGTGTGATTGTGTGTCTTTCTTTCTCTCTAACCCTCTGTGTGTGATTGTGTCTCTCTCTCTCTTTCTCTCTCTCTCTAACCCTCTGTGTGTGATTGTGTCTCTTTCTCTCTCTCTCTCTCTCTCTCTAACCCTCTGTGTGTGATTGTGTCTCTCTCTCTAACCCTCTGTGTGTGATTGTGTGTCTCTCTCTCTTTCTCTCTCTCTCTCTAACCCTCTGTGTGTGATTGTGCCTCTCTCTCTCTAACCCTCTGTGTGTGATTGTGTCTCTCTTTCTCTCTCTCTCTAACCCTCTGTGTGTGATTGTGTCTCTCTCTCTTTCTCTCTCTCTCTAACCCTCTGTGTGTGATTGTGTCTCTCTCTCTTTCTCTCTCTCTAACCCTCTGTGTGTGATTGTGTCTCTCTCTCTCTCTTTCTCTCTCTCTCTAACCCTCTGTGTGTGATTGTGCCTCTCTCTCTCTAACCCTCTGTGTGTGATTGTGTCTCTCTCTCTAACCCTCTGTGTGTTATTGTGTCTCTCTTTCTTTCTCTCTCTCTAACCCTCTGTGTGTGATTGTGCCTCTCTCTCTCTCTAACCCTCTGTGTGTGATTGTGTCTCTCTCTCTTTCTCTCTCTCTAACCCTCTGTGTGTGATTGTGTCTCTCTCTCTTTCTCTCTCTCTAACCCTCTGTGTGTGATTGTGTTTCTCTCTCTCTCTAACCCTCTGTGTGTGATTGTCTCTCTCTCTCTCTCTCTAACCCTCTGTGAGTGATTGTGTCTCTTTCTCTCTCTCTCTAACCCTCTGTGTGTGATTGTGTCTCTCTCTCTTTCTCTCTCTCTAACCATCTGTGTGTGATTGTGTCTCTCTCTCTCTTACTCTCTCTCTCTCTAACCCTCTGTATATGATTGTGTCTCTCTTTCTCTCTCTATAACCCTCTGTGTGTGATTGTGTATCTCTCTCTTTCTCTCTCTATAACCCTCTGTGTGTGATTGTGTCTCTCTCTCTAACCCTCTGTATGCGATTGTGTCTCTCTCTCTTTCTCTCTAACCCTCTGTGTCTCTCTCCCCCGTCTCTCTCTCCCTCTCCCCGAGTGCTTTTCTGTGTTTCTGTCTACCTTTTATTTAATTAATTAATTGGTAGTGCCATCTGATGGTGTGGCTTTATTTAAAGGGGTGGGGTCAAGCGCCGCACCATCTTTAAATTTCACCAGCCGCCACTGGATCAAGACATTTTTATATTTACTGAATAATGAAAGAATCTATAAGCATAATTTGTAGCATTAAAGTCAAAAGTATGTTTTAAACATATTTTAATGGGCATGGATTGCTAGATCTCATAATCAGAGCAAGCATTTTGTTATCTGGCAAGAGTTTATGTTACAATCCTTTAGAATAAAATCAGATGTTTACTAAGTTGACCAGTTTTCCAAGACACCATTTAAAGGGACATGAAACCCATATGTTTTCTTTCATGATTTAGAAAGAACATGCAATTTTAAATAACTTTCCAATTTACATCTCATATCAAATTGTCTTCATTCTTTTGATATCCTTTGTTGCAAATCATATCTAAATATACTCAGTAGCTGCTGATTGGTGGCTGCACATAGATACCTCATGGGATTGGCTCACCCATGTGCATTGCTATTTCTTCAACAAAGGATATCTAAAGAATGAAGGAGTATCCTATCCACTGCCTTACCAGCCTCTGACGTCACTGCACGTCTCTAGTGTCTCTAGTGTATGCTCACCAACCCCATGTACAAAGTGTCTGTCTGCTGCCAAGCTTCAAGTATAGAGTGTCAGCTCACTTGCCTAGTTTCTAGTGTCATCTCACCAACCCCAAGTACAAAGTGTATGCTCACTGAACTAGTTTTTCTGTCACTATTTATTTTCTTACTCCAAGTGAGCATGTTTATTCTCTGTTATGAAGTTCCACCTGTTTTTCATTCTTTGCTGCGTTGTTGAAATCTTATTTTGTTTATATAGATTTTAATTATATAAATTTTGTTCTGTAAAGTTAGGGTGACCATATTGCCGCTTTAAAAAGGGACACATATGAAAAATACATATGTCAGGGCTCTTATACAAAACATTTATTTAAACAGCCCTGAAAACAGCCCTGACATAAGTATTTTTCATATGTGTCCCTTTTTAAAGCGGCAATATGGTCACACTATGTAAAGTTTATTCTTAATAAAGTTACGTAACCTTTTACTGCTTGCATAATGGCTTCCTTCAGTACCAAACATGACTTAATATTAAATAGGCAAGGTATTTACTCAAGTAAAGGAAACTAAAGATTGATGACAATGCATGAATAATCGCCAAATTCAATCCCAAATTGGGGACAGTGAAATATTTAAATGTCTTCCTCTGAAATAACATAAGTGACAATGGTATATAAACTGAGGTCAGGGATATTTTATAATCAGTCCTAACTCATCTCAGGCTTGGGGAATTTTGCCAAATTTAATTTTATAGAAAGAAGTATGATCTTATTAAATATTTGTTTGGAAGCGACTGAAGGTTTAAGGGTGTACTGGGTGATGCTATGCATGCCCAGTCATTGTTTCTTCTCAAATGTGTCAAAGGGGATTTGCAAGCTAAAAGCATAAGAATAAGTAATTCAAATATATGACCCACCACCTTTAAAATATAGATTGGTGTCAGGCAGAAGTGTGGTATGATTCTGGTTGGGGATGGGGGGTTATCAGTTTTTGTTTTATTGCATGGTGCCTTCCCATGATGCTCAGCAAAATATTTAGTTATTAATTTTCATACAGATCCTTTGTTGTCTAGTGGGGGTACATAACCCCTATATACTCCTTTCACCTCTTATAAACAAATGTTGGGAGAGCCAACAGATTTCCCAGTGCTAAGGGCAGCATATAAACTAAGAACATCAAAGTTTTGATATTTATTTGTGCAAAATTATTAAACTTTAGTGAATCCACATCCTTTAAATAGTAGTAAGAAAGGAATTTAAAGGGCCACTAAACCCCAAGTTTTCCTTTCATGATTCAGATAGAGAATACAATTTTAAACAACATTCCAATTTACTTCTATTATCTAATTTGTTGCAATCTTTAGCTATCCTTTGTTAAATAAATAGCAATGCACATTGGTGAGCCAATCACATGAGGCATCTATGTGCAGCCACCAATCAGAAGCTACTGAGCCTATCTAGATATGCTTTTCAGGAAAGAATATCAAGAGAATGAAGCAAATTAGATAATAGAAGTAAATTAGAAAGTTGTTTAAAATGGTATTCTCTATCTGAATCATGAAAGAAAAAAATTGGGTTTAATGTCCCTTTAAATCAATGTTATAAGTCTGAAATAGGAAATTAACAGTCCCCTTGGTAATCAAACCCTACAAAAATGCCTACAGCCCCTTACTGATATAAAAAAGAATCTTTAGGAAATGTAAACTCACTTTTTTTTCTTTTTTGAACCTAAATGAGAGTACTTCTAAAATGTATTATTCATTTAATAACCCAAAATAAAAACAGAGATTACATTATTATTATTATACTTTATTTATTAAGCGCCAACATATTCCGCAGCGCTGTCCATAGATACAATTCATTTAAAAAAAACAATACAAGACTTGTAAGATACAGGACAAAATTTACAAACACATACAGGAGGGATTGAGGGCCCTTTTCCCGTGGGAATTTACAATCTAGAAGGGTAGGAGGTTGAGAAACAGGAGGTGAGGACTGCAAGATTTAGAAAGATGTTAATACAGAGTTAGATGAGGAAAATTACATCAATATAAACAATACAATCACAAGTACTTAAATAAAATATAAAAACAACACTTGCAGGATATAAAAAGTTGCCACTGAGGAAGAGACGTGGCCTTGAAACGCGTTGTGAGGAGCGAGTCTGGCCAGACTCCTGAGTGCTACAACCATTGTTGCAGCTTTCATTAGTATAATTTTCTACTAGTATAGTTCATTACTTGATTGTTGGATTTGGAACATATTGATATTGCTGCAACTTTTTATGAATAGTATTATTTTTTATTTGGTATTTGAGTGATTTTATTTTATAGTGATGCAATTTCTTTCAATATTAAAATTGCTTTTTGTATTTATTTATTTTTTTGTCCACAAATGTGAGCTCTGTTTTCTTTCTGGGTTGTGTGGTTTGCTTTTAAAGGGACACTGAACCCAATTTTTTTTGTGATTCAGATAGAGCATGCAATTTTAAGCAACTTTCTAATTTACTCCTATTATCAATTTTTCTTCGTTCTCTTGCTATCTTTATATGAAAAAGAAGGCATCTAAGCTTTTTTTCTTGGTTCAGCACTCTGGACAGCAGTTTTTGATTGGTGGATGAATTTATCCACCAATCAGCAAGGACAACCTAGGTTGTTCACCAAAAATGGGCCGGCATCTAAACTTACATTCTTGCATTTCAAATAAAGATACCAAGATTATAAAGAACATTTGATAATAGGAGTAAATTAGAAAGTTGCTTAAAATTTCATGCTCTATCTGAATCACAAAAGAAAAATATGTTAACCTAAATAATATCAGTACATTATCTGATAAATAATATATATATCAATAATATATAAAGACCTTGCATCTTTCTTTTACTTAAAGGGACACTGAACCCAATTTGTTTCTTTCTAATTTACTCTTATTATCAATTTTTCTTAGTTTTTGCTATCTTTATTTGAAAAAGAAGGCATCTAAGCTTTTTTGTTAGTTCAGTACTCTGGACAGCACTTTTTTATTGGTGGATGAATTTATCCACCAATCAGCAAGAACAACCTAGGTTGTTCACCAAAAATGGGCCGGCATCTAAACTTACATTCTTGCATTTCAAATAAAGATACCAAGAGAATGAGGAAAATTTGATAATGTGAGTAAATTAGAAAGTTGCTTAAAATGTCATGCTCTATCTGAATTACGAAAGAAAAAATTTGGGTTCAGTGTCCCTTTAAATTTCATAATATGTAATTTATATTTTATCGTTTTAAATCTTAAAACACAATTTTTCTTTCATATTTCAGATACAGCCTACAATTTTAGAAAAAAATGTTTCCAGTATTCTTTGTTGAAGAGGATACCTAGGTAGATAGTGTGCACAGGTCTGGAGAACTGTCTAGCAGCAAATACTGCTGCCATCTAGTGTTCTTCAAAGTGTATGACATTGTTAAAAGCATTCTTTCAGAACTGATGCCATCTAGTGTTCTTCAAAGTGTATGACATTGTTAAAAGCATTCTTTCAGAACTGATGCCATCTAGTGTTCATAACACTTAACGGCCACCCCCGAACATCCCTATCTTTTTTTCAACACTTGATAAAAACAGAACAAAGTAATAATGATAATGAAACTCAGTTTTTATTTTTTGTATTTTAAACTCTAATCTAAATCTAAATCATGAAAGTAAAATTTGAGGTTTCCTGCCCCTTTAATGCAGCCCTATGATAGTGTTACATTAAACTATTATATATTCTTTAATCAAGAAAAATAACCACTTCCTTTCAAATGTCTTCTTAATTCAACTTTTAGAACCTATTTATTGTCAACATGAAAATGTACATCATTAAATCTCCATGAGAGCATATTTTAAGCATTTATTTATCTATCTATCTATCTATATCTATCTATTTATCTAATATATATATATATATATATATATATATATATATATATATTATATATATATATATATATATATATATGGAAAGCAAGGGTATGGGTGACCAGCGCTCCAAAAGGTCTAGTGTTCAGTATTGAATTGGATATCTGTGACTTAGTGTAGATTAAAAAGTATATATGTATGTCAGTAGATATCTGATGTTTTGAGGTGTGGTATTGTGCAGCTAAACCAGACGAAATGTGTACCCCTAGCACAATGGGTGGAAATAATAGATAAAGAGAACGGATATGTCTGGTTGGTACAGCGCAACGAAATAAAAAATTATTTACACCAATTATTTACACAATAATAATGATATGGTAAACACTGTAGTTGGTAATTAAGTGCACCTTCAGAATTGAGAAAGTTCTAATATATTAATGGTTGTCTTGTTTTGCAAATGCAATAGTCTTATTAAAGTTCTGTAACTTGTCTATTCGGATATATAGATAGTTGAAAGGATGTCTCCTTACCAGATGTTACCCCAATCGTATGAGGTAAGGTTTGTTCATATAAGGAGTATCTTTGTCTTGTCTGTAGTGCCCACTAGTCCAAGTGTCCCAGGTATACCGGTTCAAACAAGAGGGTCTGATTTCTTTCTCAGGATTCCGTCGCTTTGGTATATACGATCTTTGCCCAGTAGAACCTTTTTCCGATGGTTGGAGTCTTAGTGGCTCATGGGAGTATGGTACTTCGATTAGGATCTTTCAGACTCTGCAGGTACTTACCCACATCCTGACTTGCTATGTGGTAATATAAAAACTCAAACAGCCAACTAATTCAGCTGTGCGCACCCAGAGCAGTCACTGCTCGCACTTTCCATAGATGCGTCCGTAAAAGTTCGGCCCAATCAAACAGAACAGCCCACTGCCAAGCCAAGAATTAGCAAACCCTGTGCTGAAACAGCTGAGTAAGGCAAACCACACCCTGGTTTGCCTTACTCAGCTGTTTCAGCACAGGGTTTGCTAATTCTTGGCTTGGCAGTGGGCTGTTCTGTTTGATTGGGCCGAACTTTTCCAGACGCATCTATGGAAAGTGCGAGAAGTGACTGCTCTGGGTGCGCACAGCTGAATTAGTTGGCTGTTTGAGTTTTTATATTACCACATAGCAAGTTAGGATGTGGGTAAGTACCTGCAGAGTCTGAAAGATCCTAATCGAAGTACCATACTCCCATGAGCCACTAAGACTCCAACCATCGGAAAAAGGTTCTACTGGGCAAAGATCGTATATACCAAAGCGACGGAATCCTGAGAAAGAAATCAGACCCTCTTGTTTGAACCGGTATACCTGGGACACTTGGACTAGTGGGCACTACAGACAAGACAAAGATACTCCCTATATGAACAAACCTTACCTCATACGATTGGGGTAACATCTGGTAAGGAGACATCCTTTCAACTATCTATATATCCGAATAGACAAGTTACAGAACTTTAATAAGACTATTGCATTTGCAAAACAAGACAACCATTAATATATTAGAACTTTCTCAATTCTGAAGGTGTACTTAATTACCAACTACAGTGTTTACCATATCATTATTATTGTGTAAATAATTGGTGTAAATAATTTTTTATTTCGTTGCGCTGTACCACCCAGACATATCCGTTCTCTTTATCTATTATATATATATATATATATATATATATATATATCAGATATCTATATCTATTTATCATCTATCTATCATCTATCTATCATCTATCTATGCTCTGTCTATTATGTATCTATCTAATTATCTATCTATCATCTATCTATCATCTATCTCTCTATTCCTAAATCCATCTGTTTACTTATTAGTGCAAATTAATAGTGGTGAAGACATATTAAAATAAAAAAACAACTACTACATATTTCAAAAAGTATTTAATAAGTCAAATTATGTGTGTGCATCTGCTTATCCTGTAACTAAATGATTAGCCTTGAAGGTACAGAAAATAAGTTAGTGATGAAGCCTAAAATGATTTCTTACTCCATAATTCATAACACTGAGTATGAAAAGTGGAATCAACCATCTTCATTTCTCTCAGTGAGATATCTTAATCACTTTGTAGTAAAGTTTGCAAAACAATCAAAGTCCCACACTCCAGGAGGAAGGAAATCTTCCATCTAAAGCCAAGTATTAGATACTGCATTTAATCCTAATATATATATATATATATATATATATATATATATTTCAATCTTGAATCTTTTTTTTTTGTGACAGAGATATTGAACAAAAGGGAATACAGTTTCTTTGTTCTTTGAGAATGTTTATGATAGCATATGTCATACTCAGCATTTTTATCCTTCTGCCTATATATCTAGTAGCCAGGGCGGCCTTATGAATTTCATGGGACTCTATGGAAATTTGCCTTTATGGGACACCTTTCTCCAAAAAATATTAAAAATTATATTTTATGACTGCATTGTTATAATGATTACTATAATCCAGGGTGGATTATAGTTGTCTTTATACCAAATCAGTCAAATTATTTTGAGAAGAAAAATGCCATGAGGCTAAATGGGCCTACTATACGCGGTCTTTCAGTTGGCGACTTCTGCATTGCCAAAGGGTTGCCAAAATGGCACCTGCATTATGGCTTGCCCCACACAACTGTGAACCTCCCTCCATGATCTGAGACTGAGCCTGTGATACTGTGTGCTCTGACATCACTGACATAAAATGGTTGACTAATGTATATAGGGAGGCTGAGACAGACCACACTGGATCAGGACTTGAGGAGGCATATTAGGCACTGTGCCTAATGGATATGTCACTGATAGCAACAGTTACATCACAAACATTTCAAGCTGAGCAAAAAAAAATATATAGTGCCTAATACAAAACAACTGTTAGAAATTTATCATATGTCCAATGTTATTTCACTGGCTTTTCTATTATTATAGCAAAAGGTGACAGCATTATTTCACAGATGAGCAAAGATGCCATAATATAACTCATGAGCACATAAGCCATAATATAACTCAGATGGGTCTGCTGCAATATTAAGAACCAAGACTAAACAAGATGATAAGATGCTATTAACTTTCAATTTCTTGGCTATAAATATCAGTTATGAGCGGTGTGGCTCGCTGCTACTTTATCACTATGATAAATTTAACTCCCTTCATAGCATGCTGTCAATCCACATTTCCTGTGTGTTTACTTTAAAGATGATAATTGCCTTCTTTAAAAATAGGCGAAAGATCTAAAAGCAGAGGAATGAATCACTCTGTATGGCACATGAGTACACGGAATGAGTCAATCTTCTATCTACAGCTGTTTCTGATTTATTTTGCCAACGAGCTCCAAAGTGGTTTGTGATTATTTATCATGCTCTGTAAATATTATATTTCTAAAGGGTGGGTTGCATCATTTTGTATGCTGCAACACATTCAGCACAACTGCAGCATTTTGCAGTGGTTACTGATTATCATTCAATGATGGAAATTATTTTCCACAAATACTAATATAGTGAAAGGAACATAAAACTCAAATTAAAATCCAAATAAACTGTTAATGCTAAGTAAACTACTTAGTAATGCACATCATTTTGTTCTCATTTTCCTGTAGTTTATAGTGCTACCAAAAAAACATTCAATCTATTTAGAAAACATTGGGCTAGATTTCAAGTGGAGCACTAAATTATTATTGCGCTCCCGCAAGCGGGCAAATTTGCGCTCTGAAAATTAACCAGAGATTATATCTCTGGTTAATTTTCTGAAAGTGCCCCAAATGCCCTCAAAATATAGTGTATTGTTGTTTTCTTTTATTAAAAAAAAATTCAGGCAGTTTTTGGGGCTTTAAAGTTAGTTGAAGTGGGATGTTAAAAAAAAGAAGCACTGAAAAAAGCCTTTAGATTGCGGTCTATGGGAACTGTGTGTTCCCATAGACCGCAATGTGAATATATAAATGTATATGAATATATACATATATATGTATGGGTTATAAAAGTAAAAAGCCCTACCCAAATCTGACAGTCACTCAGGCACAAGCATTAGTTATTGATGACTTGGTGATAAAGCAATCCGATAAAGGGGGCAGTATTGTTGTACAAGACAAAGCAACATATAGGAGGCAGCTGTCTGATGAAAATGTTTATTTAAAACTAACTAGCAACCCTACTGAGCGGCCCAAGGGGGAGTTTATGTCCCTACTTGATGATGGTCTCGAGGCGGGTATTTTAGATCAAAGTACGGTTGATTTTCTCTTTGTGGCTAATCCTATTACCCCAATCTTCCATCACCTCCCCAATGTACATAAATACTTGGAGGAGGTGAAGGGGAGACCGATAGTGGCAGACATAGGATCCCTCTTTGAAAATATGTCTTGCTGAGTCGAATCATTACTTCAACCCCTTGTGTATCAACTCCCCTCCTACATTAAAGACACCAAACACCTCCTTAACTGTGTTAAGAAGGTGGTCTGGAATGACCATCAGTATGGGTTGGAAGCTATTAAATATTTATTGAATACCCTGAGTAACTATGATGATGCCCTTAAACAATAATACCTAATGAGGTCCCTTGACTTCCTGTTGACTCATAATTTCTTCCAATTTGATGGCGATTTCTATCTCCAGAGACATGGTACAGCTATATGGGGGCGAATTTCGCCCCAGCCTACACCAACCTTTTTATAGGTTGATGGGAGGCTGTCCACGTCTTTAGGGATAGAAACACCCATAAGAGCAGTATCATAATGTATAAGAGGTACATTGATGACCTCCTGTTCATTTAGACAGGGGTTCAACAGAAGTGTTTAGAGTTTGTGGAAGTTCTTAATGACAACAATGTGAACTTACAGTTCACATATGCCCATGACCCACTATCGCTGCATTATCTTGATCTTTTGCTCATTGGGGATATTGATTCACAATCAGTGAAGAGCACTCTATACAGGAAACCGATAGCTTTGAATGCCATCTTACATGCTTGCAGTAACCACCTGAGACAAACTGGATTTGGGGTGGCTAAGGGGCAATTTGTTCACATCAAGCAAAATTGCACAAGCGACGAGGACTGTAAATGTGAGAGCGATCTTTTGACGTCTCAACTCCTAGAGAGGTGAAATTCCAGGAAAACAGTAAATAGAGCATATTTGGAGGTTTCACGTATAGATAGAAATCAGATACTATCAGATAAGAAGAGCCATGAACTTAAAATCCACTATGACGTCCAAAAACCAACATTCATAACTTCCTACAGTGCCCTGTTTGCCCAGATATGCGATATCATTAATAAACATCTCCCCATACTTACTGCTGAAGACAATCTGAGGAACTATGTGTCATGAGGCTGTAACTTTGTATCTAGGAGAGGCTGTACTCTTGGTAACATCTTGTCCCCTAGCATGTTGTGGCCTCCAAGGGCGGCAGCTGGTAGTTGGTTGAATGTAAAGGGACATTATAGATGCCACTTTTCCAATTGCATAGCTTGCGGCCACACTGAAATGTCTAAGAATTTAAAATCTTGAGTAACCCAGAGAGTTTATGATGTCAACAGCTATACAAATTGCCATACTACATTTGTAGTTTACCTGGTGTAGGGCACCCAGTGCGAAAAGCAGTATTGGGTGCACCTCCAGGGAGGCATGTAGTAGAATTAGAGAACATCTGAAAAACATTGAGAATGGCATTGAATACTCGGATTTGATTAGACACTTCATTTATGTCCACCACAAGACAGATCTTACTTTTAAATGGCAGGTCATTGAACATATCAAAATGTCAATTAGAGGTGGTGACAGAGTCAAAAAGCTTTTCTATAGATAGACTTTTTGTATTTTTTATCTAAAAACTAGGAGACCAGCAGGTTTCAACATTGACGGGGATGTTATTAACTTCTGGTCACGTCAGTAATGCATAGTTAAAGCCAATAACATTTCTAACCCTCTTGCATGAACGATTACACCATTTTCATTTGGTTGTGCCCACATTTAAATGTTAAATTTGTACTTAGGTATCATTGGATATACAGAGTATGTTTACCAATGATCTAACATTGTATACTAAACCTGATGTGGCAATTGTCCCAAGTATAATGTATTATATGTGTATTCCATAGAACACAATTAAATATATATGGGCACCTTATGTACAAATGGTGTGACTGTTTATGCTGATATGTCTATATCCAACATTTCTGATATGACTTGTTGCATCAAGCTACCCCTTGGTCATATAATATGTGTATATATATATATATATATATATATCCCAATGGACTAGACCAGTACTAGTTTCCCTTATTTTTGTGATATACAGGGTTATTATATTTGTGAGTCTTTTTAGGCTAATTTGTTACAGGTTATCCCCAAATTACACTTATTACATATGTATTGAGTAATTGTCCATACTAATATTACTTCATATACTTCATATCCATGTCATTCAGGGTTAACGTATTGTTAGTCTATTTCTGACAGCTCTGAATCAATTAATAGGGCCAACAGGCTGTAATCAATGTAATTATGGGTAGAGTATATAAATCATGTGTAAACACTTCCCCAGCATGTCTATGATTAAGGCAGTTTTCTGCCAAAACGCGTAAGACGATCTATCCCAGGCTTGTTTTTTTAACACACTTGATTTTAATGTGTTTTTTTGCCTCTGTATCAATAAAGTAAACTTTGTATCACACCTTGAGACTCGCCGGTCCTTTTGTTCCTTACATAAATATATATGCATATATTCATATACATATATATTTAAAAATGCTGCCCATCGCTACACTACTTAGCCCCTTCGCTGCAGAAGGTTCTGATGCCGTCTGTGACGGCACCAAAACGAGGCTCCCTTAGGAGCCTAAGGAAGCGCGCTTTTGTGAGCACAATGCTTCCTAGCAATGGGAAGCGAGCTTGTAATTTTTAGCGCTCCACTTGTAATATGGCCCTTTATTTAAAAGCTAATTGCCTTCTCTTAATATGTTTTCACTTCTTCTAAAGGGTTAAACTCAAATTTGCTCTCCAGGAATTTTGCCTTCAGATTAGAATATATCGTTTTGGGCATACGCATGTATGCCTCCATCTAATTTTCATACCAGCAGTAATACTACAGAGCACTAATGCACTACCGGGAGCTACTTGAGCATATCTGGTGAGACAGTGACAAGAGGCATATGTGTATAGTGACCAATCACCTAGCAGTGAATTGGTTCTCTTGAGCCTACCTAGGTATGCTTTTAAACAAAGATACCAAGAGAAAGAATTACATTAACAGCACTAAACTGATGTCTCTTAAAACCATGAAAATTAAATTTTGACATAATCTCTGATTTACTCTGAAAATTGAGTTTTGCAATTTATGCAAAATGTTGGATCATGTGCTGCAGACTTCAGAAGCCTAGCCCTGCTATATGCTGCATGTTACAAAAGATTGCTTAATTATTACTATTATCTTTATTTGTAATGCATTGACTCCACAGCGCTGTACATGAAGTTCAATAAATAATGACAAGCCAGAGAAGGTAGACTGGGATAGAACAACTGAAAGGTTGAGCTCCCTAGAGAGATTATAATCCATGTGCATTTATATATGTGGCCAGCTTTTCAAAGGGTGTGTTGATGAACAATTAGACCTTAAAGTGATAGTAAATACTCCCCTTATACCTACTTGTAAACTGGCCCATAAAGGAGGAAGTTTACCATAACTTTAAGTGCTGTATGCAGAAATATGCGCAATAGTTGCTTATATATCATTTTCATGTATAAGAAAATTAGTTTAATTTCTCTTTAAAGGGACATGAAACTAAATAGTTTTACTTCAGATAGACTATACAATCTTAAACAATTTTCCTATTTTCTTCTATTATCTAGCTTGTTTGTTCTCTTGGTATCGTTCATTGCAAAGCATACCTAGGTAGGCTCAAGATTAGCAATGTGCTACTGGGAACTAGCTACAGATTGGTGTCTGTATATATTTGCCTCTTGTCTTTGGCTCACTTGGTGTGTTCAGCTAGCTCTCAGTGGTGCACTGCTGCTCCTTCAAAAAAGGATACCAAGAGAATAAAATACATTTGATAAAATAAGTAAATTAGAAAGTGGTTTCAAATTGTATTTTGTATCTGAATCATAAAAGACAAATTTTGGGTTTCATGTCCCTTTAAGTGTTTTTAGAATATAGTACTTAGTAACCTTTCAGAAGGCATACAGCAGAAAATCACTGAATATTCTATGCTTATTTTTCATTAGTGATATGAACATCACAGATCTTTATGTTCTCGGGTTGTATAATTCCCAAATAAAAGCAGATACTTTGTATTTTACACCTTTAGGGGTTGTTTAGTGTATGTGTGTATATGCATAAGTTATATGAATATTCAAATTATTCATATACTGATATTATATTATATTATGGCCTTAAACCATCTTCCCTTGTATACAAGGAGCTCACCTTGTCATTATACAATACAATACATTTTTCCTACTGTTTTTTAGTATAGTAAGGGGATTACAGACCTAAAGCAAAATCATTCATGAGAAATACCAATGAGATAGTGAAAGAACATGAAGCATTACTGTAGATTTGAAATAGTATTGCTATCATCATAAAACTGATATAGTCATATATAGTGATTCTAAACCAGTTCTGTTGGACTGAAGTACTGAGCTTTGTTATCAAATGCAAATGTAAACTGCTACTGAGAAATGTATCAAATAAATCATCATGGCAGTTATTATAACTCACATAAATATCAATAACATTAACTGAGCTCAGTTGTAGTCTTCAGTTTGACAGCAACATTAATATAAATGGTCTGTCAGTGTTTTTTGTGTAAATACTTTTTTGGTAACAGAGTACATAAATATATATTTACTGTTTTATTTCATGTCCTGGTTAAACACCAACAGCACATATTTAGGTAATAAAAGTGTATAATTGTATTATATGTGTTGCAAAGGCACAGGGAGATCATGTTAACAAGTGCAACCTTTGACCCGTGTGGTGTTTTTTTTCATGGATTCTTCCACATGTAAATTATTAAGTACAGACACGTTTTATGTTATATTTACTGACAGGTTTGTAACTAAAAAATAAAGGCTTAGGTAAAATCCCTAATCCTAAATTTGTGCATGTTAGCATATATGTGTGTATATATGTGTAATGTGTGTGAAGATATGTGTGTATATATGTGTAATGTGTGTGAAGATATATGTGTGTATATATGTGTAATGTGTGTGAAGATATATGTGTGTATATATGTGTAATGTGTGTGAAGATATATGTGTGTATATGTGTGTAATGTGTGTGAAGCTATATGTGTGTATATGTGTGTATATATGTGTAATGTGTGTGAAGATATATGTGTGTATATATGTGTGTAATGTGTGTGTGAAGATATATGTGTGTATATATGTGTAATGTGTGTGAAGCTATATGTGTGTATATGTGTGTATATATGTGTAATGTGTGTGAAGATATATGTGTGTGAAGATATATGTGTGTATATATGTGTAATGTGTGTGAAGCTATATGTGTGTATATGTGTGTATATATGTGTAATGTGTGTGAAGATATATGTGTGTGAAGATATATGTGTGTATATATGTATAATGTGTGTGAAGCTATATGTGTGTATATGTGTGTATATATGTGTAATGTGTGTGAAGATATATGTGTGTATATATGTGTGTAATGTGTGTGTGAAGATATATGTGTGTATATATGTGTAATGTGTGTGAAGATATATGTGTGCATATATGTGTAATGTGTGTGAAGATATATGTGTGTATATATGTGTAATGTGTGTGAAGATATATGTGTGTATATATGTGTAATGTGTGTGAAGATATATGTGTATATATATATATATATATATGTGTAATGTGTGTGAAGATATATGTGTGTATATATGTGTAATGTGTGTGAAGATATATGTGTATATATATATATATGTGTAATGTGTGTGAAGATATATGTGTGTATATATGTGTAATGTGTGTGAAGATATATGTGTGTATATATGTGTAATGTGTGTGAAGCTATATGTGTGTATATGTGTGTATATATGTGTAATGTGTGTGAAGATATATGTGTGTATATATGTGTAATGTGTGTGAAGCTATATGTGTGTATATGTGTGTATATATGTGTAATGTGTGTGAAGATATATGTGTGTATATATGTGTGTATATATGTGTAATGTGTGTGAAGCTATATGTGTGTATATGTGTGTATATATGTGTAATGTGTGTGAAGATATATGTGTGTATATGTGTGTATATATGTGTAATGTGTGTGAAGATATATGTGTGTATATATGTGTGTAATGTGTGTGTGAAGATATATGTGTGTATATATGTGTAATGTGTGTGAAGATATATGTGTGCATATATGTGTAATGTGTGTGAAGATATATGTGTGTATATATGTGTAATGTGTGTGAAGATATATGTGTGTGTATATATGTGTAATGTGTGTGAAGATATATGTGTATATATATATATATATATATATATGTGTAATGTGTGTGAAGATATATGTGTGTATATATGTGTAATGTGTGTGAAGATATATGTGTATATATATATATGTGTAATGTGTGTGAAGATATATGTGTGTATATATGTGTAATGTGTGTGAAGATAAATGTGTGTATATATGTGTAATGTGTATGAAGATATATGTGTGTGTATATATGTGTGTATATATGTGTAATGTGTGTGAAGATATATGTGTGTGAAGATAAATGTGTGTATACATGTGTAATGTGTATGAAGATATATGTGTGTATATATGTGTAATGTGTGTGAAGATATATGTGTGTATATATGTGTAATGTGTGTGAAGATATATGTGTGTAATGTGTGTGAAGATATATGTGTGTATATGTGTGTGAATATATATGTGTGTATATATGTGTGATGTGTGTGAAGATATATGTGTGTATATATGTGTAATGTGTGTGAAGATATATGTGTGTATATATGTGTAATGTGTGAAGATATATGTGTAATGTGTGTGAAGATATATGTGTGTATATATGTGTGTATATGTGTGTGAAGATATATGTGTGTATATATGTGTAATGTGTGTGAAGATATATGTGTGTATATATGTGTGTATATGTGTGTGAAGATATATGTGTGTATATATGTGTAATGTGTGTGAAGATATATGTGTGTATATATGTGTAATGTGTGTGAAGATATATGTGTAATGTGTGTGAAGATATATGTGTGTATATGTGTGTGAATATATATGTGTGTATATATGTGTAATGTGTGTGAAGATATATGTGTGTATATATGTGTAATGTGTGTGAAGATATATGTGTGTATATATGTGCAATGTGTGTGAAGATATATGTGTGTATATATGTGTAATGTGTGTGAAGATATATGTGTGTATATATGTGTAATGTGTGTGAAGATATATGTGTGTAATGTGTGTGAAGATATATGTGTGTATATGTGTGTGAATATATATGTGTGCATATATGTGTAATGTGTGTGAAGATATATGTGTGTATATATGTGTAATGTGTGTGAAGATATATGTGTGTATATATGTGCAATGTGTGTGAAGATATGTGTTTATATATGTGTAATGTGTGTGAAGATATATGTGTGTATTTATGTGTAATGTGTGTGAAGATATATGTGTGTATATATGTGTAATGTGTGTGAAGATATATGTGTGTGAAGATATATGTGTGTATATATGTGATATGTGTGTGAAGATATATGTGTGTATATATGTGTAATGTGTGTGAAGATATGTGTGTATATATGTGTAATGTGTGTGAAGATATATGTGTGTATATATGTGATATGTGTGTGAAGATAAATGTGTGTATATATGTGATATGTGTGTGAAGATATATGTGTGTATATATGTGTAATGTGTGTGAAGATATATGTGTGTATATATGTGTAATGTGTGTGAAGATATATGTGTGTATATATGTGTAATGTGTGTGAAGATATATGTGTGTATATATGTGTAATGTGTGTGAAGATATATGTGTGTATATATGTATAATATGTGTAAAGATATATGTGTGTAATGTGTGTGAAGATATATGTATAATGTGTGTAAAGATATATGTGTGTAATGTGTGTGAAGATATATGTGTGTATATGTGTGTACTTTGTTTGAATATATATGTGTGTAATGTGTGTGAAGATATGTGTAATGTGTGTGTGTGTGTGAAGATATATGTGTGTGTGTATGTGTGCATATTTATGTTTATGTGCATGAACATTTATATGTACTTGTGCCTGTGTGCATATATATTGGTATGTGAGTGTGGGCATATTTGTGTGTTTCTGTACGTATTTATGTGTATGTGTTCTGTTTGTGAATAAGTGTATGTCAGTGAATATTTATGTGTGTGTGTGCTTACTTATGTGTATGTGTGCATATTTATGTACATGTGTATCTGTGTATGTATGTGAGTGTGTGCATATTTCTGTGTGTCTGTACATATTTATGTGTATGTGTGCTGTTTGTGCATATGTTTGTGAATATTTGTGTATGTGCATACTAATGTGTGCATCTGTGTGTGTATGTTGTGAGTGTGTGCATATTTATGTGCATATGTCTGTTTGGTTATGTGTTTGTGCATATATATGTAAACAAGACAGATATTTGTAACATATTGTTTTCTTTTCATGTAAAATTCCAATCCACAATAAAAATAATATTTCCCCAGTATGATCTTGTCTACACTAAAACATTTTTTGGATTGAAAGAGTTGAAAGTAACAGTTGCTTTACTGAAATACTCAAGTTTTATGTTAGTCTACATTGCTTGTGACCTTGTGTTTAAATTACTTTATTACTGTGTTCTCAAAAGATTCTAAAAATAGCAGCCAAAATAAGTGTCAGGAATTCACAATGCCTGTAAACTCCCTTTTTGTACAGCAATGTAAACCCTGTAAGGATTATTTATTATGTACACTGTCATGTGAATAAGCAGAACAAGCACTTTTAAAAGCAAAAAACAACTGAGTCAATGGCTACAAAAATAGCTCTGATTGGTATGCAAAGCATTATTGCATACCGTAGTACATTTCATAATGGGCCTGTCCGAGCATCTATTGAACAGCTGCAATTTATTTTTATAGTTGTACTACTCAAAGACATCTTTTAAATCTGGGTGCAAATTCAAATTACTGGAAATGTCTGGGTCAATTACTTTGTTTAAGATGACTGCATGGAGAAGGACGGTCTTAGACTTCTAAACTTCAGTAAAATTGTAGACATAAATCAGATTTGTTCAACTCTACTGTATATTTAAAGCCTATCTGAAGCAGTCCTTCATGGTTCAGAGCATTTATGGTAGAATAGGAAAGGTAAAGAAGCAGAAACAAATTATATTATATGGCAAATGCTGTATGCTGTGCTTTACAAGCACAACCAGACATGCATAGTGGCAGATTGTTTATTAGGCATTCCACAACTCCCACAATTCCATTGTGCATCATTAACAACAAATGTTATGTATGAATATATTACTTAGATCTGTCCAAATTATAATATAATTCAAATTTCAAGAAACTAATTTGAATAATTCTATGTAAGATTGGTTGAAAATAACAGTTCAGAATCCCATACATTTTGGATTAGACTTCATTATATATAATATTTTATATCTTCTGGTGGAAGCCATTTTTCTTGCCTACTGTCTTTATCATTATAAAATGAGGTTGATGTGAAAACGTTATTATAAGTATTTTTTTGCTATGTAAATATTAATATCTTCGTGCATTTTTATGTTTTGTTTTGTCCCAGAAAAAAAAACTTCTGCATGCAAATGGTTATTACCACCATCTGTTAAGTTTACGTCTTTTCTATTAAGTCAGTGCTTATTGTAAGGACAAAATCTCACTGCATGTTAAAAGGAGTTCAACATTATTTAGTTGTGGAAAGAATTATGTTCATGCCAGAGTTAAAGATACACTAAAATAAAATTTAAACTTTCATGATTCATACAGAGCAAAACTTTCCAATTTATACTTCCATTATCAAAATGCGCACAATCTTTTTATATGCACCCTTTTATGATTGGCTGTGAAGTCCCTTCACTGGCTCCCCATTCACAGCAGAGTTAAACTTTAAAGTCTCACCCTGACCTAAAAAACGCCCTTACCAATGCTGCCCCACCCTACCAGTCCTCACTCATCAACAAATATACTCCAGCCCACCCCCTAAGATCCAACAATAACCTGCTCCTTGCGTCTTCTACCATCACCTCCTCTCATGCTAGAATACAGGACTTTTATTGTGCGGCACCAACCATCTGGAATGTTCTTCCTTGGGCTGTCAGACTTTCCCCTAACCTGTCCTCCTTTAAACGTTCCCTAAAGACCTTTTTGTTCAGGGAAGCTTATCACCCGACTCAGTAACAAATGAATTTCACTTAACTAACAGTTGCCCTCATCTATCTCCTCACTAATATCATTCTCACCTTTGCAGTCCCCATCTCCTGTTTTCCATCCTCCTACCTATCTAGATTGTAAGTTCCCACAGGAATAGGGCCCTCAATTCCCCCTGTATTTGTCTGTAAAATGTTGTCTTTTATTATATTGTTTCTCCTTTGTACTTTTATCTTTGTACCCATGGGCAGCGCTCCAGAATCTGTTGGTGCTTTATAAATAAAGAATAATCATAAATAATAATATATTCACTATATATGTGGTCACCACTGTTAGTCATAGTAACATAGTAGATGAGGTTGAAAAAAAGACTGAAGTCCATCGAGTTCAACCTATACAAACTAATAGACTTACAAAAAGCTCCAGTTGAGCTTAAATTAATTCCATTAAAATGTGACCCATTTAACACAAGCAATCATATCCCTGAATTCTGTTTCTAGCCAGAAAAGTATCCAAACAATTTTTAAATGTATCTAAGGTATTGGCATTCACTACCTGTCAGGGTTTTTTCCCTGTTGTTTGCCATGTGCTACTGGCAGCAATTTTACTCACCTCTCTTCCTGACTATGGTGCATTGTGGGGGATGCTGCTCATTTCCTACACTTCCTTTAATGGCCAGACTGGTGTGCATCATCCATGTGAGACAGGATGCAGTCTCAGAATTGTGATGTCATCACTTATTATTTAAAGGGCCTCTGTTCAGTATGCTTTGCCTTTGCGTTGTCTCAGACCTGTTTGTGAGAGTTCCTGTGTATTACCTGGCTGCCTGATGTCCTTCCTGGTTCCTGATCCCTGGCTTGTTCCTGACTCTGCCTATTCGCTTTGGCTCCTGACTCGGCTCGTCTGACTACCAGCTCTGGTTTTGACTCTTGGCTTGTTATTTGACTTGTGAACTTTTTATTATTTTTTGCTATTAATAAAGGTGTGATTATTTTTGCACTTCTTGTCTCAGTCTGATTCCTGGCACCCTGACACTACCTCCTTTGGTAATGAGTTCCACAATTTTATTGCTCTTATAGTGAAAAAACGTTTCTGTTGCAGGAGATTAAATCTCCTTTCCTCCAGCCTTAAATTGTTTCTTCTTGTCACAAACAATTTTCTTGGAATAAAAAGAGCTTCTGCCACCTCTGTATATGGACCGTGAATATATTTATATTAAGTAATCATGTCATCTCTTGAGCACCTTTTTTCTAGGGAAAACAGACCCAGTTTGGATAGCCTCTCCTCATAGCTTAAATTCTCCATTCCCCTTATTATGTGGCCCTTCTCTGAACCTTTTCTAGGTCTGCAATGTTTTTTTTTGAGATTGGTCCCCAGAACTGCACTCCATACTCAAGGTGAGGTCTTACCAGGGATTTATATAGTGACATAATTATGCTTTCCTGCCTTGCATCAATGCTTCAAAAAAAAAAAAAAAATTTTAATAAGAAACCTATAGGGTATTGGACATGTATATATAGTTTGGTATATTCATTATACTGGAAAATATAATATTATTTATTTGAAGTCATTTTGTTATTTTCAAAAAAAAAATTTTTTATTGATAAATAATATTCGTAATTCCAGAACTAACATAGTGAATGTTTGTGGAGCACGCAGGCCCCTACAAGATATATAAGCAAAGAATTGAAACAAATTCAACATTTCAGGTTGGGATGTATTCATAAAATGAAGAGTGAGCGAGGTATAGCTCTTATCAGAAAAGTTAGGTTGGTTGGGGTGGGGGAAGGGCTGGGAAGAAGGGGTGGGGAGGAAGTGATGCTAGAGGAAGGGAGAGAGATCTTTTGCAGAGGGTATAAAGCAGAGGTCATCTAATGCGTATTTACGCTAGTATTTGGGGACCAATCAGTGGTGTGGCAGGATTGCCATTCTGCCCAAACTAGTTCGAATAGGTCCGAATTATATAGGGAGTAAAAGATAGGTTTCTCCATGTTATAGATATATGCCATATAGTTTAGAATGCATGACCATTTTGGGGGCGTCTCGGTTTTCCATGCCTTGGCTATGGTCACTTTAGTAGCTGTTAGCAAATATATTGCTAGGTATGCTTGGTGCTTAGGTAGTTTAGAAGTGCCTATATGTAGAAGGGCATTGGATGGAGTTATGGGAAGTGTTATGCCTAGTCTCGCTAATGCACGGAAACAAGTATTCCATAAGGGTCTCAGCTTGGGGCATTCCCACCATATGTGTAAAGAATCTCCTTTTCTGCCGCAATTACGCCAGCATAGGGGAGATGCAGAGTTAAACATTTTATTCAGTCTAGCAGGGGTGAGATACCAATGCGTTAAGAGTTTATAATAAGTTTCAAAGAGTGTAACTCAGTGTAGTGCTTTTTTGGTGAGAGAGATTACATGTTGCCATGCCTGTGGGGGTACGGTCTCATTCAGAACCGCTTCCCATTTGAGTAAATGAGGGAGCTTATTCTCAGAGTCTGAGTCTCCTATTAAGGTGTAGTGTATTGATAGGGGCCTATGTAGTTTGTTGCCTTGTTGCCAAGTCATTTCCCAGAGTGTTCGGGGTCTGTGCAATTCAGGTTGGAAACCCCAACTGAGAAGAAAGCTCTTCAGTCTGGTATATTCAAATGTCATGTGCCTGGGTAGGTTGAAGCCAGCCTTTATTTCTGAGAGTGTCATGAAGCGTGGGGTTGGTGAAGTGACCCAAATGTCAGCTACTGTCTGTATTCCGACTCGTGTCCATCCGTGAGGGTGAGAGTCAGGTAAACCTCGTAAGAGACCCGTCATGGGAGTGATAGGTGAAGGGTGTGGGGCGATATGTGGATAATGTCTCAGCTTATCCCACATGGCGAGGCATTCTCGTATTATGGTGTTATTAACTATTAATGTGTTATTTTCTTTTTAGGAACAAGATTTCATGGTATATTAATTTGCCATAGAAAACAGTTGCTGTAGCTTTTTTATTTTACCAGTGTGTTTTTGTTTCTAGCTTTGCACTGTATAAAATGTGTTTTTTGGAATTTATCGTTTTTTTTTTAACATTGTATTTGTATTGCTGCTATAGGTTTACACTGTACTGTACATATTTTACTTCTAATATTGTGTTCACAAGATTTGCTAACAATGTTACACATACGATGCTCACGACACATATATTTACAATTAGAGAACTCTTTCCTAAAGACAGACTGAATTAAAAAAACATAATCAATAAAATCCAAATGTGAGAAAACTCAACACTGTGCACTTATAATCAAAGAATATAGTCCTTAACATTCTTAAGCACGTTGTCATTTCCAGGGCTTGGGCAGATGACCTCAAAAAAAGAGAATACATCATAAAGTGAAGTTCTGTATAAATAAAGGCAAAAGGTATAGAGGAGCTTCACTCACGAGATAATACTGAAAATATGTATAAAAACATGGTAAAACATATAGAAGCACAACTTAAAATAACCAACCTCATGACTGAGAGAACACAGAACTGCCACCTGGCACTCTCTGCCAATCTTGGAACCAACGTCTGTGTAACTAAGTAGTGGTCCCACCTCCTGTGATGTATAAGCCTGTATATGAAATGGTATTCAAGAATTTTAAGGACTATATCCTTTGATTATAAGTGCACAGTGTTTGTTTTGTATTACATTGAGAAACCATGTTTAAATGACAGTATGTGTGTGAAGGAGGGGATTTTAGAACATCCTTGTGAGTTAAGAGCCCGATGTAACATATTAAAAAATTGAGGTATGTTCCAATAGAATAAAAGAGATTAAAACAATCTTAGAAATCTATGTTGTGGGTTCTTTCATAGGATTTGCAATACATAAACTCCACAAGAAATTGCATTTGGATATCTTGACTGTTCCAATAGCTTTTTTTCCAATGTTAAATGTGTTATACATACTTAATTCACAAATTAATGAATGTCATTGTTTCCAAAGCTAAGATATACCCATATATTATTTGATCATTCTATCCTAGTAAACCAAATAATAAATGTAAAGTGGTACCTAGGGATTGTAATAATAAAATAAAAAAATCTCAAAGAAAAATGAAGGAAATAAAGTTAAAATCCCCTCCAAAAGCAATCCTATTCTGCACATGACCACGGATGTCTTATGTACAATTATGGAAATAACTGTAAAATTGCATAAAGAAAGAGAAGTGCTCTACCAGGAACGGTCAACAGCTGCGTAGCTTGTACTATGGTGAGTTACCACCCCGGAGCAGCCTCTTTTAGCCCAATTGTGCTTTTCACAGAGGAGAACTTTCCTAAAGTACATCAGTCCAGCCCCACAAAAACCAGGCACTCCTCCTCTAAACAAGGAACATTAAAACCCCAGACGATCGTTTTGACCTAACTGTACAAAAACAGACATGTTAACAATACATTTTTATTCTAATGGAAATTAGAAAGAATCAACATTATTACTAACTAGCCGGACAGATAGGTCAGCATGCTAAGGCACTGTAGCTGAGCTCTGTAGCAACCCAAGGGTTGCAGGTTTGATCCCCGGCGAGGTCCACTCAGCCTTTCATCCTTCCAAAGTTGATAAATTGAGCAGCGCCTTGAGACCCTTACGGGTGATTAGCCGCACTTTACAAGTACCCAATACATACATACTAACAAGATTAAACCAGACCTACTAATAATAGTAATAAAGCAAGTCCAGGTAATTAAAATACAGTCTATATAGTCAAATTTCAGTAATAAAATGTGAAAATAAATGGGAGCTACCTGAATTCTTTATTGCAAATCATTGATAATTTATCTTAAATAAAACATAAAAAAATTGTTAAAAAAGAAAACATTTAATGACTAAGAGGTAAAAGAGTTGCAAGTTTCAGGTCGTTAAAGTCCCTTTGTCAGACTCCTGTGTCCTCAGTATTTTGGTTCTTTGGGCATAATGTGAGGTCCTTCCTCGTGTTCATTGCCAGAGATCAACTACAGCTGGTTATCATAATACACAATGGGTTAGTGGCCAATGTCAAAAGCACTTCCTACAGGGGTCAAGTCCTACAAAAAAATAGCATGGAACTCACCAAGGCTTCCACCACCCCTCACAATTAATTGTTATATATATATATATATATATATATATACACACACACACACACACACACACTGTATTTAAATGTATTATATGCATACATTCTATACACTTTGGTTAATGCAAGCAAATTAAATCCAGTGAAGGGTTTAATGGTTGCTTTTGGGCCTGAGAATCCTCGTCTTTCACAGAGTCTCACCCACTTAAGGTGAAATAGTCCTTTTTCTGTTTTGTTCCCTGTCCAGAGGGAACTTAGTTCCTCCTGCAAAAATAGCGCAGGAACTCCATTCCCATGCGTTCCCGCTGGACTTGACCCCTGACTTCCTGTATTTACTGCAGGGAGATAGACCTATAGTAACCCATACAGCATTTAGAGAGAAAAACAACCCCTTATTTGAAGTAATCTGCTTTATAAATGTGGGTGTGTAGATAGTTAAAAAAGTTGCTTCTTTATTCTGGTAAGGCCTGGGAATTCATTATAACTACTGCATACATAAGTGGTGCTCCACATTTATAGCTAATCTATTGTTCTACAAGCAAAAGGAAATAACAGCATTAGCAGAACATGCACACATTTAATGGTGTCTGATTCTCTTTCATTGTTTTACAGACAAGTTCAGCACTTGCACACCTCATGTGGGGCAAGGGTAACAGGGACACTTGTTCCTCTAAGACACAGAAGATCACTGTGAAACAATGATCTATAATACTATCTAGAGAGTGAAAATTTAAATTTGAAGAGGGATTTCCCTCTACATTAGAGGTTACTACAGGGAGTGCAGAATTATTAGGCAAATGAGTATTTTGACCACATCATCCTCTTTATGCATGTTGTCTTACTCCAAGTTGTATAGGCTCGAAAGCCTACTACCATTTAAGCATATTAGGTGATGTGCATCTCCGTAATGAGAAGGGGTGTGGTCTAATGACATCAACAACCTATATCAGGTGTGCATAATTATTAGGCAACTTCCTTTCCTTTGGCAAAATGGGTCAAAAGAAGGACTTGACAGGTTCAGAAAAATCAAAAATAGTGAGATATCTTTCAGAGGGATGCAGCACTCTTAAAATTGCAAAGCTTCTGAAGCGTGATCATCGAACAATCAAGCGTTTCATTCAAAATAGTAAACAGGGTCGCAAGAAGCGTGTGGAAAAACCAAGGCGCAAAATAACTGCCCATGAACTGAGAAAAGTCAAGCGTGCAGCTGCCAAGATGCCCTTGCCACCAGTTTGGCCATATTTCAGAGCTGCAACATCACTGGAGTGCCCAAAAGCACAAGGTGTTCAATACTCAGAGACATGGCCAAGGTAAGAAAGGCTGAAAGACGACCACCACTGAACAAGACACACAAGCTGAAACGTCAAGACTGGGCCAAGAAATATCTCAAGACTGATTTTTCTAAGGTTTTATGGACTGATGAAATGAGAGTGAGTCTTGATGGGCCAGATGGATGGGCCCGTGGCTGGATTGGTAAAGGGCAGAGAGCTCCAGTCCGACTCAGACGCCAGCAAGGTGGAGGTGGAGTACTGGTTTTGGCTGGTATCATCAAAGATGAGCTTGTGGGGCCTTTTCGGGTTGAGGATGGAGTCAAGCTCAACTCCCAGTCCTACTGCCAGTTTCTGGAAGACACCTTCTTCAAGCAGTGGTACAGGAAGAAGTCTGCATCCTTCAAGAAAAACATGATTTTCATGCAGGACAATGCTCCATCACACGCGTCCAAGTACTCCACAGCGTGGCTGGCAAGAAAGGGTATAAAAGAAGAAAATCTAATGACATGGCCTCCTTGTTCACCTGATCTGAACCCCATTGAGAACCTGTGGTCCATCATCAAATGTGAGATTTACAAGGAGGGAAAACAGTACACCTCTCTGAACAGTGTCTGGGAGGCTGTGGTTGCTGCTGCACGCAATGTTGATGGTGAGCAGATCAAAACACTGACAGAATCCATGGATGGCAGGCTTTTGAGTGTCCTTGCAAAGAAAGGTGGCTATATTGGTCACTGATTTGTTTTTGTTTTGTTTTTGAATGTCAGAAATGTATATTTGTGAATGTTGAGATATTATATTGGTTTCACTGGTAAAAATAAATAATTGAAATGGGTATATATTTGTTTTTTGTTAAGTTGCCTAATAATTATGCACAGTAATAGTCACCTGCACACACAGATATCCCCCTAAAATAGCTAAAACTAAAAACAAACTAAAAACTACTTCCAAAAATATTCAGCTTTGATATTAATGAGTTTTTTGGGTTCATTGAGAACATGGTTGTTGTTCAATAATAAAATTAATCCTCAAAAATACAACTTGCCTAATAATTCTGCACTCCCTGTAGTATGCAAATGATCACCAGCTGACCCTGGCACTCCCATTTAAACATCAAACTAGGGCCAGTGTCACTTACAGTATATTTGGAAAGGAAAGAGGGCATGCATACCTTGCCCAAAAATGCAGCTACTTCTCTCTTAAATCAACATTTTATATAGTTTTAAAATGTAGCATTTCATGAAAAGACATTTTTTCTTAACTAAATTTCTGGTGGTATTTGATGTTGAAATATGCCAAAACATTAATTGATTTTCCATTGATTCATTGTTCATTCCAATTTGTATTAAAAAAAAGTAGGTGTATTAGGGGTAGAGGTATAACTGGATCTCATGGGGTCCCAGGGTAAAGGTTGGGGCCCCCAAGTTCCCCTCTCTGGTTGTTTGCACTAAGCAAAACCTGAGCCAGCAGCCACACATGAGAAAGAGGAGATGCATCTGTGTAACTGTGAGGCCAATTTAACAAATGTCTTGCGGACCTGATTCGACAGTGCGGATCAGGTCCGCAAGACATCGCTGAATGCGGAGAGCAATACACTCTCCGTATTCAGCATTGCACCAGCAGCTCTTGAGAGCTGCTGGTGCAACGCCGCCCCCTGCAGACTCGCGGCCAATGGTCCAACCGGAAGGGAGGTGTCAATCAACCCGATCATACTCGATCGGGTTGAATTTCGGTGATTCCTGTCCGCCTGCTCAGAGCAGGCGGACAGGGTTATGGAGCAGCAGTCTTTGTGACCGCTGCTCCATAACTTGCAATTCTGGCGAGTCTGAAGACTCGCCAGAAACACGGGCCGTCGGAGCTTGATAGATAGGCCCTTATGAGTCATCTACCCCCTGATTAGTCTGAGGCAGGAGATATGCACTTGTGCAGACTTCCTCTACAAATATGGTGGCAGGATTTTCTGTGTCAGTCATATTGGAAACTCTATGTCATTGTAAACATATCCATCATTTGAATGACATGTTATTACATTACAGTATACTATATATGACAGTGTATAAAAATATAAGGGAAGCGGTGGGGTTTTTATTTTTTATTTTGCATTTGATAATAGTTGCAGCATTAAAGGGACATGAATTAAATTTTTCTTCTTTCATGGTTCATATAGAACTTTGGATTTTTAACAAGTTTAAATTTTGCTAATATTATTACATTTGATTGATTCTCTTTGTATCCTTTATTGAAGAAGCAGCAGTGCACTACTGGGAACTAGCTGAACACATTGGTAAGCTAATAATACGAGTCATAAATATTACGAGTCATAAATGTACTACTAGCTCCCAGTAGTGGATTGCTGCACCTGACCTAGGTATGCTTTCCAACAAAGGATACTAAAAGAACAATGTTTAAACTTGCATGCTCAAAATCAGGAAAGTTTAAATGTACTATCCCTTTAAAGGGACATAAAACTAAAAAGTTTTCTTTCATGATTCAGATATAGAATATTTGAAGGAGTAGCAATGCACTACTGGGAGCTAGCTGAATGCATTGGGTGAGCCAATAACATGAGCCATATATGGGCAGCCACCAATCAGCAGCTCCTGAGCCTACCTAGGTATTCTTTTCATCAAAGGAGAGCAGGAGGACAAAACAAATTAGATAAAAGAAGCAAATTAGAGAGGTGCTTAAAATCCCATGTCCTATCTGAATCATGAAAGGAAAAAATTGGGTTTCATGTTACTTTAATGCCTCATAAAAAATTTGGATTTCAGTAAAACAATAATAAATATTTATTTAAACATCAATTTTTTTCTTGTGACATCTAAAGAGTATTTCAAAATGTGTCATTTTAGAAAAATCTATCGGCTAGATTTAGAGTTTTGTCGGTAACGACCCGCGTATCTAACGCTGGCTTTTTTCCCCCCGCACCTTTTAAATACCACTGGTATTTAGAGTTCACAGAAGGGCTGCGTTAGGCTCCAAAAAGGAGGTGTATAGCATATTTACTGCCACTGCAACTCTCAATACCAGCGGTGCTTACGGACGCGGCCAGCTTCAAAAACGTGCTCGTGCACGATTCCCCCATAGAAAACAATGGGGCAGTTTGAGCTGAAAAAAAACCTAACACCTGCAAAAAAGCAGCGTTCAGCTCCTAACGCAGCCCCATTGTTTCTTATGGGGAAACACTTCCTATGTCTGCACCTAACACCCTAACATGTACCCCGAGTCTAAACACCCCTAACCTTACACTTATTAACCCCTAATCTGCCATCCCCGCTATCACTGACACCTGCATATTTTTTTTAACCCCTAATCTGCTGCTCCGTACACCGCCTCAACCTACATTATAGCTATGTACCCCTAATCTGCTGTCCCTAACACCGCCAACCCCTATATTATATTTATTAACCCCTAATCTGCCGCCCCCAACGTCGCCTCCACCTACCTACAATTATTAACCCCTAATCTGCCGACCGGACCTCGCCGCTACTCTAATAAATGTATTAACCCCTAAAACTAAGTCTAACCCTAACACCCCCCTAAGTTAAATATAATTTAAATCTAACGAAATAAATTAACTCTTATTAAATTAATTATTCCTATTTAAAGCTAAATACTTACCTGTAAAATAAATCCTAATATAGCTACAATATAAATTATAATTATATTGTAGCTATTTTAGGATTAATATTTATTTTACAGGCAACTTTGTATTTATTTTAACCAAGTACAATAGCTATTAAATAGTTATTTACTATTTAATAGCTACCTAGTTAAAATAATTACAAAATTACCTGTAAAATAAATCCTAACCTATGTTACAATTAAACCTAACACTACACTATCAAAAAATTTATTAAATAAAATACCTACAATTATCTACAATTAAACCTAACACTACACTATCAATAAATTAATTAAATACAATACCTACAAATAAATACAATTAAATAAACTAACTAAAGTACAAAAAATAAAAAAATATTTACAAACATTAGAAAAATATTACAACAATTTTAAACTAATTACACCTACTCTAAGCCCCCTAATAAAATAACAAAGCCCCCCAAAATAAAAAAATGCCCTAACCTATTCTAAAATTAAAATAGAAAAGCTCTTTTACCTTACCAGCCAATCAGATTGAGCTAACATTCTATTGGCTGATTGGAACAGCCAATAGAATGCAAGCTCAATCTGATTGGCTGATTGGATCAGCCAATCGGATTGAACTTGAATCTGATTGGCTGATTCCATCAGCCAATCAGAATTTTCCTACCTTAATTCCGATTGGCTGATAAAATCCTATCAGCCAATCGGAATTCGAGGGACGCCATCTTGGATGACGTCCCTTAAAGGAACCTTCATTCTGTTTTAGGACGTCGGAAGAGGAGGATGGATCCGCGCCGGAGGTCTTGAAGATGGAGCCGATCGTCATCGGATGGAAGAAGATAGAAGACGCCGCTTGGATGCCGATGTTTGCCGGTCCGGATCTCCTCTTCTGCCCGGACAGGATGAAGACTTCTGCCCGATGATGGAATTCTTCAGCCGCCGCTTGGATCAAGACTTCAGCCGGAGGATGGACGTCTTCAGCCCCCGCTTGGGCTTGGATCAAGACTTCAGCCGGAGGATGGACGTCTTCAGCCCCCGCTTGGGCTTGGATCAAGACATCGGAGCCTGGACGGATCGGTGGTACCCGGTGTGGTGAAGATAAGGTAGGGAGATCTTCAGGGGCTTAGTGTTAGGTTTATTTAAGGGGGTTTGGGTTAGATTAGGGGTATGTGGGTGGTGGGTTGTAATGTTGGGGGGGGGGTATTGTATGTTTTTTTTTCCAGGCAAAAGAGCTGAATTATTTGGGGCATGCCCCGCAAAAGGCCCTTTTAAGGGCTGGTAAGGTAAAAGAGCTTTTCTATTTTAATTTTAGAATAGGGTAGGGCATTTTTTTATTTTGGGGGGCTTTGTTATTTTATTAGGGGGCTTAGAGTAGGTGTAATTAGTTTAAAATTGTTGTGATATTTTTCTAATGTTTGTAAATATTTTTTTATTTTTTGTACTTTAGTTAGTTTATTTAATTGTATTTATTTGTAGGTATTATATTTAATTAATTTATTGATAGTATAGTGTTAGGTTTAATTGTAGTTATGAACTATTTAATAGCTATTGTACCTGGTTAAAATAAATACAAAGTTGCCTGTAAAATAAATATTAATCCTAAAATAGCTACAATATAATTATAATTTATATTGTAGCTATATTAGGGTTTATTTTACAGGTAAGTATTTAGCTTTAAATTGGAATAATTTATTTAATAAGAGTTAATTTATTTCGTTAGATTTAAATTATATTTAACTTAGGGGGGTGTTAGTGTTAAGGTTAGACTTAGCTTTTGGGGGTTAATACATTTATTAGAGTAGCGGTGAGGTCTGGTCGGCAGATTAGGGGTTAATACTTGAAGTTAGGTGTCGGCGATGTTAGGGAGGGCAGATTAGGGGTTAATACTATTTATTATAGGGTTATTGAGGCGGGAGTGAGGCGGATTAGGGGTTAATACATTTATTATAGTAGCGGTGAGGTCCGGTCGGCAGATTAGGGGTTAATAATTGTAGGTAGGTGGCGGCAACGCTGGGGGGGGCAGATTAGGGGTTAATAAATATTATGTAGGGGTCGGCGGTGTTAGCGGCAGCAGATTAGGGGTTCATAGGGATAACCTAGGTGGCGGCGGTGTGCGGTCGGCAGATTAGGGGTTAAACATTTTTAATAGAGTGGTGGCGATGTGGGGGGACCTCGGTTTAGGGGTACATAGGTAGTTTATGGGTGTTAGTGTACTTTAGAGCACAGTAGTTAAGAGCTTTATGAACCGGCGGTAGCCCAGAAAGCTCTTAACTCCTGGCTTTTTTCTGCGGCTGGAGTTTTGTCGGTAGATTTCTACCGCTCACTTCAGCCAAGACTCTAAATACCGTTAGAAAGATCCCATTGAAAAGATAGGATACGCAATTGGCGTAGGGGGATCTGCGGTATGGAAAAGTCGCGGCTGCAAAGTGAGCGTTAGACCCTTACCTGCAAGACTCTAAATACCAGCGGTAGCCCAAAACCAGCGTTAGGAGCCTCTAACGCTGGTTTTGACGGCTAACGCCAAACTCTAAATCTAGCCGTATGTGTCTTTACTGAGTACGGCTTGGCCTTATCCACCAATACAGCTGTTGGCGCTGTCTCTACCATCCGGTGACCATTTAAATAACAGGTGGGCAAGGCAAGCTTGCGGGAATATCAAGGTTTTTTGTTCTTACTAAAACAATTTCCTTCACATTTAGGGTAGTGTCACCTTTAGCAACTCCTTCAAATATTTATCTCAATTAATATATAATTATTTCTTCAATGTTTCCCCCAATATTCTAATAGTCAATCTCCTGCACTAAGGACAATATAGAATGCTATGGATTTAGGGTCTTGCTTTGAGAAGATCAGAAAGGTCAAACAACCATTGATTGAGTAAAATATTTTTACTAGTTATAGTCAAGATGTATAGGAACAAAGTCTCAAATTTCCCTGTAACAGAACATAAAAGTTTGAAGAAAAAAAAAATGAAAAAATATATATTCTGGGAATTATTTTAAAATAAAAGGCACATAGAAGTGATGCATTAACTCTCTTGCATACCTTCCAGTGTGCTATCTAATCTACCATAGGGTAATTTTAAAAAGGCAGTGTACTATAAAATAGTTTTTCCCTTAATGTGTTTCCAATGATCTATTATACCAGTGGAAGAATATAAAATGTATTTGAAAAAATATATATACTATTTAAGTTTATTTTTGTATTTGAAATAGCTGGTTTTGTTCTTTGAAACCACAATCCATTAAAATTTGTTGAGCTTGCAGGGAATACAGATTTCATTTTTTATCACTTTATGTACACACCCATGCTTTTTATAGTATCTCTGTCAGTATGCCAAAGCCCAATACTTAGAGAGAACAATTGAAAATTAACATTTTATTGCTTATCTCTCATACCTCCCACTGGAAGTGTAATTTCTTCTGCTGGTTATGTATACACATATTTTCTATAGCCTATACATAAGTATAGTGTATGTAGGGATACCACAGATAGGTATTTCAAATACTGATATAAATGTAAAGGAGCTGATTGTAAACAATTTAATACACTCCAGCAGGTAAAATGGAAAATTGGGGGTAAACTGTCCAATTAAAGAAATTGGTTTTTATTTTTGTTTTTAATAGAATTAAATTAACTTTTTGCCAGGTCATTCTCCATAATAGCCCCAAGCTTCTGTCTCCATCTTTAAATACCAATGGCCAATGAACCTTGCTTGTTGCTGTAGGGGAAGTATCAGTATACATGAATCACTATAATGCCCTGTTAAAAATCTTTTGAAACAACAAATGTTCAGATGGTTGTCAAACTTCTAATTTAACAGCTGGTCAGTATTTGTTGTTACAAATTAGTTACATCACTATTACCTACATCTCCAGCACAGATTAGAAGCATCTAAAACAAATCTATTCCGCACTATGGCCTGAAATACCAGAGAGCAAATAAAGAGTAATATTAATGTATTGCTTGTGTTACTTTTGAAGAAGAAAACGTAGCCCTAAATATGCCACTCGCTAAACAGCCTGATTAATACTGGTGCGGATTACAGCGCATCTTCATCTTTTTCGCAGAACTTTCAAATTTGAAGCTGTTCTAAACCATTACAAAGCACTGTGTTGTTTGATATTTGTTTTTAAAATGACTAATGAATTTTTTTTTTTTAGCAGCATTTGTTCATTTCCAGCAACAAATTGAATGAACAAATAGAGCGCTCTGTTTATTCTGTTTGTTACTGAAAATGGTTGCTGCAAATCACAACTTTTTTATTCTTTTTCAAAACAAATGAGGTTTGTGCGTGTCTGTTTAAGTGAAACTAAACACTAAATACATTTCGTACACCGACCTCTAATCATGGAGGCTGCCATATTGGAACCTAGGTTACACTACAGGTTGCTGCACAGGAGTTGCTGCACATGTGTAAACAAGTCAGCACTGAAGTGCAGTGAAAGATACATTTCAATATGGCGGCACTCATGACTAGAGAGAGGTGAGGAATAACCTGAATAATATGCTTGTAAGATGTATTTTGTTTTTAATGTCCCTTTAATAAACACTTGTTTTGTTTTATTAGAATTTAAAATATTGCTCTAATTACACTTTTAAAACATGATACCTGTACATCAATTAAATATAATTATCAGAATATTAATTCATTATTGCAATTAAATGTTGGGAAGTTTAAAAAATGTAATTAGAAAATAACTCAAAATGTTTGTTAATTGCACATCATGAATAGACAGTAAAACCCAATACATTGTATATTAATTAGCTACCTATGTTTAGGCTGCATATCATTTTCTTTGTTGCAGATATATGAAAAAATCTTACAAATGATTTCATTGAAAAGTCTGTGATCCCCTGGTTTAATATATTTCTTACTTTTTTTTATCTTGCAATCAAAAGGAAGATTATCCTGAGAATTATATGCAGATGTATTCTATTTAAACTATATTTATATTTAAATATTGAAGAAATAAGTAAAGATTTTTTATTTTATGTAAAATACTTTAGTTTCTATAAAGTAAATATCACCACCGTTTTGACATCTATGTTTTCCTCAAGTTGCTAAAGAAAATACGGGACGGATAAACCGTGCAAACAATGTAGAATATCACAATTTTATTATAACTATTTAAAGTCCCTTTAACATTGATATATTTCACACAACCATTGTTTGCACACAAGTGCTTGTCCCTAACTGCCGTCAGCAGAAGAGATTAAATAAAGGAAAACCTAGATGTCAATATTATTCTGCCCATTACTTTTTTTGGAAACTTACGGGTATTGGAAAGCCCCAATTTTACAAAAATAATTATAGGAAATGGGGATAAAATCATTTTTGCTACATATTTAAAATTTTTATATTACAAACTCAAAATATTTAATGTCTCTTTAACTAGATTTTGCTGGCAATTTGCTTACTAATGAATTTAAATGGAACATATTTTAATGTCTCAGAAAAGTAAGCTAAAAATCTCCAAAACTGCCCTACCATATTTTCACATAGGAATTCTGATAAAGTGGATATGGGGCCACTGTCTCTGATGCGTGATATTATTTAAATGAATGAACGCTGACTTGGGGAATGCAGATTTAAAAGGACATTAAACACAAAATAGATAGAATGATGCACTCAAAGAAAAGATTAGTCTCAGAATAACATGTAAATGTGTTTTTTAAAGTTTCATTAGTTGTTTAAATATTGAAAAAAATAAGTGTAAAATTGTAGTGTCTATAAAACAGTGGTAGCTGCCATGTTGTAACTTAGGTTACCTTCTCTGCTGTGGCCAATTAGGGACAGTTATAAATAGGTCCCTAGAGTGTGCAGCCAATGGCTGTGTGGAATATAACAGTTTTTCTGTGTATACAATGTTTCATTTTATATTGCAATCTCAAACTGTTTAATGTCCCTTTAAGTAAAAAAAATGTACTTTACAGGAGTGGATTGTTTTTTTTTCTAATTAGATGTTTTCTATATAATAAGCATTAGATACAGCTGCAAGTGACATTTAAAGTGTTGTTCACATCAAGCAGTGCATTATTGTAGCATGTCAGTGTATACAAGCCATTTAAAATAATTCCTAGTATGGGTTTTGCACAAAGGTAATTTCTGATGGATTCAAAGTAACTTCCAAGGAAAATTTAACCTAAATTATATATTAGAAATGTAGTGCTGCATTGCAAAATGTCTTAGAAAAAAATGGCATGTTAGCACAATTTACAAGGTTTTGCAAATGAAGAGCAGTTCAGAGATACAACTCTTGTAAAGACTGATGGAAGCCATGTTCTTGATCTCCTTTGCTTTTAGTCATTTATGATGCATATGATAAATGTGTTCTCTGATCTAACCAATCACTGCGTAGATCGCTGCAGGCTCAGGTAAGAGGGCATGAAAGTCATGATTCAGACTGATAATGCATTGTTAAGACAAATTTAAATTCACTTATTTTATCAAATGCACTCTGTTCTTTTGATATCCTTTGTTAAACGCCATAAGCACATATATTTAGCAGCAGCAATACTCTACTGGGAGATAGCTGGTGGCTACACACATTTTTGTCTTGTCTTTGGCTCACCAAATGTGTTCCGTTAGCTCCCAGTAGTGCATCGCTGCTCTGAAACTGACTTTAACTATGTGTTTAAACTTTTCAGCCGTTAAACACATAGTTGCATGCAAAAAAAGTACAATATCAAAAAGCTGTAACACATTAGAACATTTTCTTTTTGCACTTTTATATCCCTTTAAATATGATGGAAAACGTTAGCCTCTCTGCAGGGAGTGGAACTAAAATAATATTCAAAGCAAGTAAATAACAAGTGTATATTAAAATGCTGTTTTATATCCCTTAAAGTGACGGTAAATCCAAGTGTTTCAAAAATGCCAGGATTTACCAGCACCAAAAATAAACTTTCATTGATTACTTTGTAAAAAAAGGTGCGCTAAACTTACCCTTTCTGTGCCACTGCCTCCTCTATAAACTCAGCGGCTCCGTGATCTGAAGTGAAATTGTCACCTCTAAACCAATAGCCGTGCTAGCATAGAGAACAATGCCGTATGGCAAGCATGGCTATTGGTTTAGAGCTGGAAATGTGACCTCTTTGAAAGAAAAGAGTGTAAGTTTAGCATACTTTTTTACAAAGTGATCACTGAAAGTCCTATTTTTTTTTTAGGAAAAATTATAATGTTTAATATCCCTTTAAACAGTTTTATTAAAAAAAGGTATTATTATTTTTTTATATAAATGTTATTTTTCTTTAAAGGGACATGGAACCTAAATATTTTCTTTCATGATTCAGACAGAACATACAATTTTAAACAATTCCCCAATGTACTTCTATTATCAAATTTGCTCCATTCTCTTGGTATCCTCTTTTAGTAATGTACTACTGGGAGCTAGCTAAACTTCTGGTCAGCCAATGACAACAGGCATATATGTGCACTACTGATCAGCAGCTAGCTCACAGTAATGCATTGCTGTTTCTGAACCTACCTAGGCATGCTTTCCTACGAAGGATACCAAGAGAATGAAGCTAATTAGATAAAATAAGTAAATTGGAAGTTCTTTGTAATTGCATGGTCTATCAATCATGAAAGAAAAAATGTGGATTTCTTATCTCTTTAACAAACGAGTGATATATTAAAGGGACATGAAACACAATTTTTTTCTTGCATGATGCAGATAGAGCATACAATTGTAAACAACTTTCCAATGTACTTATTTTATCTAATTAGTTTCATTCTTTTGATATTCTTTGTTGAAAAACATACCTTGGTGGGCTCAGGTGTTGGGAGCTAGCTGCTAATTGGTGGCTGCCCATATATGCCCCTTGCCATTGGCTTACCGATGTCTTCTGCTAGCTCCCAGACTATAGTAAAGTAAATGCTGCTCCTTCAATAAAGGATACCAAAAGAGTGAAGTAAATTTGATAACAGAAGTAAATTGGAAATTTGTTTACAAATGTATGCTCTATCTGAATCATGATGAATCATGTATCTCTTTAACACGTCTTTAGCAGTGTTTATTAGCATATAAATACCTTGATGTATTTCTTTAAGACTTTCCCCGTTATACTCTCATATATTAAAAACAAAATGTTAAATTTGTTATATAAGAAGTTTACCTTGATGATAGACCCCAGTGTTGATGAAACAATTTACTGACTACTTGAATAATTTAATTTGCAAAACAGGGGTATTGTGAAGTAAAAAAAACGAATTACCTGGAGAGTCGTTAAGACTGAAGGAAATGCGAACCGGTTTGTCAGTGGGTATTCTTGTAGTAATCATGAGGGCAATGTGACTGAGACTTTTCAAGCCACGTTATTACTGTAAACAAAAAAATATTGTTAAGTTTACAAAGCAGTAGCGCATGAAAAAGGTACACGAAATAGATAGGTCATAGTACAATTCATTTTTTATTATACGGATATCAAAAAATAATTTAATAGCTTCAATTTGTTAGATAGTAGATATTTATAATTTCAAAAATTCTATCATTTTTCAATTGGGATGTCCTTGTGTATAAAGCAGGAATAGATTTTATATTGTTTCACATTTAAAGAGCCTTTTTAAATACTGTTTCATTAATATGATGATAAACACAATAGTAAACCAATGATACAATTGTACAATAGATCATTATTTAATCTCATTCACATGTTTAATTGTTATAGGGAAAAACAAACACATATTTATTGCCAAGTTTTAAAACTATTTCAAAACCAAAATCTAAAATGATTTGCTCTGCTCCACTTTTATGAAAAGGGGTAAGATGCATATTTAGGAAAGTTTTCCCTAGAACATAAAATGCAATGCATTATGGGTACTTGAACAGATGGAATTTGACCAGATCTTCAATTCTAAAAAAAAATAAATTTAAAAGCTATTTGATTTAAGTGTGCGTGTTTGTGTGTATATACCCAGTATATTTTTTAATATGTCTTTTCACATTATGTAAATGTATGTGTGTGTATATATATATATAAATATATATATATATATATATATATTAACAAATACATAAAAAAAATCTAGAAATCTATATATTACAAAATGTAATTATTATTAATAATAATAATAATAATACATTATTTTAGTTAGAAACCAAAGCATAAACAAATGTTTGTGTGCTAGAACAATAGCTTTACAGGGAACAGCAAAAGTAAATTGATTAATATCTCTATCTCTTTGCAAACACAATCAATTTATTTTTTTTGTTTGTTTTTGTAATAAAACTTAACCCTTAGTTGTATGCATTGGATAAGACTATAGTAAATGTGCTTGCTCTATAATAAGAGGGGGCTTTAAAGTTGACTCTTGTTTTCACACATAAGCAGACGCACATAGGGACAGTAGCAATATGCGGTGTGAGATGATTTTGAAATGCTCAGACAGGAAATTAGTGTGTAGCTCAATGACTTAAACAACTGTCTGTAATAGTGGCAGAAGTTTATTTGCAAAATCTGTATCACAACTCAGATTAAGTGATGTTACAGCCTCAAGGGGTCTAGTTCTGCTTCCACACCTGTTGTCTTACCTCACTCAGTTGAGTGTGTCTGGGCTTGATTAATCCTGGGTCTGCCACTAGCTTGGCCAATCTTTGCCTGTATGGAGTAAAGAGTCAACAGCAGTACAGTCTGCACCTGCTGCATAGCACACACTGACAGGGCTGAGAGGTTGTAGCAGCTGTTATGGCAGCATGGTATGGGCTACCTGCACTGCAAAAAGGCTTTGCTCTCCCAAAGGACGTTCCTTTTTCCACTTCTGTCCTGTGAGCTGCTTTCTTTTTTTCCTTCTTTCCTTACACTGAGCATTTAGGATGTTCCATGCTGCATACTCCTGTCAGTGGCTTTAAGAAGTGACAAACCAGGGAAGTTCAAGGCTTTTAATTGATTACTTCAGAGGACAAGAATGTTTTCAGCATGACCCAATCAGTGTCTGAGTCTATTCCAGCTAACTGGCAAAGATAGCATGACACCAGTCAGCAAAAATGTCTGCAGTTTCAATCAGCTAAGGATGACATCGTCAACTGGGACTGACTGCAAGCAGGTTATCAAATAATAGCATTAGCCAACAAAGCCACAGTAATAACTGGATGAAAGCTGTATGTTTTACCATTTTATATTGCAAACATGTCTGACTCTGTTCAGTGGCTCTTTAACACAAGCAGCTACATTTTATTTATCTCAATTTTAATTTCTTCTCAACCTTCAAAAGCACAAAAATTAAGTAGTCAAAACCTAAAATATATTGAAGTATTTGTGAAATATGTGCATAGTGTATATTAGCCATAATGCACTGCAATTTTAAATACATGTTTTACAAGTATTTGACACTGACGTTTTGTCAGGAAATAAAAGCAAACTCAGAGTGATCCAGGAATACAACTACAATCTAAACATTAGTTCACCCATCCTTTTATTTACAGCTTATAACAATATAGTTTAGATGATTTTTTAAGACAATTATTTTATCTTCCCTTGCATTTATTTTCTATAGCAACTAATTATAATTTTATTTATTTTTTACAAAAATTGTTAATTATTTATGCAAGAACTGTGTAGATTTTACAAAAATGGCCATCAAGGTTTTTTTTTGGATAAATAGTGCAGCTATATAATTCTGTACCTTTTTTATTTTTATTTTTTAACAACGTATCATCATTTTTTATAAACCTGTAATATAACTGAAATAACTCCAGTCTTAGCATTTTTAATTTACAAAGTGACAGGCCTACTGCCCCTAGTCTGCGCTAACATTATTAAACCCCTTAACTGCTGATCTATCCCCCCCCCCCCCCTGTACTGAGCTGTTTTGGAGTTTTAGCTTACATATTAAATCTTTTTTTTGTTAGGAGACCCAGCAGATTCAAACTATACCATTGTTTAATGTGTATATCATGACATCTGAGAAACCAGCAACTAAAAGTGTGTTTTTTAAATTAAACTTTTAATTAACAAGGTTATAAACAACAGTTTATGTGTTTTTTTTTTGGCCTAAATTATATAGTAAAAAGGAAAGGACATCCTAATAAAAATATGGGTCTTTCATTGTAGTTATTTAAGGGGCCCCATGAGATTCAAATAAAGGGACATTTATTCATGGCAAATGGTCACTATAGCCAAACCTAATCCCCTGACCAGTAAAACATATTGGGATTTATTTGAAAAAAGGTCTTCTTGGATTTAAAACAAGGGGTCTTTGGGGTCTCTAGGCATTTTTGATAACCTATTATAAGTCTCTAGAGACACCCCCATTAAAAAAAGTGTATTTCAAACTTCTTTTTTTAAACATGTGTGCTTTTACTTTCAAAGGGTGGTTTCTATGGCCTAAGGGAGCTGAGATCAAAGTATTTGAATGCATACACCCCATTTAGCTCTCTTACGCCCTGTGGTCTAGCCCAACACTTCTGGGTTTCCAGGGCTTGGCCCAGCAATGGCAGACCACTTGGCCACCAGGGATGTGAGGTAAGTGCAGGAGTGGGCCACCACGAGCTCTGAAAGCACCCCCCAACATATGACAACACATGCTGACCATCCACACTGAAAATGTTGTGCTTAAGGGGTTAAAGAGAAAGAAATAGGACCATGACCTTTAAAGTCGTCAATCCCCGGCCTTAACCTTATAACCATTATAAGTTAAAATAATAACATAAATAAAAGAGTTACACACAGCTTTGGTATAAAATTTGGCCGCAGCCATTTTATTAACATAACAATTTAAATATTGAGTAATAAATATTTTCAAACATTTTCAAACATTTTTTCACAGAACATACCTGATGTTCATAAATAACATTACTGACAAATAAAACATAAACCACAGCGGTGCTAGTTCCCAAACCCACAAAAACAAGATGGCCGTTATTCAACAACTGGACTCAGCTATATCCCTGTTGAGTCCGTCCAAGGACACCTAAACTTTAATAGGGAACCCCTTGCCCCTATAAAACCAGTTGTCCACTCACCCCATGGAGAGGCAACTACTTAAAATCCTCCAAATCACTTGGCCATATTGCATACCATATTTGTCTGGGAACTAGCACCCCCGCCTTGCTGCGACGAACACGAACAAGGAAGGAAAACAAAGATTAGGGAGGGAGGGAGGGAGGGAGCACTTTCTAGAAAGGTTTGAAAATTATTCTGATGACAGATTCTCCCGCTCTTTCTTTAAATGCGTAACAGCGCGTGCTAAGCCCGCCCCCTTACAGTAACCAACCAATCACACCCAAGGCCTAATTCCTCCAACGGTCAAGTCCCCTTCCCGTTACTTCGAACTCCCAGGGGTTCCCTGACCTTTAAAGTCGTCAATCCCCGGCCTTAACCTTATAACCATTATAAGTTAAAATAATAACATAAATAAAAGAGTTACACACAGCTTTGGTATAAAATTTGGCCGCAGCCATTTTATTAACATAACAATTTAAATATTGAGTAATAAATATTTTCAAACATTTTCAAACATTTTTTCACAGAACATACCTGATGTTCATAAATAACATTACTGACAAATAAAACATAAACCACAGCGGTGCTAGTTCCCAAACCCACAAAAACAAGATGGCCGTTATTCAACAACTGGACTCAGCTATATCCCTGTTGAGTCCGTCCAAGGACACCTAAACTTTAATAGGGAACCCCTTGCCCCTATAAAACCAGTTGTCCACTCACCCCATGGAGAGGCAACTACTTAAAATCCTCCAAATCACTTGGCCATATTGCATACCATATTTGTCTGGGAACTAGCACCCCCGCCACCGACTGGACTGACCGAACAGCCCAGTCCCGCCAAACCCAATATTTTTCCCAAAGCTTCTTTTATATCAAAAAGAAATAGCTGCAGCCCAAATTGGTTAAAATGAACACCATCTTTTAAATAAAATTCCTCAGCCCCATCTACTTCGAAATCTGGGTGGAAAACTACACCTCCCCCCAACCTCTTAACAAAAGAGCTAACTATTTTGTTAATTTTCTTACGACTCTTTTCTAGCCTATCATAATCCCTCGCTGATCTCCAAACCAGCCTAGGAGTAATCTGTGACCAAATTATTTTAATTCCAGGATAAAGTTCCTTTATGTTGCCCAGATCCCTTTTGATTCTTCTAACTAGTTCTTTTTGAGGAATCATACCTAAATCATTTCCCCCCAAATGCACTATCAAAACATGAGGACGAGGAAACATTCTGCCATAATCTAGAAACAACGGAAACAAGAGTTCCCAGCACATCCCCCTAATCCCAAACCATTTGACCTCCCATTGATCCACAGGACACCCAAGCTGAAGGCCGCCCATTTTCTTACTGGCCTCAGCATTGGCCCAGTATATAAACGAATGCCCCATCACCCATACGATCTTTACACCTAAAATAAGAGAAAAAGGAGTATTCAGGATGATTACAACTCAAACATTCCAAAACATACGCTCTATTCAAGGGTTTTTTTTTTTTTTTTTTTTTTTTTTTTATCCTTAAATCAGGCCTAACATAAGATTTATAACGACTTGAACCCCATCTACCAATCTTTTTAACTATATCCTCTCTGAGACCTAACATAGCGGCTTCAGTAGCAGCTCCAATCCGGAAAGAATGAGATCCAAACTCTAAAGGATTAAGACCCAATAAAACAATTGAACCTCTTAAAATGGCTCTAAATTGATACTGTGATAAAAAAGAACCATCTGAGTGAACCAACAAAGGGCCATCCTGCAAAGGCCGTATGGACCCATAAAGCATCATTACCTGACATGGACATATTTCACCACCACTAGGGAATAGCACTATGTTCTTGCCTTTCCCATATATGTCCGTTTTACTACTTCTCAGTAATATTTCTACTCTGTTATCATTCCATATTACATCTTCTTTTTGTAAACCACCTGAAACTTTTTTGCTAGGGCTTACCAATTCCGAAACTCTAAATGCCCCAAAAAAGGCCAATACAAAGGCCGTTCTAAATAATATTAATTCAAATCTTGATGCACAAATCTCTGCTAATACCACCCAAATTTTTTGAAGTAAAGAAAATGTAATAGGTCTTCTCTTATCTCTAACCTTTGTCTTTTTCTTCAAGCCTTTAAGAACTTGACAGACCCAAAAAACCTTTGTAACATCAGACAAACCTAATAAGCGAAATCTAAAAGCAAGGGCCGCCAATCTTCTTTCCATATTAGATGGTGACAAACCCACATTTCCCCAATGCCACATCCATTCCAATAAGCAACCTGTGACATCATCAGACCCTTCTTTAATTTCAGATTGACATAACCACATTTCCCATTCCTTCCAAACTGATACATAGGACGTCCAAGTACCTGGAGCCAAAGATTTTTTAATTAATTCAGCCAATCCTCCGTCCCAAGCTTCCAAAGTTGGACAGGAAACGTCGCTCCAACTACGTCCGCCTGAGGAGCCAACTCTCGAAAGCGAGACCACTGTGAACGAGATAAAGAATCTGCTATCAAATTAAGCTTACCAGGGATATGCTTTGCCCTGACAAAAACATTCATACTTAAACATTTCAGGACTAGCACTCTTAATAAACGCAAAACTGGTAATGATGATGCAGATAAAGAATTAATAGCAGAAACAACACCCATATTATCTGTATGGAACAATATGGATTTATTCATCAAATCAACTTCCCACACAAACAGAGCCACCAGAATAGGAAATAGCTCAAGGAAAACTAGGTTCTTGGTTAAACCCAAATTGACCCACTCTTGAGGCCACACTTCAGCACACCAATGCCCTTGAAAATAAGCCCCGAAACCGACACCCCCAGCTGCATCAGTTATCAAATCCAAATCAACATTAGAGACCCTAGCTTCCATGAATATTGCAACACCATTAAAATTTTTAAGGAATTCCAACCAAACTTTCAAATCATCCTTGTGGCCTTTTTTAATCCTTACAAAATGATGAGGCTTACTAACACCAGACGTAGCCAATGACATTCTTCTAGAAAAAACTCTACCAATAGGAATGATTCTGCAAGCAAAATTCAACTTTCCAAGCAAAGATTGCATTTTTCTCAAAGTCACCTTACGGACCGCCAAAAATTGCTGAATCATTTCTGACAAATCCACAATCTTTTCCACAGGTAGCCTACATTCCATACTTTCAGAATCTATTGTAATACCCAGAAATTTAAGGGCCGTAACTGGACCCTCAGATTTTTCCATTGCAATAGGAACCCTAAAATCAGATGCCATTGAATAAAAACAATCCCTTAATTTCAAACAAACGTCCGAATCATGGGGACCAACAAAAAGAAAATCATCCAGATAATGAACTACTGACTAGAAACCAGACTTGAATTTAACAACCCATTCCAAAAAGGAACTAAAGCATTCAAACAGAGAACAAGAAATAGAACAACCCATCGGGAGACATAAGTCAATGTAGAGAAAACCCTCAAAACAACAACCCAACAAATAATGTAAAGAAGGATGAACTGGAAGTAACCGAAAAGCCGCCTCAATATCCACTTTAGCCATTAAAGCGAATTGACCAGCCTCTCTAACCAACTTAACCGCCATGTCAAATGATGTATAAGACACAGACGATAATTCATCCGGAATATCATCATTAACAGATCCACCTTTTGGAAATGATAAGTGGTGAATTAAACGAAATTTACCAGGCTCTTTCTTAGGAACCACTGCTAAAGGAGAAATACGCAAATGGGGGATAGGAGAGATTTTAAAAGGACCTGCCATTCGACCCAAAGAAACCTCCTTCTCAAGCTTACTCCTAACAACCTCAGGCCATTCCCTAGCAGACTTAAGGTTACCCCTGTAATGAACAACACCCAATGAAGATGGAATTCTGAAACCAAACTCAAAACCATGTAGCAACAACAAGGCCTTATCACCACAACCCTTCTGTTTAGCGTAAAGTACGAGCCACAGCTCCATCCCGCTTAGCCTCACCGGAGTTAATCCCTTTTTCAGGCAGCTCCTGGGTTCCTCCCAATTTGTTCTTTTTGAAACACTTACTGGAAGGGTGGGATCCACCACACCCAGAGCATTCGTGTCTGAATTTACATGATGCTCCCCATTTACAGAACTTTTCATTGAAAGCAAAACAGAAACCTTTTTTGGCTGTTGCCGACGAACCGTTTTGAAGAGATCCGCCGGCACTCCCTCGAAAGGGCTGCGAAGACCTTAACGGGGTCATCACTTTTAGCCATAGACCCATATCACGATCATCCCATTTCATCTCAGGCTTAACCGACAAACGTTGTCTAAATTGTTCATCATAATACCACCAAGCCATACCACCATATGTTCTCTGAGCAGCTGCAATTTCATCTAAATAACAAAAGAGGGCCGCTCCTTGATCAGGGAACTTAACAGAAAATACACTAGCATAAATAACAAAAGCCTGGAACCAGTTAGTAAATGTTTTTGGTAATTTTCTGTAACGTCTTTTCCTTTCCTCCTCTTCCTTCTTGGCCGAATCCTTTTTTGAGTCTTCAGGTATCTCAAAAGACTGATCAAGAGGGAGGAGGGAAAATAATTCAATAAAATCTCTCTTGTATATCTTTTCTCTTAACTCGACCGTCAAATGCATGCCCAAAGGCCCGATAGAACACAAACAAGACCTGGCCAAAGCCGTGTCAGCAATCTTCAGCTCAGGACCCCCAGCCGTTTTATTATCAACATTAGCCCCCTTTTGCTGAGATAAACCGACCATTTGAGATTGAGGTACTGACCCTACATCTTTTATTCCCTCACCAACAATCCCTAATACCCTATTTTGGATAGCCAATTCAGGGGGAACCCATGAATTGGCGACTCCCCCCGTGACTTTGGCTCCTTCTAATTTGGCTAACAAGTCCCTTAAACCCGCTACAACAGTTATAGATAAAGGATCAGCATGCGCACCAACTGTATCAACCCCCACATTCAGATTCACCACACCGGATCCCTCATTACCTGTACTCGGGTCCTGAGTCACTGCAGACTGAACCCTTTGAGATGCAGCCGTAACCTTCTCTGTATTCTGGAAACCAGTAGCCCTGGGATCCGTGTTAGTCATTAATTGCTGCCCTTTTTCCGTCTGTAAAAAAGAAACATGTGACAAACCCCCAGAAGGTGCCCAAATTCCAATGCCCCTACTAGCTGTAGACATACCCAACCTACTATCCACTGAAACACACTTACCCTTCTTAGCTGATGGAACCTCAAACCCTTCTCCCTTTAAATCCCCATACCTCTTGCGTTGTCTACCTCTACCTTGTATTCTCCCAATCCCAGACCTGTTTGGACGTTGAACAGAGTTAACCGAGCTATGAAATGTATTATTAATACTCTGACCCATCATGCCCTGAAGACCAAAATTAAAATTGTTGGCCGTACTCACCCTTGTTTCTTCTCCCTTTGCATTAAAACATTCCACCCCTGGAACGCCGTCCTCAATATCCAGCCTGATATTTTCCGTCCAGGATTCCTGCAGACCATAAGCATCCCCACTTAGGCCGTCATTTCCCACCATTAAAAGACCCTGGGAATTCTCAGGCCGTGACCCAGTTTCATTCCCTTCTAAAAGAAAAACATCATTAGTGACAGGTAAATTTTTAATTACTTCAACATTCCTATCCCTCAAATTTCTTAACTCGCCCTTTAAAACCGAATCACCCGTGACCCTGACTGACGGATTAAACTGGCTAATAGTGTTAACTACATTGGGAGAAGGTGGAATAAAATCCTCCTCAGAAGAATCTAAATATAAATCTAATTCTACCACACCGTTATCAACCACGGTATCATGCTGACTATCGCTGACTTCAGGCCTTTCCACCCTCTCGTCTAACACCCGATAAGCCTGATCTTCCATATTATTGCAAGGTCTTAAAATCTGAGCCGACTTAGAAACATTATGTAACTGTTCTGAAACTGCCTGAGGTAGTTCAATCGGCCCTGATCCAATCAAACCCTCACCTTTCTTTTTCATTAAGGCGCTACCTAAACTACATATACTCGCTTGTTCATTACCCCCACACGGAAAAATAGGCCTCGGCGGGCCGTCACTTTTACTAGCTTGCCTTTTTCCTCTAATTACTACTTTATGGCCTAAATTGGCCATCTTACCCTTAGGCAAAGAATCACCCTTCATTACAGGCTCACTGAATTGTTCCGTAATGGAACAGGTGCTCCCGGACTGCATCACATTATCAGCAACCTCCGCTCTGGTCTGCCGACTTCCGGAACTAGAACTTGACTTCTTCCTCACAGACGCCTTTAACCCCCGACTGGGGCTGGATTTTCTCCGACCGCTATTACCCCCTTCAGTATCCGGATCCGAACGAACTGGAGGCCTCGAACGCCTCGATGGTCTCGAAGCCACCTCCACGATATCCACTCTGGGTTCAACAACCGGGCTAAGCAATGGACGTAATTTTTCTTCGAGCCAGGTAGGGCCCATTTTAGCAGCTTCCAACTTAAGTTGGTCAAAAATCGCATCAAAATGCGACATCGCAGAATTACTAACTGACAAGCACAGCACTTTCTAGAAAGGTTTGAAAATTATTCTGATGACAGATTCTCCCGCTCTTTCTTTAAATGCGTAACAGCGCGTGCTAAGCCCGCCCCCTTACAGTAACCAACCAATCACACCCAAGGCCTAATTCCTCCAACGGTCAAGTCCCCTTCCCGTTACTTCGAACTCCCAGGGGTTCCCTTTTAAATATTTTTGCATGGAAGTTAAAGCTGTTTATTTTGAATTTGAAGCTGTAAGAAAGTACTTGTCTATGTACAGCTGATCCTTAAGGACTGATTGTTAATTGGCTGATAAGTAGAACTCCCATGGCTCTGTTGGTGGACAGTGACGTCTCACACACATAAAGCCAAAAGTTGTTTATTTTTTCTCTCTGTTCCGTAACAGCCATTTTAATATATATATATATATATATATATATATATATATATATATATATATATATATATATATATATATATATATACAGTTGTATGCAAAAGTTTAGGCACCCCTGACAATTTCCATGATTTTCATTTATAAATAATTGGGTGTTTGGATCAGCAATTTAATTTTGATCTATCAAATAACTGAAGGACACAGTAATATTTAAGTAGTGAAATGAGGTTTATTGGATTAATATTAAATGTGCAATATGCATCAAAAAGAAATTAGACAGGTGCATAAATTTGGGCACCCCAACAGAAATATTGCATCAATATTTAGTAGAGCCTTCTTTAGCAGAAATAACAGCCTCTAGATGCTTCCTATAGCCTGTAATGAGTGTCTGGATTCTGGATGAAGGTATTTTGGAGCATTCCTCCTTGCAAAACATCTCCAGTTCAGTTAGGTTTGATGGTTGCCGAGCTTGGACAGCCTGCTTGAAATCACCCCAAATATTTTTAATGATATTCAGGTCTTGGGACTGAAATGGCCATTCCATAACATTGTACTTGTTCCTCTGCATAAATGAAAGGGCAGTGTTTTGGGTCATTGTCTTGTTGAAATATCTAGCCCCCACGTAACTTCAACTTTGTGACTGATTCCCCAACATTATTCTCAAGTATCTGCTGATATTTAGTGGAATCCATGCAACCCTCAACTTTAACAAGATTCCCAGTACTGGAACTGACCACACAGCCCCACAGCATGATGGAACATCCACCAAATTTTACTGTGGGTAGCAAGTATTTGTCTTGGAACGCTATGTTCTTTTGCCGCCATGCATAACGCCCCTTGTTATGGCCAAATAATTCAATCTTTGTTTCATCAGTCCACAGTACCTTCTTCCAAAATGAAGCTTGCTTGTCCAAATGTGCGTTTGCATACCTAAAGCGACTCTGTTTGTGGCATGTGTGCAGAAAAGGCTTCTTCCGCATCACTCTCCCATACAGCTTCTACTTGTGCAAAGTGCGCTGAATTGTTGAGCGATGCACAGTGACACCATCTGCAGTAAGATGATGTTGTAGGTCTTTGGAGGTGGTCTGTGGGCTCTTTTTGACCGTTCTCAACCATCCCTTCCCTTTGCCTCTCCGATATTTTACTTGGCCTGCCACTTCTGCCCATAACAAGAACTGTGTCTGTGGTCTTCCATTTCCTCGCTATCGCCTAGATTTAGAGTTTTGTTGGTAAAGACCCGCGTAGCTAACGCTGCTTTTTTCCCAAGTGCACCTTTCAAACAACGCTGGTATTTAGAGTTGTCTGAGTGGCTGCGTTAGGCTCAGAAAAGGGTGCTTTGAGCCTAATTTAGCTCCACTTCAACCCTCAATACCAGCGTTGCTTACGGTAGCGGTAAGCTGGAAAAACGTGCTCATGCTCGATATCCCCATAGGAAACAATGGGGCAGTTTGGGCTTAAAAAAAACCTAACACCTGCAAAAAAGCAGCGTTCAGCTCCTAACGCAACCCCATTGTTTCCTATGGGGAAACACTCTCTAAGTCTGCACCTAACACCCTAACATGAACCCCAAGTCTAAACACCCCTAATCTTACACTTATTAACCCCTAATCTGCCGCCCCCGCTATCGCTGACAACTGCATTTTATTATTAACCCCTAATCTGCCGCTCCGGACACCGTCGCAACCTACATTATCATTATGAACCCCTAATCTACTGCCCCTAACATCGCAGACACTTATATTATATTTATTAACCCCTAATCTGCCCCCCAATGTCGCCGATACCTAACTACACTTATTAACCCCTAATCTGCCGACCGGACCTCGCCGCCGCTATAATAAATATAAATATAAACTACAATTAGCTAAACTAAAATACAATAAAATAAACTATTCTATAATACAAAAAAAACCCACTAAATTACAAAAAATAAAAAAGAATTACAAGAAGTTTAAACTAATTACACCTAATCTAAGCCCCCTAATAAAATAAAAAAGCCCCCCCCCAAAAAAAAAAATGCCCTACCCTATTCTAAACTACCAAAGTAATCAGCTCTTTTACCAGCCCTTAAAAGGGCTTTTTGTGGGGCATTGCCCCAAAGTAATCAGCTTTTTTACCTGAAAATAAAAATACAATACCCCCCAACATTACAACCCACCACCCACATACCCCTACTCTAACCCACCCAAACCCCCCTTAAAAACCCCTGAAGATCATCCTACCTTGAGTCGTATTCACCTAGCCGAGCCAAATTCTTCATCCAAGGTGCGCAGAGGAGGTCCTTCATCCGGTAGAAGTCTTCATCCAAGCGGGGCAAGAAGAGGTCCTCCATCCGGTAGAAGTGTTCATCCAGGCGGCGTCTTCAATCTTCATCCATCCAGAGTGGAGCGGAGCCATCTGCAAAGGAGCCGACGCAGAGCCATCCTCTTCAACCGACGACTTCCCGACGAATGAAGGTTCCTTAGAATGCGAGCTCAATACGATTGGCTGATTGGATCAGCCAATCGGATTAAACTTCAATCTGAGAGAGGATGGCTCTGCATCGGCTTCTTTGAAGATGGCTCCGCTCCGGATGGATGAAGATTGAAGACGCCACCTGGATGAACACTTCTACTGGATGGAGGACCTCTTCTTGCCCCGCTTGGATGAAGACTTCTACAGGATGAAGGACCTCCTCTGCGCACCTTGGATGAAGAATTCGGCTTGGCTGGGTGAAGACGAATCAAGGTAGGATGATCTTCAGGGGGTTAGCGATAGGTTTTTTTAAGGGGGGTTTGGATGGGTTAGAGTAGGGGTATGTGGGTGGTGGGTTGTAATGTTGGGGGGGTATTGTATTTTTATTTTCAGGTAAAAGAGCTGATAACTTTGGGGCAATGCCCCAATGGTAGTTTAAAATAGGGTAGGGCATTTTTTTTTGGGGGGGGGGGCTTTTTTATTTTATTAGGGGGCTTAGATTAGGTGTAATTAGTTTAAACTTCTTGTAATTCTTTTTTATTTTTTGTAATTTAGTGGGGGGGGGTTGTATTATAGAATAATTTATTTTATTGTATTTTAATTTAGCTAATTGTAGGTAATTTATTTAATTAATTTAATGATAGTGTAGTGTTAGGCGTATTTGTAACTTAGATTAGGATTTATTTTACAGGTATTTTTTTACTTATTTTAACTAGGTAGCTATTAAATAGTTATTAACTCTTTAATAGCTATTGTACCTAGTTAAAATAAATACAAAGTTGCCTGTAAAATAAATATAAATCCTAAAATAGCTACAATGTAATTATTAATTATATTGTAGCTATATTAGGGTTTATTTTATAGGTAAGTATTTAGTTTTAAATAGGATTAATTTATTTAATTTTAGGAATATTATTTTGTTTAATTTAAATTATTTAGGTTAGGGGGTGTTAGGGTTAGGGTTAGAGTTAGGTTTAGGGGTTAATAATTTTATTATAGTAGCGGCGACGTTGCGGGCGGGAGATTAGGGGTTAATAATTGTAGGTAGGTGGCGGCGATGTTAGGGAGGGCAGATTATGGGTTAATACTATTTATTCTAGTGTTTGTGAGGCGGGAGTGCGGCGGTTTAGTGGTTAATACGTTTATTATAGTGGCGGCGAGGTCCAGTCAGCAGATTAGGGGTTAATAAGTGTAGTTAGGTAGCGGAGACGTGGGGGGGCAGATTAGGGGTTAATTAATATAATATAGGGGTCGGCGATGTTAGGGGCAGCAGATTAGGGGTTTATAGGTATAATGTAGGTGGTGGCGGTGTCCGGTCGGCAGATTAGGGGTTAAAAAATATAGTGGCGGCGATGTGGGGGGGCCTCGGTTTAGGGGTACAGCTTATGGGTTTTAGTGTACTTTATAGCACAGTAGTTAAGAGCTTTATATTCATGCGTTAGCCCATAAAGCTCTTAACTACTGACTTTTTTTGGCGGTAGGAGTCTTGTCGGTAGAGGGTCTACCGCTCACTTGTTCCAAGACTCCAAATACCGGCGTTAGGCAGATCCCATAGAAAAGATAGGATACGCAATTGGCGTAAGGGGATCTGCGGTAGCCTGGAGTCGCGGTAGGGAAGTGAGCGTTAAACCCTTTCCTGGCTGACTCTAAATACCAGCGGGCGGTAAAAAGCAGCGTTAGGACCCCTTAATACTGCTTTTGACGGCTAACACAAACTCTAAATCTAGCCGTATGTTCCTCACAGTGGACACTGACAGCTTAAATCTCTGCAATAGCTTTTTGTAGCCTTCCCCTAAACCATAATGTTGAACAATCTTTCTTTTCAGGTCATTTGAGAGTTGTTTTGAGGCCCCCATGTTGCCACTCTTCAGAGGAGAGTCAAAGAGAACAACAACTTGCAATTGGCCACCTTAAATACCTTTTCTCATGATTGGATGCACCTTTCTATGAAGTTCAAGGCTTAATGGGCTCACCAAATCAATTGTGTGTTCCAATTAATCAATGCTAGGTAGTTACAGGTATTCAAATCAACAAAATGACAAGGGTGCCAAAATTTATGCACCCGTCTAATTTTGTTTGGATGCATATTGCACATTTTCTGTTAATCCAATAAACCTCATTTCACTACTGAAATATTACTGTGTCCTTCAGTTATTTGATAGATCAAAATGAAATTGCCAATCCAAACTCCCAATTATTTATAAATGAAAATCATGGAAATTGTCAGGGGTACCTAAACTTTTGCATACAACTGTGTATATATAGAGAGAGTAAATCCTGGAAAAAATAAATAGACCAGGATAAAAGACAGGGAATTCAGCACTCTTTTCAAAGTTTAAATTTAAGCACAAAAAGGGTTTTTATGATGTGTCAACCATCGATGCTTGTGTAGCTGCAAAGGAGAGAACTCTCTGGCACTTAAGGTGTAATTTCAAATGTGTATTCGAATAGGTAAAAAATACCAAAGACCCAAATGGTATATATGATCACTTTATAAAGATGTTAATTAGCATAAAAAATACAACATACTTACAAACCTGACCGGTCAGGGGATAGTGTCTATACATGAACAGAAATCATTAACATGATATGTAAATGTTTACACAGGCCAGGAGAACCTTTTGAGTATACTGCAGTGTTAGAATGGGGAACAGTAATCAGACTACTACACCCTACTGCTTGCGGCACCTTAGTATGTAAGGCTTAATGCCGGGCAGATATATAACTGGGATTTAAGTAGTTACAGTTAGTGTGCCCCAAATCGCATGCAGATGAATTAATACAGTTTAAGGCCTAAACATTTATAGTATACATACATGTATCATAGAAGATATATTACTGGGGGACAAATAGTCAAGCTACTACACCCTGCTGCGTAGGCACCTTAAAGGATAAGGCTAAATGCCGGGCAGGTATTTAGATGGGATCTAAGTAGGTTGCAATAATGTGCCCCAAAATATGTACATATATCTTATTATTATGCAAGCAAACTGCGTAAGACAATAAACATATACAGTTAGCTCTGCCAGATGAATGAACAGCTGAATAGATAGGTAGTCGCATAGAAGCAGCTAGTCATGCTGTCGGTCGTAAATGTCCCTTAAGTATAGTCATGCATGCTGGAAAGTAGTTAGCCATGAAGCAAGTAAAAGTACAGGATTTTGCCTCAGTGTAGCGTGATATTAGTAAGCCTCAAGCATTTGTTAGCAGTAGCATTCTCCTTAAAGAGCTTAGAGTATAACCCTCTCATCAGGGTAGCGACATCCAAGTCAGTCATGCAAGTGCCTATCAATCAGGCAATGAAAAGGCAGTATACGACCTTTTTCCTAAGTTTTTCCTTATGACTGGTTCTTAGTAGATGAGCCTCATTGAGTATAAGGGAACCCCGTTCTAGAGATCCATCAGGCGTGTTCGCTTGCAGCGTGTCTGTTCTATGTAATCAACACCAACCACATGTTCCGGTCGGCTTGTCCAATGCCGACGTGCGTTTCACCCGCTAGGTGTGTCGGGCTTCGTCAGGGCGTGATGACGTTGGGAGCATTTTGTCTCCCTTTTAAACTTTGCTGAATAGCACGCCCCTATTGAGAAAGTCTCACAATGCCTCATTGAAAAGGATAGTTAGTAAAGGGACAAACCCCTTGAAGTGTACATCAACCAATACATATATAGTAATAATGAAGACAATTAGAATATACTCTTTTAAAACGCTTACATGCTAAGATAAAGAAACCTTATACACCTATAGACATCAATTGGGTTTTGGTCTATGAATAGTACTGATAGAAAATTTTAAAAAAGCGTAATTTACCTATTAACCTTTTTTCCCCTAGTAAGTTTTTAGTAAAAGTGCTCTAATACTTAGAAATGTATAGTATGTTATGGAATATAAAGGCATGTCTGGTCTGGGTAATATTATGGAATGCAAGTAATGAAGACAACAGCCATATTTTATAAAAAACAGGCCATGTCAATTCTATCATTTAACCCTTTAGGTATCTGAGTTTGGAGGATCATGATCCACCTGCATTCCTTCTGGAGGAGGACCTTATCATTATCGCCTCCTCTATTATTAGTAATACCTCTGTCAATACCAATGAATGAGAGAGAGTCAGAGATACAAGCATGAGCATCTTCAAAGTGCTTAGCCACATTGCTCTTAGGATTTTTAGTAATAATAGAGGAGGCGATAATGATAAGGTCCTCCTCCAGAAGGAATGCAGGTGGATCATGATCCTCCAAACTCAGATACCTAAAGGGTTAAATGATAGAATTGACATGGCCTGTTTTTTTTATAAAATATGGCTGTTGTCTTCATATTACCCAGACCAGACATGCCTTTATATTCCATAACATACTATACATTTCTAAGTATTAGAGCACTTTCACTAAAAACTTACTAGGGCAAAAAAGGTTAATAGGTAAATTACGCTTTTTTAACATTTTCTATCAGTACTATTCATAGACCAAAACCCAATTGATTTCTATAGGTGTATAAGGTTTCTTTATCTTAGCATGTAAGCGTTTTAAAAGAGTATATTCTAATTGTCTTCATTATTACTATATATGTATTGGTTGATGTACACTTCAAGGGGTTTGTCCCTTTACTAACAATCCTTTTCAATGAGGCATTGTGAGACTTTCTCAATAGGGGCGTGCTATTCAGCAAAGTTTAAAAGGGAGACAAAATGCTCCCAACGTCATCACGCCCTGACGAAGCCCGACACACCTAGCGGGTGAAACGCGCGTCGGCATTGGACAAGCTGACCGGAACATGTGGTTGGTGTTGATTACATGGAACAGACACGCTGCAAGCGAACACGCCTGATGGATTCCCTTATACTCAATGAGGCTCATCTACTAAGAACCAGTCATAAGGAAAAACTTAGGAAACAGGTCGTATACTGCCTTTTCATTGCCTGATTGATAGGCACTTGCATGACTGACTTGGATGTCGCTACCCTAATGAGAGGGTTATACTCTAAGCTCTTTAAGGAGAATGCTACTGCTAACAAATGCTTGAGGCTTACTAATATCACGCTACACTGAGGCAAAATCCTGTACTTTGCATAACGCTTTTACTTGCTTCATGGCTAACTACTTTCCAGCATGCATGACTATACTTAAGGGACATTTACACCCGACAGCATGACTAGCTGCTTCTATGCGACTACCTATCTATTCAGCTGTTCATTCATCTGGCAGAGCTAACTGTATATGTTTATTGTCTTACGCAGTTTGCTTGCATAGTAATAAGATATATGTACATATTTTGGGGCACATTATTGCAACCTACTTAGATCCCATCTAAATACCTGCCCGACATTTAGCCTTATCCTTTAAGGTTCCTGTACGCAGCAGGGTGTAGTAGCTTGACTATTTGTCCCCCAGTAATATATCTTTTATGATACATGTATGTATACTATAAATGTTTAGGCCTTAAACTGTATTAATTCATCTGCATACGATTTGGGGCACACTAACTGTAACTACTTAGATCCCAGTTATATATCTGCCCGGCATTAAGCCTTACATACTAAGGTGCCGCAAGCAGTAGGGTGTAGTAGTCTGATTACTGTTCCCCATTCTAACACTGCAGTATACTCAAAAGGTTCTCCTGGCCTGTGTAAACATTTACATATCATGTTAATGATTTCTGTTCATGTATAGACACTATCCCCTGACCGGTCAGGTTTGTAAGTATGTTGTATTTTTTATGCTAATTAACATCTTTATAAAGTGATCATATATACCATTTGGGTCTTTGGTATTTTTTACCTATTCGAATACACATTTGAAATTACACCTTAAGTGCCAGAGAGTTCTCTCCTTTGCAGCTACACAAGCATCGATGGTTGACACATCATAAAACCCCTTTTTGAGCTTAAATTTAAACTTTGAAAAGAGTGCTGAATTCCCTGTCTTTTATCCTGGTCTATTTATTTTTTCCAGGATTTACTCTCTCTATATAAACTCTTCTATTCTATATAAGGGTCTGCACCAGATACTTGATATATTCTAGACCATACCAGTACAAGCCTAGAAGCCATCTGGTTGGATATCTTTTTTATAAGCTCATAGCAGTTGCATCCCCTCCGTTATTAAAATTTGATATATATATATATATATATATATATATATATATATATATATATATATATATACTGTATATATATAATCCACATCAGTTGAAAGCACTGGGTCTTGTATATCAAAAAAAATTATTAACAGTAATGTTATGGGGGTATTAGCCCCATCCTCAGACCATACACAGTGTATTAAAACATACCTGACCTTATATCCCCAACATCGAAGCATCTCAGTCGCAAACCGGAACTTCCATGACGTCATGACCATTCCACTGCTCAGGCTCGGCCATTTCCATGGTTACCAGAAGCGGCATGCCATAAAAAGCAAAAACATAACAGTGGCATATATTTAAAACTATCCATAACATCCTAAGCATTCAAAGTGGTCTAGCTATCCCTAACACATTACTAGCAACTTAGTCAAGTACTGTGGCATTAACTCTGCCTACCAAAATACGAGTGAAAATAAAGGAAAAGAGGACCTAAAACATAGAATGCAATACTAAGCTTATTTATTCTAGCCACAGTGAGACGGTTAAATTTAACAGGAACATCGTATTTTGTCAATTTAACCAATACAGATTTATTAGAATATTAAACTGTCAATATAGAAAACTTAGAGAAAGCCTAACATGTCCCTCACTGTAGGCTGGAAAGTAGATCTATTGTCCAATACTAGAAGCATCATAAAAAGCAATGCCAGTCCAGGTGTGTATTCAACCCCTTAGACAGCAAAGTTCCCAGGTTGAATATCCACCTGGACTCACGTTGTAACAGCATGTTACCCCTATCACCCTCTGATTGTTACAAATATACTGGTTACACGACCTGCAATGGTCTCCGTAACACCAAATTTTTTACCCATCCTTCTACAACTAAGAGGTTTGAGATCCAATATAGAGTAACCTGCACTACGACACATATTGTTTACTTATACTTGTTTGTATATTTACTTATCATCAGTTGTACTGTGTAAGCTGTCTAAGAGAATCTTTGGAACTTTAAACAATATATGCACGAAGATACATAAAGGTGCACTGATTGAAGACTCTCCAGTATTGAAATTGATTACATACAAAGGGATGATTGTCTCTGGACCTATACCTTAACAATTAAAAATTGAACAAACGGCTGAAGATGAGGTGGGGATAATTTTGAATTTTGAAGTTACTTTGAGCACATATTTTTAGAGTTAAGCATAAGCACACTATAGAAATTTTGCTTTGTTACAATTGAATATGGATAATGGACGGGAAGAATGCTATGTCCTGAGAAACTTTAATGATGACACAGCTGACTCGTATAATGAGATTATACATACTACTGACAGCTTGTTTTTTGAGATAGATGCCTTGAGAAAGAAAGACATCAAACTAGACCTGGATATAGAATCGTTTGTAATATATAAAAATGGCAAACGAATACCAAGAGGACTCTGCATTAGGAAATTTCCATCTTTTGCAATATATGACATGGACTTTGTTTCCAGGTGGAATAGATTTTTAGATGCTTGTTCTTTTGCATTAATGGATTTGCTTATGGAGCACAAGAAAAGACAGAGACAAGATCTGTTGCAAGAAATGAAGGATGTGCAAAGCAGATTAAAAGAATTTCAAACTCATAAGGACTTTAAAGAATATGATAAGCAATTTGAAATTACCATGAATACATTCAGACAGGAAATATGGCAATTTAAATCACGCAAAATAACAAGAGATAAAAAGGATTATGACACAAAACAGGTATACAGATGGACACATGAGGAACAACCTAGAATGAGATCCAGATTCCATAAAAAACAACAAAAGAAGAAAATGGGTAAAGGTGAAAAGTCAGTGACCTTTTCTGATACTGAATATGAAATTGACTCATCTGATAACGAAATTACAACAGAAGAAGAGATACCAACAGTTTTACAAGTACCAGATGAAAAAGAAGTATCACCAAAGTCATACAAGGAGTCAAAAAACGAGGATCCTCAGACATTCCCAGGAAAAATAAAAAAATACACAGAGGTAGGCGGGGCAAAAGGAGAAAGCAGCAAGCCCATACACAGATACTACAATCAACAACAGAAGAAAAACATAACGAGATCACAGGGACAGAACAAACAAATATAGATGTTGATCTAAATGTGTTTAATCTGTCTAGTGTAGCTTTAAGTGCCATACACATTAAATTGCTATTTAAGGGTCTAAATTTTGTGCCATCTGCTCATTTCAACCCTTTTGAAACATTTTTTTGGGATGACTGAGCAGGTGACACAAAATGAGACCACTAGTACTGCTATGAATAAAATTACTGCACAAACTTCTGTCAACACTCTGTCTTTTTCTGATTTATGTGCTGTTAAGGATCTTCAGGATCTAGCAGGTGAAAGTAACAATGAAAAGTCAGATAGAATTAAAGAAAAAGACATAAAGTTCAGTCACTTAAGAAAGAAAAGTTCATTTTATCCGGTACATACTAGACCTAAGGTCCTTGAAATTTTTCAGAAGACGGTAGAGGATAAACTGAGAGTCTTAAATGAGAAAAATCTTAAAAAGAAACACAAAAAATAAACTAATTTGTCTTATAAAGAAAAGGTTGCACTAAAAACATTAAAAGATAATGAAAATATTATGATCTGGCCATCTGATAAAGGTGGCAATGTGGTCATTTTAAATACTACTAATTCCCTTAAAGAGGCAAAAAGACAACTATCAGACAAGGAGGTTTATCTGAAATTAACAGGCAATCCAACAAAAGAATTTAGGAAAGAAATGACAGGCATCATTCGAAAGGCTAAATTTGACAACATTATTAGCTTATCTACTGAAGAAGCTCTCACACCTTTAAATACAGTAACTCCAGTATTTCATTACTTCCCTAAATTACACAAAGACCCCATCTGTCCTCCAGAGCGTCCAATGATCACTGGGATAACATCTTTAAATGAACCATTATCTGACTTGGTAGATACTTTCTTGCAGCCTCTTGTAAAGGGACTTTTAAGTTACATACAGGATAGCACTGCATTACTAAATAAATTGATCAACATCAAGTGGAAAGATAGCTACACATTTTTGGTAGTGGATGTAGCCTCATTATACACATGTATAAAGCATGACTCAGGTATAACTGCCATGGAATTCTTCTTAGACCAATACAGGGATTATGAATCAGCAACTAAAGCATTTTTACTCAGTGCTATTGAATATCTCTTAACTCATAATTTTTTTTATGTTTGGAGATGAGTTCTTTCTCCAGAGATGTGGAACAGCTATGGGGGCTAAGTTTGCCCTTCCTATGCCAATCTGTTTATGGGTTGGTGGGAGCTGTTCCACATCTTTGGAGTAAGAAATCCCTTTAAAGGAAAGATCATACATTTTTTTTAGATACATAGATGATTTGCTTTTCATCTTTGATGGTGACTCAAGAGAAGTGGAATGTTTCTGCAGTTATCTTAACCAAAATGACTGTGGCTTGAAGTTCGTAGGAGAACATAATGCAGAAACTATTAATTTTTTGGATTTGAATTTGTAAGCAGATTTAGAAAGTGGACATATAAAAACTACCCTTTACAGAAAGCCCACAGCCGGGAACACTACGATACAATATAATTAATGACATCCTAGACATGTGTTAAGAGGAATCCATAAAGGTGAATTTATCAGAGCAAAAACAAACTGCTCCAATAATGAAGATTATATAATACAGTGTGAAATAATAACTGAGAGATTGAAACACAGAGGATATAATGAAAACATACTAACCAAGGCAAAATAAAGTATAAGACAAGGGAGGATTTGCTAACATATAAAACTAAAAGCTCTGACCCTAAGGATAAAAATAAACCTAGGTTTATTACTACTTATAGTACAGATTTTAAAAATATATGTAAGATCATAAAAGAAACAATTCCTATTCTACATTCAGATCCAGTTCTGAAAGAAATAACCTGTGAAGGAGTAGATTTAATATCAGAGAGGCAAAACATTATCTAATTACCTTTCTCCCTCAGATCTCCCTATTAAATTTAATAAGTGTTGGTTGAAGGAAAAAAGGGCTTTTTTAGATGTAGAAGGAATATTTGCAAAACATGTAATCACGTAACTGAAGGAAACATCTTTACCTCACATGTTACACAGCAAGAATATAATATTAATTATTATATAAATTGTTCAACAACACATGTAGTGTATTTACTTACATGTCAACTGTGTATAATTCAATATGTAGGTAAAACGAAACGTAGTATCAAAGATAGGTTTTTGCTACACCTAAGGTCCATTGAAGATGAAGATACAGATACTCCGGGATCTAGACATTTTAAAACATGTCATAACTCCAATGCATCTATGCTTAAAATTCAGGGAATTGGTCATGTTCCCATATGGAAACGTGGAGATGATAGGGAAGATAAACTTAACAAACGAGAGGTCTTTTGGATATTTTCACTAAAAACAAGTAATCCTCAAGGTATGAATATGAGAAGAGATTTAGATCTATTTGTTAGTTGAAAATATCTAATAAATTACAACTGATACTCTTCCTTTCTAACATAATGTACTAATGTTTATTACTGACATGAGATAAAATTAAATAGAGAGTTGAAAAGTAAATAATTGGATACAGTTCTATATATATACATTTAAATTTGAAAGTAACTAATACTGATAATTATATCTGCAAGCATTTAAATGAGAAATTTGAAATGTGATATATTATCATTAGTAAAAAAGGATTGTTTGATAAATGTTAGCATTGTTCTAATTTATCTGTAATAAAGAAGCAACACAATGTTGCAAACAGAGGCACTTTGCCTTTAACAAATGAGCTATAAAGCAGAAGACGGTCTTGACTGCATTCAATCAGTGACCAAGTGCGCAAACGCACGAAACATGTCTGCATGAGGTCTTGACCGCTTGCATTGTGTTTGTTTCAATAGTGTGCTTTTACAGCTTGTTCTTGCTGTTATGCATTTACTCTATTCTAATAAATGTGTGCTTTTATTACTTGAGGAATCATATTGCGCTACAGTGCGCTCTTCTTTTTTTGGATTTTATTGTTTACTTATTGCATTGTCCGTGTGGGTTATTCTATGTCGGAAAAACTATTGACGACCTCTGGACTCGTATGGCCAACCATTGCACCTCAATTCGTATGGACATAAAAAAGGGCGAGTCGGTGCAACCTGTTGCCTGACATTTTGCAATGTTTGGCTATATGGTCTCAGATTTGATGTATGTGATCATTGATCACAATCCCCCTCTCCCAAGAGGGGGTGATAGGGGTAACTTGCTGTTACAATGTGAGTCAAGGTGGATATTCAACCTGGGTACTTTGGTGCCTAAGTAGTTGAATACACACCTAGACTGGCATTGCTTTTTATGATGCTTCTAGTATTGGACAATAGATCTACTTTCCAGCCTATAGTGAGGGACATGCTAGGCTGTCTCTAGGTTTTCTATATTGACAGTTTAATGTTCTAATAAATGTGTATTGGTAAAATTGACAAAATAGGATGTTCCTGTTAAATCTAACTGTATCAATGTGGCTAGATTAAATAAGCTTAGTATTGCATTCTATGTTTTAGGTCCTCTTTTCCTTTATTTTCTACCTGTATTTTGGTATGCAGAGTTAATGCCACTACATTGCTAGTAGTGCTGTCAGGGTATCTGTGAGTAACATTAAATAAACTGCAGATGTATGATAGAATCTAATATTTCATTTTGAAGTGAATTGGTTTCATAGAAGACCAGCCCAAACCCCCCTTTTTCCTGATTACAATACATCCAAATGAGAACAAAGGAATAAACATTTGGTTCAATTAGAAAAAGGTAATCTATTTCAACAACATGTTCACTATATTGCTCTGTTTAAAGTTGATTTCCTGCCCAAGATGGGCAATAAACTTAAAATCAATCAAATAAATCAGACCCCTGTAAAGAACATTCGCTAGGTCTGGGAAAAATCTCTTTAAGGTTTAAGCATATTCAAAAATTAATTGCCCCTGCTGTGTTTGAATACATGAAGCTCAGACATACGTCTTAAATGGGAAAAATAGCAAGAGCTAAATACCCCTGTGGTGTTAGATACACAGCTGTACTGAGCCAAACAGAAACATGTCTTGCATTTTAACTCTCAAATTCATTTTAAATTACAACTTAGGTTTAATTTTCAATAAGGTATACCTCAGTCTTGTATAAAAATGTATATGTACATGGATCTGAGAAATGAATTTCATATTTGTAATAAATTAAATGAATAACTACATTAGTATATATAAATGCTTAAGTTATTTCAAAATGAATACATTTTTTCTTTGTTTTCCAGAAATCTAGTGAACATTACAGGAAGAACTTATATGATGATGAGATTTCTAGATAAGATGCGACTAGGAAATAAAATATATGCCAGTATATCAAATAAGCTGATATACAGAATAAGTCAGATAGACATATATATTTAATTGATTGATACTACTAGTCCCTCATAAAAATACAACTTTTAAGACATCTTCTAGAATATGATAAATAAAATAATGATGTTTCATATTAAAATAATCAGGATAACTGGTGTGACATAGTCCAATACACATGGAGCATGTGACTTCTTAATACTGGAAAATATAGTAAATTGAATAATAATATATTTGATATAGTTTACTGCTAGCAATGTTAAAAAATGTAACTGTTTGTCTTTGCTGCCCCTGATGGCCTAAATCCAGTATTACAGCCAAAAGGCATTTGGCTGTTGAAAATGAAATTTCCCAGTAGCCAATCAGGGAGGCGTCTCCCAAATAACCAATCAGGGACAAGCTTCCGAAGGGCCTATCATCCTAATTTCCCTGATGTTTATAATAAAAAGGGGTGGGGTTATATCGCGCGATATAACCTCAGACAAGAGAAAAGAAAGAGGACTCTGTGCTGAATTTTGACTGACAAACTGTCTATTATAAAGCAACCTTGGCCTAATTTTTATCCATCTTGCAAAAATTACCTCTTTTAATTTATGAGGTGAAATTGGATGTATCAGAGGAACCCTGGAAGCTGAAACATTGATTTATTTGGGTAAAGTATAAGAAACTGTTAATTATATTTAATGTTTCAAATCAAAGGCTATAGTCAAATTACAGCTAGTAAATTTAAAGATCATGCTTTGTATTTTAAACTAATATTCATAGTCCTGTGTAGTTCAACTAGTCATTATTGGTAATTCATTTATTTGCTAGGTAAAGATCCTTTGTGTTGCATATTTCTAAGGCAGGCTTATTATCATTATTGTAAATAAATCCCTCTGGTTTGTATTAAGTTATTTGCAACTATATATATTTTAGAACTTGTCTTAATTGTAGCTAGAAAGAGTTTATTTCAGCTCAGAGAAATTGTCTGTTAAAGCATCTTGTTATATCATTTAACGAAGCACTGTTTAAGTTAGTAATCCACACTCTGGTATTTCATTGTGGTATTTTAATGTAATCCATTGTGAATAAGGTAATTTGTAAAGGTATATTTTTATAATCTTTGTATAGAATATTGTAACAGTTTAAGTGTGTATCATCTGATTTATAATCTGGTTTTCTATAAATATAATTCAATGTGTTTATAACTTTAACTAATATAAAGAATTGAGGAATAAAATATTGATTTTAATTGTTTCGTATATGAATTTTAATGGGGGTTTGTTTTAAAGAATAATTATTAAATAAATTGTATTATAACCCGACCATATACTGACAATGTGTTAGGGATAGCTAGACCACTTTGAATGCTTAGGATGTTATGAATAGTTTTAAATATAAAAGCCTGTTGTGTGAACAATATGGTCAAACTGCTCAGTGAGGGACCAGTGTATTAAGTTCACACCGTTAATCCCTTAGTATACTCTGTTGAGCTTTGCAGTTTCATAGGCAACTTCGCATAGACACTGTGCAACTTTAACAACGTTCCTTCGGTATATAATAAAGAAGTTGCTTACCCAGTTGTCGTTATGCTTTCATGGTAATACCTTGCAATACTCCTTCTGTGACTCTTACAAGTGTAATATCGTATAACACCGAGCTCCACTTTTTTGCAGAAGACGCCAACAGCTGCCTCAACTCCTCCGATTAGCGCTTCACTCTGTTGCGGTCCCGTGACCTATCCGGAAGTGTCGTATCCCAGGTATAACAGGTAAAAGTCATAGGCAGATACAACCACATAGAAGGCGTCCAACTTCTGAACAAATCTTAACACTTTAAACAAACAAGAAGCGGTTGTGTGGTAATCAAACTTGTGCAATTTATTTTGATGTGTAGAAAGCAACACATCATACGTGGTACAACAGGTCAGATAAATCCTACGTGTTTCATGCCGACAGGCACTTCGTCAGGGATAGTGAACAAACTCCTCCTTCCTTACTTTATACAATGGTGACACATAGTAATAACATTCAGGTGTTAATTCAATTTCATACCATGGCAAAATTTAAAGTGATATTATTAAAGTGACATTTATACACAACGTGCTATTATTATAACTATTTGTTAATGCAATGATACTCTTTTATATGAAGAAAAGAAAAGGAGAGTAATATGATGTTAATCATTAATCATAAACCTTATATATAATCGGAACACTAACGATACACATTGCGTTTCAACATACTACTTTGCGATATAGTGCAGGTTCAATTATCTTATATGTTTTTTAGTATATGTAAATAATAATCTGGTATATTATAAAGTATTTCTAAGTAAACATATACAACTCAAGAAAAGAACCATGATCGCCTAGTACATGCCACAAATACAAGTAAAACTAAGGTATAATATAAATAACCATGATTGGTAAACTCTCACTTCACTTCTAAAACACACTGTGACTATTCAAAATATTATAAAAATAATATATCTTACAACTCTGTCAATACAACCTTTTATCTCAAAGGACAAAGAATTAAATGGTATCATAATTCAAACAGGACTGGGAACTAATTAAAAACAGTAATATGCAATAATGGATGGGCCCATTCATATAAAAAAGCAACAGAATATTAAAATGGCCTATCTCTCCTCAGTTCTTAGTTATACGTTACATATTCCTAGGGAAAATATTCCTCATATCCATCATATAATTTCTCATGGGTATGTATACGTATATGTATATCGTCACTAATATTTATATTGAAAAAACAATACCCTACATGTAGCCATTATATACCTGTATATGTCTTCAAATCTCAAATCATATTTATACCTAGGGGAGTCCCAGTCTGGAGTATATACATCCAATAAGCTTCCTTTCGATTAAGCTTCGCTAATCTGTCTCCGCCCCTAATACTTCTGGGAACACAGTCTATAGCTTGAAACCAAAACATGTTGTCACCAGTTATCCCTGTATGTTTCGCAAAATGTTTAGCGACAGGGGTCTTAGGTGGATCCTCATCGATTGAATTAATGTGCTCTCTGATGCAGTCTTTCAAAAGGCATGTAGTATGCCCTGTATATTGTTTTTCACAAATTTTACATGTGATAAGATATACTACAAACTTGGAATTACAGGTTAAGTGAAACTGATTCTTATATGACTTTCCTGTTACACTTGACTTAAAATCCTCCCCCTTAAGTACATATTCACAACTTTTACACGGGCGAGTTCCACATTTATAGAAACCCCTTTTAGGCTTAAGCCAACCACCATCTGATTTATCAGGGACACTAAAATCCCTCTGTAAAACTGTTTCCAAGGTATTTGCTCTTCTAGAAACACATTGTATACCCTTCTCTTATATAAGTTTACCTATGAAGGGATCTTTCTCTAGAATCGTTAACGCTCTCCGAACAATATTACAGATCTGTCTGTATTGCTTACTATATGATGTAATAAACCAACAGGACCCTCTCGAGTTTTGTTCATACGGTTTGACTCTATCCTTTAATATGGTAGATCTGTCTATTAAATCAACCTCACTCCGTATATCATTCAGTGAGGCTGGATCATATCCTCTGACTTCAAGTCTCCTTATTAGATCATCAGCCTGTTTATTATAGATATTGAATGTTGTGCAATTCCGTTTTAAACGGATAAGCTGCACTTTGGGAATTGCTCTTTTTAGATGTGTGGGATGATGTGAATTAGCCCTCAGTATTGTGTTCCCTAATATCTTTTTTCTATAAGTTTGCGTAACAATTCTTTTAGTGTCAATATTTTTTGATATCAGCAAATCTAGAAAGGGGACCTCCTTGTCTGAAAACTCAAAGGTAAACTTAAGATTTTTATCGTTGTTATTTAGATATGTAACAAAATTAGAGATCCCTGTTTTGTCACCACTCCAAATAAGGAGCAAATCATCTATATACCTTGAGTAAAATTTAACCTTATCTTTATACGGATTTGTAAACGTGAACAGTTTTTCTATTTAGAAAGTATTTAGATACAAATTTGCATAAGAAGGTGCAAATTTAGCACCCATTGCCGTACCACATTGCTGTACAAAAAATTGACCTTCGAAAGAGAAAAAGTTGTGAGTAAGCAAAAAATCAGGATTAATCAGGATTTGGGAAGTCTTTTTTCCCAAAGAGAGAAATTTGAGATAAAAAAACTGAAATTATGGTGGGACATTTTCTTGCAACTTTATATTAATGAAGAGATGGTTCCCCGAGGGTTACGTATGAAGAAATATCCAGCATATGCATCTAAAAGAGAGGATTTTATGTCTGAATGGAACAATACTTTATCTTTGTGCTCGTTAACATTGATGAAACAGTTGTTAAAGGATAAAAGAAATGATCATGAAAATATACTATGTGAAATTCAAGAGTTGAAATCTAAAATTGTCGACTTTGAAATTGACACTAAACTTAGTGACTATCAGAAACAACTAGAGGATACTCTCACTAAAGTGGACAATGAACTGACTGAGTTTAAGATGAAAAAGTATGATAGAGACTGTAAAGATTATGAGCTCACTATTGTTTATAGTTGGAGTACTAGAGCAAAACAGGGAAACAAGAAACAACGAAGGAGAAATAATAACAAAAGAAAGCTTATTTTTTTCCAGTTTTGATACTAGTAACTCTATAGACACACCTAGGGCCTCTACACCAGTTACACTTCTAACTAAAAATTATCATGATACGTCAGGGCGAGCTAAAACAAAAGCAGGAGTATCTCACCAGCCAATAAAAATTAGATTGGGTACAAATGATACAAGTGATTTTCAGGATGAGACTAATACTAAATCAGATACATCCTTATCCTCAAAAAACTTAGGGGAAGGGGCTCTCCCAGCCAGGTATCCAAGCAGAGGTATAAAGAAAACAAGGGGCCAATTAGAAAACAAAAAACAATAAATACGAAGTTTAAAAATAGTCAGGGGTTAGAGCAAATACAAAATACTGAGACTACTGACATTAACATTGTTAACTTATCAGATACGAAACTATCTAGATTTGAAAAAGAAGTGCTATCCCATGGTTTGGATTTTTCACCTACAATAAACTTTAAAGTATTTGATACATTGGTCAATGTCAATAAACTGGTACGTGCTTTAACTCTAAAGAGACATTTTGCACAAATTAAAGATGTTACTGAAGCTGATGATGATTCAGCCACTTACCAATCCTTGACATCAACTATAGATGGTAATGAAAAAAATTGATATTTATCAAGCAATGAAATTTGATGAGCAGTGCAGTATAATTTCACTACACATATTGGAAAGTGAGAGTACTAGATATGAACTGGAAAATCTTGAGATTCCTATGTGTACACTTAAAGGGTCTAGTAAGAGTTATTATCCTATACAGATGTGGGGTGATTATGTGGATACGTTTAAAAAAAATAATTGAAAGAGACATATTTGCCCTTGCAGACTCAGTTACTTCTGGTGATGGAACTAAACATCTTAAATCTAATATGGCCAGAGAACAAATAAGAGCATTGAGGAATTTGCAACCAAATAGGAGTCTTGTGATTTCAAAATCTGATAAGGGTGGTTCGATTGTAGTTCAAAATAGGTCTCAGTATGTCAATGAAGCCAAAAGGCAATTGGATGACAAATATATACAAGCGAATCACCTTTAATCCGACAGAGAAATATAAGAATGAGCTGCAGAGGTTCCTATCTTGTGCTAAAGATGAATATTTTATTGCACAAAAGACAGCAGATTTCTTAATGGTTCATAATCCACAAGTCCCTGTATTTAAGCATTTACCCAAAATACATAAAACTACTATATCACCACCAGGGAGTCCTATCGTCTCCGGGGTAAAATCATTAGGTGAAAAATTGGGGGCCTATGTAGATTCAATATTGCAACCGATTGTGAAACGGTCACCAGCATACATTAGGGATACAAATCATCTCTTAAATAAATTACAAAATATAGATATACAGGATAGTGATATTTTTCTATCTATAGATGTTTCATCTTTATATTCCTGTATACCACATAGTCAAGGCATTGAGGCATTAGAACAAATGTTGGTTTTATACAGTAACTATGATGAATCTTACATTAAATTCATTTGTGACGCTGTATATTATTTGCTTACTCACAACTTTTTCTCTTTCGAAGGTCAATTTTTTGTACAGCAATGCGGTACGGCAATGGGTGCTAAATTTGCACCTTCTTATGCAAATTTGTATCTAAATGCTTTTGAAATAGAAAAACTGTTCACGTTTACAAATCCGTATAAAGATAAGGTTAAATTTTACTCAAGGTATATAGATGATTTGCTCCTTATTTGGAGTGATGACAAAACAGAGATCTCTAATTTTGTTACATATCTAAATAACGATAAAAATCTTAAGTTTACCTTTGAGTTTTCAGACAAGGAGGTCCCCTTTCTAGATTTGCTGATCTCAAAAAAAATTTGACACTAAAAGAATTGTTATGCAAACTTATAGAAAAAAGATATCAGGGAACACAATATTGAGGGCTAATTCACATCATCCCACACATCTAAACAGAGCAATTCCCAAAGGGCAGCTTATCCGTTTAAAACGGAATTGCACAACATTTGATATCTATAATAAACAGGCTGATGATCTAATAAGGAGACTTGAAGTCAGAGGATATGATCAAGCCTCACTGAATGATATACGAAGTGAGGTTGATTTAATAGACAGATCTACCTTATTAAAGGATAGAGTCAAACAGTATAAAACATTTTTTTAGAGGGTCCTGTAGGTTTATTACATCATAAAGTAAACAATACAGACAGATCTGTAATATTGTTCAGAGAGCGTTACCTATTCTAGAGAAAGATCCCTTCATAGGTAAACTTATATAAGAGAAGGGTATACAATGTGTTTCTAGAAGAGCAAATACCTTGGAAACAGTTTTACAGAGGGATTTTAGTGTCCCTGATAAATCAAATGGTGGTTGGCTTAAGCCTAAAAGGGGTTTCTATAAATGTGGAACTCGTCTGTGTAAAAGTTGTTAATATGTACTTAAGGGGGAGGATTTTAAGTCAAGTGTAACAGGAAAGTCATATAAGAATCAGTTTCACTTAACCTGTAATTCCAAGTTTGTAGTATATCTTATCACATGTAAAATTTGTGAAAAACAATATACAGGGCGTACTACACTCCTTTTGAAAGACCACATCAGAGAGCACATTAATTCAATCGATGCGGATCCACCTAAGACCCCTGTCGCTAAACATTTTGCGAAACATACAGGGATAACTGGTGACAACATGTTTTGGTTTCAAGCTATAGACTGTGTTCCCAGAAGTACTAGGGGCAGAGACAGATTAGCTAAGCTTAATCGAAAGGAAGCTTATTGGATGTATATACTCCAGACTGGGACTCCCCTAGGTATAAATATGATTTGGGATTTAAAGACATATACAGGTATATAATGGCTACATGTAGGGTATTGTTTTTTCAATATAAATATTAGTGACGATATACATATACGTATACATACCCATGAGAAATTATATGATGGATATGAGGAATATTTTCCCTAGGAATATGTAACGTATAACTAAGAACTGAGGAGAGATAGGCTACTTTAATATTATGTTGCTTTTTGATATGAATGTGCCCATCCATTATTGCATATTACTGTTTTAAATTAGTTCCCAGTCCTGTTTGAATTATACTATTTAATTCTTTGTCCTTTGAGATAATAGGTTGTATTGACAGAGTTCTAAGATATATTATTTTTATAATATTTTGAATAGTCACAGTGTGTTTTAGAAGTGAAGTGAGAGTTTACCAATCATGCGGCTAGATCACGAGTTTTGTCGGTAAGGCTGTGCGGGGCTAACGCTCCTTTTTTTCTCTTACCGCTCCCTTTAAACAACGCTGGAATTACGAGTTTTCTGCAAGCCGGCGTTAGCCTCAGAAAAGTGAGCATTGAGAAAAATTTAGCTCCACATCTCACCTCGATACCAGTGTTGCTTATGGTAGCGGTGAGCTGGCTAAACGTGCTCATGCACGATTTCCCCATAGGAAACAATGGGACTGAGCTGGGTGGAAAAAAACCTAACACCTGCAAAAAAGCAGCGTTCAGCTCCTAACGCAGTCCCATTGATTCCTATGGGGAAAGAAAATGTACATCTGCACCTAACACCCTAACATGAACCCCGAGTCTAAACACCCCTAATCTTACACTTATTAACCCCTAATCTGCCGCCCCCGCTATCGCTGACACCTACATTATAATTATTGACCCCTAATCTGCTGCTCCGGACACCGCCGCCACCTACATTATACTTATAAACCCCTAATCTGCTGCCCCCAACATCGCCAACACCTACATTATATTTATTAACCCCTAATCTGCCCCCCCCCAATGTCGCCACAACTATATTAAATTTATTAACTCCTAATCTGCCAACGCCGCCGCCACTATAATAAAGTTATTAACCCTTAAACCTAAGTCTAACCCTAACCCCCCCTAACTTAAATATAATTTAAATTAAACAAAATTAATTTAACATAAATAAATAAATTAATCTTATTTAAAACTAAATACTTACCGATAAAATAAACCCTAAGCTAGCTACAATATAACTAATAGTTACATTGTAGCTAGCTTAGGATTTATTTTTATTTTACAGGCAACTTTGTATTTATTTTAACAAGGTAGAATAGTTATTAAATAGTTATTAACTATTTAATAACTACCTAGCTAAAATAAGTACAAAATTACCTGTAAAATAAATCCTAACCTAAGTTACAATTACACCTAACACTACGCTATCATTAAACTAATTACCTAAACTACCTACAATTAATTACATTTAAAATAAATAAACTAAATTCCGAAAAAAACACTAAATTACAGAAAATAAAAAATGAATTACAAGAATTTTAAACTAATTACACCTAATCTAATTACCCTAATAAAATAAAAAATCCCGCCAAAATAAAAAATTTTTTTCTACTCTATACTAAATTACAAATAGCCCTTAAAAGGGCCTTTAGCGGGGCATTGCCCCAAAGTTATCAGCTCTTTTGCCTGTAAAAAAAAATACAATACCCCCCAACATTACAACCCACCACCCACACACCTCTACTCTAAAACCCACCCAATCCCCCCTTAAAAAAACCTAACACTAACCTCCTGAAGATCACCCTACCTTGAGCCGTCTTCACCCAACCGGGCACAAGTGGTCCTCCAGAGGGTCCGAAGTCTTCATCCAATCGGGGCAGAAGAGGTCCTCCAGATGGTAGAAATCTTCACCCAGGCGGCATCTTCTTTCTTCATCCTTCCGGAGTGGAGCGGGTCCATCTTCAATCCAGCCGATGCGGAGCATCCTCTTCAAACGAAGTCCTAACGAAGAATGAAGGTTCCTTTAAATGACGTCATCCAAGATGGCGTCCCTTGAATTCCGATTGGCTGATAGAATTCTATCAGCCAATCGGAATTAAGGTAGGAAAAATCCTATTGGCTGATGCTATCAGCCAATCGGATTGAAGTTCAATCCGATTGGCTGATCCAATCAGCCAATAGGATTGACCTCACATTCTATTGGCTGATTGGAACAGCCAATAGAATGCAAGGTCAATCCTGGATGAAGATTTCTGCCGTCTGGAGGACCTCTTCTGCCCCGAACGGAGGAAGACTTCGGACTCTCTGGAGGACCACTTGTGCCCTGCTGGGTGAAGACGGTTCAAGGTAGGGTGATCTTCAGGGGGTTAGTGTTAGGTTTTTTTAAGGGTGGATTGGGTGGGTTTTAGAATAGGGGTGTGTGGGTGGTGGGTTGTAATGTTGGGGGTATAGTATTTTTTTTACAAGTAAAAGAGCTGATTACTTTGGGGCAATGCCCCGCAAAAGGCCCTTTTAAGGGCTATTTGTAATTTAGTATAGGGTAGGGAATTTTTTTTTATTTTGGGTGGCTTTTTATTTTATTAGGGGGATTAGATTAGGTTTAATTAGTTTAAAATTCTTGTAATTCTTTTTTTATTTTCTGTAATTTAGTGTTTGTTTTTTTCGTAATTTAGTTTATTTAATTTAATTGTAATTAATTGTAGGTAGTTTAGTTAATTAGTTTAATGATAGTGTAGTGTTAGGTGTAATTGTAACTTAGGTTAGGATTTATTTTACAGGTAATTGTGTCTTTATTTTAGCTAGGTAGTTATTGAATAGTTAATAACTATTTAATAACTATTGTACCTAGTTAAAATAAATACAAACTTACCTGTAAAACAAATATAAACCCTACGCTAGCTACAATGTAACTATTAGTTAAATTGTAGCTATCTTAGGGTTTATTTTATCAGTAAGTATTTAGTTTTAAATAGGATTAATTTATTTAATTATGTTAAATTTATTTAGTTTAATTTAAATTATATTTAAGTTAGGGGGTTAGACTTAGGGTTAGACTTAGGTTTAGGGGTTAATAAAATTATTATAGTAGCGGCGATGTTGGGGTTGGGAGATAAGGAGTTAAATGTAGGTAGGTGTCGGCGACGTTGGGGGGGCAGATTAGGGGTTAATAAAATTTAATTAGTGTTTGCGAGGCGGGAGTGCAGCGGTTCAGTGGTTAATACATTTATTAAAGTGAAACGCGTAGGATTTATCTGACCTGTTGTACCACGTATGATGTGTTGCTTTCTACATCAAAATAAATTGCACAAGTTTGATTACGACACAACCGCTTCTTGTTTCTTTATAGTTTTAAATATATGCCACTGTTCCATTTTTGTTTTTTAGGCACGCCGCTTCAGGTAACCATGGCAACGGTGGAGCCTGTGCAGTAGAACGGTCATGATGTCATGGAAGTTCCTGTTTGCAGGCTGAGGTGTTTAGATGTTGGGGATATAAGGTCAGGTATGTTTTAATACACTGTGTATGGTGTGAGGACGGGGCTAACACCCCTGAAACGTTACTGTTAATACATTTTGTTTGCTATACAAGACCCAGTGAGTGATTTAAACTGATGTGGCTTTAGTACTATTTTAAATGCACCCTGGGCAGTTGCATCTTAAAAGTGAGTGTGGAGCCCTACGTGGGATTTCTCCTATATATATATATATATATATATATATATATATATAGATCCAGTAGTACCAGCACTCACTATTTAATTGCAGCGTCGGGGTGCTCCCAAATGTTAAATATATATTAAGGGTTCCAGTGAACAGAGGCACTCGCCGGTATAGTGAACAAAGTGTTTTTTATTCTTATCACATCAGAATAAACGTTTTCGGGCGATGATGCCTGTCATCAGACTCCTGTGAATACACTGTTTTGTATTCACAGGAGTCTGATGACGGGCATCATCGCCCGAAAATGTTTATTCTGATGTGATAAGAATAAAAAACACTTTGTTCACTATATCGGCAAGTGCCTCTGTTCACTGGAACCCTTATTATATATATATATATATATATATATATATATATATATATATATATATATATATATATACAGGGAGTGCAGAATTATTAGGCAAATGAGTATTTTGACCACATCATCCTCTTTATGCATGTTGTCTTACTCCAAGCTGTATAGGCTTGAAAGCCTACTACCAATTAAGCATATTAGGTGATGTGCATCTCTGTAATGAGAAGGGGTGTGGTCTAATGACATCAACACCCTATATCAGGTGTGCATAATTATTAGGCAACTTCCTTTCCTTTGGCAAAATGGGTCAAAAGAAGGACTTGACAGGCTCAGAAAAGTCAAAAATAGTGAGATATCTTGCAGAGGGATGCAGCACTCTTAAAATTGCAAAGCTTCTGAAGCGTGATCATCGAACAATCAAGCGTTTCATTCAAAATAGTCAACAGGGTCGCAAGAAGCGTGTGGAAAATCCAAGGCGCAAAATAACTGCCCATGAACTGAGAAAAGTCAAGCGTGCAGCTGCCAAGATGCCACTTGCCACCAGTTTGGCCATATTTCAGAGCTGCAACATCACTGGAGTGCCCAAAAGCACAAGGTGTGCAATACTCAGAGACATGGCCAAGGTAAGAAAGGCTGAAAGACGACCACCACTGAACAAGACACACAAGCTGAAACGTCAAGACTGGGCCAAGAAATATCTCAAGACTGATTTTTCTAAGGTTTTATGGACTGATGAAATGAGAGTGAGTCTTGATGGGCCAGATGGATGGGCCTGTGGCTGCATTGGTAAAGGGCAGAGAGCTCCAGTCCGACTCAGACGCCAGCAAGGTGGAGGTGGAGTACTGGTTTGGGCTGGTATCATCAAAGATGAGCTTGTGGGGCCTTTTCGGGTTGAGGATGGAGCCAAGCTCAACTCCCAGTCCTACTGCCAGTTTCTGGAAGACACCTTCTTCAAGCAGTGGTACAGGAAGAAGTCTGCATCCTTCAAGAAAAACATGATTTTCATGCAGGACAATGCTCCATCACACGCGTCCAAGTACTCCACAGCATGGCTTGCAAGAAAGGGTATAAAAGAAGAAAATCTAATGACATGGCCTCCTTGTTCACCTAATCTGAACCCCATTGAGAACCTGTGGTCCATCATCAAATGTGAGATTTACAAGGTGGGAAAACAGTACACCTCTCTGAACAGTGTCTGGGAGGCTGTGGTTGCTGCTGCACGCAATGTTGATGGTGAACAGATCAAAACACTGACAGAATCCATGGATGGCAGGCTTTTGAGTGTCCTTGCAAAGAAAGGTGGCTATATTGGTCACTGATTTGTTTTTGTTTTGTTTTTGAATGTCAGAAATGTATATTTGTGAATGTTGAGATGTTATATTGGTTTCACTGGTAAAAATAAATAATTGAAATGGGTATATATTTGTTTTTTGTTATGTTGCCTAATAATTATGCACAGTAATAGTCACCTGCACACACAGATATCCCCCTAAAATAGCTATAACTAAAAACAAACTAAAAACTACTTCCAAAACTATTCAGCTTTGATATTAATGAGTTTTTTGGGTTCATTGAGAACATGGTTGTTGTTCAATAATAAAATTAATCCTCAAAAATACAACTTGCCTAATAATTCTGCACTGCCTGTATATATATAAAATGGAAGGGAACTGCACTCCAAGACCGGATCAGGTACACATCCTGTGACTCCGGAATGGGTGCAAGAAACAAGGGGGATTACAAATAAAAAGTAATACACAAGGGGGATTACAAATAAAAAGTAATACAACACATAGAAACACCCAGCACTCACCAGCTAGCTCACAGCTAAGATAAAATCACAACTGGAAAGGCTTTGTGAGCTTGCATGATGGTGTGGCTGTGTTAGGGACTCAGGCAATGGAAAGGGCCTTGACGTGGTGCCTGAGCTTTCCCATTTGGCCAGATGCGGTGACTAACCTTTCCAGTTGTGATTTTATCTTAGCTGTGAGCTAGCTGGTGAGTACTGGGTGTTTCTATGTGTTGTATTACTTTTTATTTGTAATCCCCCTTGTTTCTTGCACCCATTCTGGACTGGGGATAACTGCCTGTGGCTCTGGTGACATCACAGCTTTTTTGGAGTGCTATTTAGCACCCAGGGCTGGATGTTGCTGAGTCACAGGATGTGTACCTGATCCGGTCTTGGAGTGCAGTTCCCTTCCATGTTTTGTATTTTCTATGGGTGATTACATCCACCTGTGCACCCCTTCTTTGTTCTCAGTTTGTTTGGCTTTGTGAGCTTGCATGATGGTGTGGCTGTGTTAGGGACTCAGGCAATGGAAAGGACCTTGACGTGGTGCCTGAGCTTTCCCATTTGGCCAGATGCGGTGACTAACCTTTCCAGTTGTGATTTTATCTTAGCTGTGAGCTAGCTGGTGAGTGCTGGGTGTTTATATGTGTTATATATATATATATATATATATATATATATATATATATATATATATATATATATATATATATACAGTGGGGAAAAAAAGTATTTAGTCAGCCACCAATTGTGCAAGTTATCCCACTTAAGAAGATGAGAGAGGCCTGCAATTTTCATCATAGGTATACCTCAACTATGAGAGACAAAATGTGGAAACAAATCCAGACAATCACATTGTCTGATTTGGAAAGAATTTATTTGCAAATTATGGTGGAAAATAAGTATTTGGTCAATATCAAAAGTTCATCTCAATACTTTGTTATATATCTTTTGTTGGCAATCACAGAGGTCAAACGTTTTCTGTAAGTCTTCACAAGGTTGTCACACACTGTTGCTGGTATGTTGGCCCATTCCTGCATGCAGATCTCCTCTAGAGCAGTGATGTTTTGGGGCTGTTGCTGGGCAACACGGACTTTCAACTCCCTCCAAAGGTTTTCTATGGGGTTGAGATCTGGAGACTGGCTAGGTCACTCCAGGACCTTGAAATGCTTCTTACGAAGCCACTCCTTCGTTGCCCGGGCGGTGTGCTTGGGATCATTGTCATGCTGAAAGACCCAGCCACATTTCATCTTCAATGCCCTTGCTGATGGAAGGAGGTTTGCACTCAAAATCTCACAATACATGGCCCCATTCATTCTTTCATGTACACGGATCAGTCGTCCTATTCCCTTTGCAGAGAAACAGCCCCAAAGCATGATGTTGCCACCCCTATGCTTCACAGTAGGTATGGTGTTCTCTCTCCTCCAAACACGACAAGTTATGTTTCTACCAAACAGTTCTACTTTGGTTTCATCTGACCATATGACATTCTCCAAATCCGCTTCTGGATCATCCAAATGCTCTCTAGCATACTTCAGACACGTCTGGCACTGCAGGATCTGAGTCCCTGGCAGCATAGTGTGTTACTGACGGTAGCCTTTGTTACGTTTGTCCAGCTCTCTGCAGGTCATTCACTAGGTCCCCCATGTGGTTCTGGGATGTTTGCTCACCGTTCTTGTGATCATTTTGACCCCACGGGTGAGATCTTGCGTGGAGCCCCAGATCGAGGGAGATTATCAGTGGTCTTGTATGTCTTCCATTTTCTAATTATTGCTCCCACAGTTGATTTCTTCACACCAAGCTGCTTGCCTATTGCAGATTAAGTCTTCCCAGCCTGGTGCAGGTCTACAATTTTGTTTCTGGTGTCCTTCGACAGCTCTTTGGTCTTCACCATTGTGGAGTTTGGAGTGTGACTGTTTGATGTTGTGGACAGGTGTCTTTTATACTGATAACAAGTTCAAACAGGTGCCATTAATACAGGTAATGAGTGGAGGACAGAGGAGCCTCTTAAAGAAGAAGATACAGGTCTGTGAGAGACAGAAATCTTGCTTGTTTGTAGGTGACCAAATACTTATTTTCCACCATAATTTGCAATTAAATTCTTTCCAAATCAGACAATGTGATTGTCTGGATTTGTTTCCACATTTTGTCTCTCATAGTTGAGGTATGTCGATGATGAAAATTACAGGCCTCTCTCATCTTCTTAAGTGGGAGAACTTGCACAATTGGTGGCTGACTAAATACTTTTTCCCCCCACTGTATATATATATATATATATATATATATATATATATATATATATATATATATATATATATATATAAATATATAACAGTTTGAAATGATCTCTTTTAAGCACAAGAGAAAAAAATAATTTTGTGTCACTTTAAAGAATCGATTGAAATGCAAACTTTTTTTTATCTTTCAAAGTTTTGATAATGAGATAGGAAGGGATTTCCACCTTTGTTATCTTGAGAAATAACGGCACACAGTATGTCATACTGTCTGATTGGGTGACTTGTCACATTCAAGATTGTATATAGTATGCAGAGCTTGCGCCAAAGTGGGTAAAATATAATTGTGGGTGTAGTATGGTGTAGATATTGAAATATTCTTAAGTACACCCTATAGTAGATTTCAAAAGCACCAGAAGTAAATAAAAGAAGGGATGATGGCTATAAAAAATATAGCCTATAACCAAATCAGTAACTAATGAATTCCACTTGCCTAATAGTTGCCCTCATCTAACTTCACACTAACATCATTCCCACCTTTGCAGTCCCCCCCTCCTGTTTCTCACCCTCCTACCCATTTAGATTGTAAGTTCCCACAAGAACAGGGCTCCCAATTCCTCCTGTATTTGTTTGTTAAATTTTGTCTGGTGTCTCATATTGTACTGTCCTTTTATCTTTGTTACTTATGAACAGTTCTGCGGAATCTGTTGGCGCTTTATAAATAAAGAATAATAATAATATAGGGCTAGATTACAAGTGGAAAGCTAATTTAACATACGTCTATAATCGGACATATTTACCCATTTATGTGCGTACGTTAAATAACCAGCCATTACGAGTGGTGAAATTAACCAGAGGTCAGATCTCTGGTTAAATAAAAAAAAGTCCCCCAATTGCCCCCAAAACAACGTGTATTGTTCCTTTTTAAAAATAAAAATATAGGCATCTTTATTTTATTAATAAATAACTGCAAATAGCAGTTATAATGAGTTAAAGTGACCGGATGTGGGGTTAAAGTGAGTGCAAGGCTTCCATGCAATGCAAACGCTAGGTTTGCACGTGCTGGAATTATGAGTGGAGCGCAAATATTGCGAAAGCGCAATTTTGCACTTTACTTGTAATCTAGGCCATAGAATGGCCTGTATTTGGTATATAAAACTCAGTTTTATATAATCCCTATATTTTAGTCTGCTCTATTGCTCATTGAATGAAATGAAAGGTGCATTTTATGAAGTTATCTAATAATTTTGATGCAGTAAAATTCTGGAATCCTGGTTTATGTAGGTAGATTTTTTTTCTTGCATTCTTTGTCTAGAGAGAGAACAGCAACTCTGATACACTATGGGGGATATTTATCAAAGATTTGGCGGACCTGATCCGACTGATCTCGCTGAATGTGGAGAGCAATATGCTCTTCATATTCAGCATTGCAATGCCGCCCCCTACAGATTCGCGGCCAATCGGCCACCAGCAGGAAGGTGTCAATCAACCCAATCGTACTGCTCAAAGCAGGTGGACAGGGTTATGGAGCAGCGGTCTTTAGCTTGCAGGCTCGCCAGAAACACAGGCCCTCATCCGGAGCTTGATAGATAGGTCCCAAAGTTGTTAAATCACTTTTTTCTTTAAAGAAATGCTGAATAAAATTATACCTTTACTGATTTAAAATTACTGGGATTCAGTCCAACATCTCTTTTATAAGGTCTCGATGTTTTTGATTATGTTTTTCTTGAGTTGAACCACTCTCATCTAGGAACCAAATGAATTCACATTCAAGAGAGAAAGTTAGAACCTCATTTAATTTGTGTTTTTTAACCATGGTGGCTGTATAGAGAGACTTCCAATGAACATAATTTCCAGCCTCCAAGTTATTTTGCAATGACCTATTATCTCATGATTGGGTCCATAGGAAAAATATGTTTCAGGCCTGTAATAGGCCCTTAGTCATGCATCTATTACAGACCTGAAACTTATTTTTCCTATGGACCCCATCATGAGACAATAAACGTCCTTTTACAATACCTTAGAGGCTGGGATCTATGTTGATTGGAACTATTGAGGACTTGGCAGGTCTGATTTCGTGCCCCAGTGCTGTAAGTGTGCTGTGTTCCAATGTTTTTGAAAATTTTGTATAGAGAAACTTATCATTACATAGGAAATACAATAGTATAGAAACATAGAAACATAGATATTGACGGCAGATAAGAGCCATAGGCCCAGCAAGTCTGCCCGACCTTACCTAACAGTATAATGGACATTAATCTTTGAAGAAGGCAGATATATTTAAAGTATGTTTGCTTGTAATGTGCAACAATTGACATTAATTTTAATAGCCTTAGAAATATCTTATCATAACATCCTTGGTAGGTTTATAATGGCAACACTGAAACAACAAGATTAGTCAGTAGTTAAAAGCCAAGATTCAAGTGGATTAGATAAAGGTGATACAAAGTTAATTGAAGATGTGCCTATAAAATAGTACAAAAGGCCAAAGATCAGACTGCAGGGAATGTCCATACTTCTAAAAATAATTATATTATGTTCTGCATAAAAGGATACCACCACACAAACACGTAGAAAGCAAGCTAGATAATATGTTGTATACAAGTAGTTTGGGTGAATGAAGAGTGTTCTGTAAGATTCGTAAGGTAATAGAAGAAGATAAATCAAATTCCAATTTACTTGACCATAATGCCACACAAAGAATGTCTCTAGAGAGACAATTCTGATAATAAACTCAGCAGTACCAACAAAGTGAAATTTCTGGTGAGACTGATAACACTGCAGGCAATAGATGCAGCAGAAACACAAAGCTGGTAATATTAGTAAAAGGCTTAGATTTCAGGAAGCTGATAGATGTGGTGCTTATGGAGATGTTAATCACAAGTCCAGAAATTGGGACCCAAGCTCACCTGTGACTTGCAAATCAATAGATACCTGTTCCCTGCAAACCAGTAAGCACAAGTCCACAAATGGAGACCAGAGATCTCTTGTTATTATTATTATCAGGTATTTGTAGAGCACCAACAGATTCCGCAGCTCTATAAACTGCGAACCACTAAGCACAAGTCCACAAATGGAGAACAGAGCTCACCTGTTACCTGCAGACCACTAAGCACAAGTCCACAAATGGGGACCAGAGCTCACCTGTTACCTGCAAAACACTAGATACAAATCTACAAGTGTGGGAAGCAGAGTTCAGTTGTTACTTGAAAACTGCTAGGCAGAAGTCTACAAGTACAGAGTAGAGCTTATCTGTTACCTGCAAACCTCTAGACACAAGCCCACAAGTACAAAGCAGAGCTCACCTGTTACCTGCAAAACCCTTAGGCACAAGTACAGAGCAGAGATCCCCTGTTACTTGCAAACCACTAGGTACAAGTCCACAAGTACAGAGCAGAGTGCAAACCACTAGATACAAATGCACAAGTGGAAAGCAGAGCTAACCTGTTACCTGCAAACCACTAGGCAAAAGTCCACAGGTGGGAAGCAGAGCTTACTTGTTTCCTTGTAAACCATTAGATACAAATCCACAAGAGGGAGCAGAGCTAACCTGTAACCTGCTAACCACAAGATACAAATTCACAAGTGGGAAGCAGAACTCACCTGTAACCTGCAAACTGTTAGGAACAAGTTCACAAACGAGAAGCCAAGCTCACCTGTTACCTGCAGACCTCTTTATTGGATCAAGAATCACAGGTTTTCGGCTGCATTAGCCAATGCTCAGAACTGCAGGAAGGAGGGGCTGACGTTGACTCCAGGAAACTTAGCTATGGTTGGCCAAATACCAGGACAGTTCAACAGAATATTCAGTAGCACTATACACGACTGCAGAGTGCCGCAGCTACAGGCTAAAAAAACACAATAATTGGAGCATACATAAATTAAAAAAAAGTACTTGTTCATGCAGAAATAGATTTTCAGGTAGTAAGGAATATAGACATGTTACTTATGACATAGTAGTGCTGATGCACAGACTTGGCTTTAAAGGTGGAGATAGTATGCAGGATATGCTGGTATGTAGGCTTGGCTTTAGATGTACAGAGGGTTTGCTAGATACACAGGTATGCAAAAACAGATGGTATACCGTATTCAAGATTTGAATTTAGAAGCAAATTTAACATGCATAATTAGCCTTAAAATGGCATATAGTTTGCAAGATACACCAGTATGCAGGCTTAGATTTAAAGGCACAGGTGGTTTGCTGTATACACGGGTAGGCAAGGCTTGACTTTAGAAGCACAGATACAAAGAAGGAATCACTGGTATTACAACTTGGCAGAAAAAAATGATTCTCTGAACTTCAGTATCTCATTTTCTGTAAATAGTAAAGCACCATTATTACAGTCCTGAGATTTTTCATGCCCCCCTGAGCTTCACAATGTTTACATCGTGGAAAACAAACTACATTGGGTTCCAGTACTACTAATAAAACTAGTACAGACCCTAACAAAGACAGCTTCAAATCACCAACAAATACATTTAACTTAACTTCACAATAATACACTATATATATATATATATATATATATATATATATATAGCTTAGGACTTGAAAGTTTGAGCCCTGTATATATATATATATATATATATATATATATATATACAGGGCTCAAACTTTCAAGTCCTAAGCTACTAGCCAGGCCAAAATGTTACTCACCACTTCTGATCCCACCCATTCCCCGCCCACATCACACCCACTACAACCCTGTATGCATACAGTAAGCTATTGTGATATAGCTTATTGTGCAGTAATTTTAATCTTGTTTTTATTTTATACCATAACAGATTAAATGATGATACATACAGTAATAAATTAACACAAAACAAGTGCATACCAGCAACAGCTGGATGATAAAAAGGCAACAACTGAACTGTGAATTAGCTCCTCTGGTTTATTTGTGTATATTAAAAAGCTGTTTTTGTTCTTTGCCAACACAACCTATTAAAATGGACTGAGCTTGCAGGGAGATCAGATATCCTTATTTTACCATTTTCTATACATACACATGATTCCTTATCTCTGTCTGTATACCAAAGCCCAAAACATAGAAAGAGTTTAATACAGAGGGTAGCTGCACAACAAATGTGCTAAAATCACCAGGCATACATTATTAAAGTTTACCCAAATTCCAAGACATAAGGGGCCCGATCCGATATGCAGTGGCCCCTGCAAAAGCCGGCGACGCCAAATTTTGTGCGGGTTTGGTATCACATATACGGCATAACCTAGAAGTTACACTTGTATATTTCTGCCTTCGCCCGTAGTTTTTCCTCCCATACACTGATATACAAAACCCGCGCAGTTTGGTATCCAATATACAGCGCAAGAGAAATCTTACTCCATTTTCACCTCGCCACAAAATGCAGGCGTAGTACGCCTTACACTGAGTATTGGAGCCCCGTAACTCCCTAAACTGCCTGCAAAATAAAACCTAACACCTAATGCATGCGCAATGTCTATCTACCTGTCAACCGCAATCCCCCACCGCAATCCCTAATAAAGTGTTTAACCCCTAAACCGCCGCTCCCGGACCCCGCCGCCACCTACATTAAATGTATTACCCCCTAATCTGACCCCCCTACACCACCGCCACCTATATTAAATGTATTAACCCCCACTTCTGACCCCCCTACACTGCCGCCACCTATTTTAAATATATTACCCCCTAATATGATCCCCCAACACAGCCGCCACAAATTTTAAATATATTACCCCCTAATATGATCCCCCTACACCGCGACCACCTATTTTAAATAAATTAACCCCTAATATGATCCCCCTAAACCGCTGCAACCTATTTTAAATATATTAACCCCTAATATGATCCCCCTACACCGCCGCCACCTATATTCTATGTATTAACCCCTAATCTAATCCACCTACACCGCCACCACCTATATTATATGTATTAACCCCTTATCTAATCCCCCTACACCGCCACCACCTATATTAAATGTATTAACCCCTAGTCTAATCCCCAAACACCGCCACCACCTAAATTATATGTATTAACCCCTAATCTAATCCCCCTACACCGCCGCCACCTATATTATATGTATTAAACCCTAATCTAATCCCCCTACACCGCCACCACCTATATTAAATGTATTAACCCCTAGTCTAATCCCCAAACACCGCCACCACCTATATTAAATTTATTGACCACTAAGCTAATCCCCCTATACCGCCGCCACCTCTATTATATGTATTAACCCCTAATCTAATCCCCCTACACCGCCGACACCTATATTAAATTTATTTACCACTAAACCTAAATCTAACCCTAACACCCCCTAACTTAATTATTATTTAAATAAATCCAAATAATATTAATATTATTAACTAAATTATTCCTATTTAAAACTAAATACTTACCTATAAAATAAACCCTAAGATAGCTACAATATAATTAATAATTACATTGTAGCTATTTTAGGGTTTATATTTATTTTATAGGTAACTTTGTATTTATTTTAACTAGGTACAATAGCTATTAAATAGTTAATAACTATTTAATAGCTACCTAGTTAAAATAATTACAAAATTACCTGTAAAATAAATCCTAACCTAAGTTACCATTACACCTAACACTACACTATCAATAAATTAACTAAATAAACTACAATTATCTAAACTAAAATACAATTAAATAAACTAAATTATATTAAAAAAACAAACACTAAATTACAAAAATTTTAAGCTAATTACACCTAATCTAAGACCCCTAATAAAATAAAAAAGCCCCCCAAAATAATAAAATTTCAATACCCTAAACTAAATTACAAAAGTAATCAGCTCTATTACCAGCCCTTAAAAGGGCCTTTTGCGGTGCATTGCCCCAAAGTAATCAGCTCTTTTAACTGTAAAAAAAAGAACAACCCCCCCCCCACATTACAACCCACCACCCACACACCCCTACTCTAAAACCCACCCGATCCCCCCTTAAAAAAACCTAAGTCTAACCCACAAGTGGTCCTTACCTGTCCTGAAGACCAGTGGAGAAGGTCCTGTTCCAGGCGGAGAAGTCTTCTTCCAAGCGGCGACCTCTTCTTCTTCCAGGAACCAGCCGGCGCGGAACGGAGGAGTTGAAGAACTATGACCACGGAGCTGAAGACCGTCCACTCTGGAACTGAAGACCGGCCACGCTGGAAATGAAGATCAGTGACGCTGGAACTGAAGACCACTGAGCCATGGAGCGTGGAGGATCCTCTTCGTACGATCTCCGCCGTACACTGAATAGGAATTCAAGATATGCGATTAAAAATGGTGTCCCTTGAATTCCTATTGGCTGATTTGAGCCTTCAAATTCAAATCAGCCAATCGGATGAGAGCTACTGTAATTCTATTGGCTGATTTGAATAGCCAATAGAATAAGAGCTACTGTAATTCTATTGGCTATTCAAATCAGCCAATAGAATTACAGTAGCTCTTATTCTATTGGCTATTCAAATCAGCCAATAGAATTACAGTAGCTCTCATCCGATTGGCTGATTTGAATTTGAAGGCTCAAAACAGCCAATAGGAATTCAAGGGACGCCATTTTTAATAGCGTACCTTGATTTCCTATTCAGTGTACGGCGGAGATCGTATGAAGAGGATCCTCCACACTCCATGGCTCAACGGTCTTCAGTTCCAGCGTCGCCGATCTTCAGTTCCAGCATGGCCGGTCTTCGGTTCCAGAGTGGACAGTCTTCAGCTCCGCGGTCATCGGTCTTCAACTCCTCCGCTCCGCGCCGGCTGGTTCCTGGAAGAAGAAGAGGTCGCCGCTTGGAAGAAGACTTCTCCACCTGGAACAGGACCTTCTCCGCAGGTCTTCAGGACAGGTAAGGACCACTTGGGGGTTAGACTTAGGTTTTTTTAAGGAGGGATCGGGTGGGTTTTAGAGTAGGGGTGTGTGGGTTGTGGGTTGTAATGTGTGTGGGGGGTTGTTCTTTTCTTTACAGGTAAAAGAGCTGATTACTTTGGGGCAATGCCCCGCAAAAGACCCTTTTAAGGGCTGGTAATAGAGCTGATTAATTTTTGTAATTTAGTTTAGGGTAGGGAAATTTTATTATTTTGGGGGGCTTTTTAATTTTATTAGGGGGCTTAGATTAGGTGTAATTAGCTTAAAATTCATGTAATTTTTTTTAATTTTTTGTAATTTAGTGTTTGTTTTTTTTGTAATATATTTTAGCTTATTTAATTGTATTTTAGTTTAGATAATTGTAGTTTATTTAGTTAATTTATTTATAGTGTAGTGTTAGGTGTAATGGTAACTTAGGTTAGGATTTATTTTACAGGTAATTTTGTAATTATTTTAGCTAGGTAGCTATTAAATAGTTATTAACTATTTAATAGCTATTGTACCAAGTTAAAATAAATACAAAGTTACCTGTAAAATAAATATAAACCCTAAAATAGCTACAACGTAATTATTAATTATATTGTAGCTATCTTAGGGTTTATTTTATAGGTAAGTATTTAGTTTTAAATAGGAATAATTTAGTTAATAATATTAATATTATTTAGATTTATTTAAATAATAATTAAGTTAAGGGGTGTTAGGGTTAGACTTTGGTTTAGTGCTTAATAAATTTAATATAGGTGTCGGCGGTGTAGGGGGATTAGATTAGGGGTTAATACATATAATATAGGTGGCGGCGGTATAGGGGGATTAGATTAGTGGTTAATAAATTTAATATTGGTGGCGGCGGTGTAGGGGGATTAGATAAGGGGTTAATAAATTTGATATAGGTGGCGGCGGTGTAGGGGGATTAGATTAGGGGTTAATACATTTAATATAGGTGGCGGCGGTGTAGGGGGATTAGATTAGGGGTTAATACATTTAATATAGGTGGTGGCGGTGTAGGGGGATCATATTATGGGTTAATATATTTAAAATAGGTGGCAGCGGTGTAGGGGGATCATATTAGGGGTTAATATATTTAAAATAGGTGGCGGCGATGTAGGGGGATCATATTAGGGGGTAATATATTTAAAATAGGTGGCGGCGGTGTAGGGGGATCATATTAGGGGGTAATATATTTAAAATAGGTGGCGGCAGTGTAGGGGGGTCAGATTAGGGGGTAATATATTTAATATAGGTGGCGGCAGGGTGGGGGGCTCAGATTAGGGGGTAATACATATAATATAGGTAGCGGCAGGGTCCGGGAGCGGCGGTTTAGGGGTTAATACATTTATTGTTAGGAGTGAGATGGGGGATTGCGGATAGAGGGGTATACCTGTCGGGCTATGTTTGGGAGGCGTGTTAGACAGTTATGGGATATTTTATACTTTAGTCAGTTTTTTTAGGTGGCGGCAGTTTCTAAAGTGCTGTAAGTCACTGGCGAATCCAGAAATTTGTACTTACGCTTATTTCTGGACATCGCTAGTTTGTCTGACTTACAGCACTTTAGCAACTGTCGGCGCCGTATATGTGATAGCTCGATGTGCAAGGTGAATCTACGGGCGGCGCAGGTTTCCACGCTTGTGCCGAAACCTGCGCCGTATATCGGATCGCTCCCAAAATACTTTATATACTGTGTGAAAAATTTAGGACAGCATACATAGAATCTGTGCCAGATAAGTTGTTTGTATTTGTGTTTCATTTAATAAAGGTTAAATGTGTTATTGCAGTTAATGAATTTAATGCATTAGATAAGCTTGGTTTTGTCAGTTTCCAAAAATGTGGCATTTTATGTTTCTATACATGAATTAAACAGAATTACAATAATGTTATGCCATGGGGGCCTATCTATCAAGCTCCGAAAGGAGCTTGACAGCCCGTGTTTCTGGCGAGTCTTCAGACTCGCCAGAAACAGCAGTTATGAAGCAGCAGTCACAAAGACAGCTGCTCCATAACCTGTGCACCTGCTCTGAGCAGGTGGACAGACATTGCGGGAAATCAACCAGATCGAGTACGATCGGGTTGATTGACACCCCCCTGCTGGTGGCCCATTGGCCGCGAGTCTGCAGGGGGCGGCGTTGCACCAGCAGCTCTTGTGAGCTGCTGGTGCAATGCTGAATACGGAGAGCGTATTGCTCTCCGTATTCAGCGAGGTCTGGCGGACCTGATCCTCACTGTCGGATCAGGTCCGCCAGACCTTGTTAAATAGAGGCTATGGGGTCTAATAAATGATAATAAATGATTTACTTATATGGCAAACAAAATATTTGTCTACATGTAGATTTTGACTTCAAGTGCTGGATTTTGTAATTGTGCAGTCATCTCTGCCACAGCCTGATCTCCACCAATATCATTGCAATATACTTTATGGGTGATATTACAAACATAAACTCATCAAGTGCCTCACTGATCGCATGAAAAAGCAACACACATTACATCACTATAACAGAGATTTACACACATTCAGTAAATCAAAAACATAGGATGAATCTATAAAACTTCTATTATCACCAACCCCTCAGACCACACAGAGAGGGCACCAAGCAGTGGCAGACCCTACACACAGACTTTTATTGTATACTGTATGGGGGACAGCCAGAGCACACTCAGTAAAGCCCACAGGGAGTGCAACATAGAAGCAAATCGGCTTCACCTACAACTGCATGGGGGTTTTAATTGGCGGTAGTACAACGTGGTTGAGGGTCTGCGATTTTAAAATTTTAAATGCAGGGCTTTTTTTTGGAGGCACCTGAAAATATCATGATCTACATTAAATAATCTTAGTAGGCTCAGTGTGGCTTTCCCTCCTCTCTACCGGACCTTTTCTTTGTGCTGTCAGAAGAACGGATGCACAAGCTTTACCTTCAGGAGGTCCGGTAGAAAGGAGGGGAGACCACACTGAGCATACAGAGCCTATCATACTAGTAAGCAGCTAAGGTGAACCTCCAAGCTGTATACCAAGTAATACTTACCTATATGTTGCCCACACTTCTTCTCAGTGACTACTCTTACAAGCTGCTAGACTTTAATAGTGAGTGAATGTTAATTCAACATACACTCACTATCTTTCACTTACCCCAGTTTAAATTCTACTCGCCAATGGCGAGCTGGCGAGTGAAAATCTTGAGCCCTGTATATATATATATATATATATATATATATATATAGGGCCGTCCACTAATATTGGCACCCTTGGTAAATATGAGCAAAGAAGGCAGTGAAAAACTGTCTTTATTGTTTAACCTTTTGATCTTTTGTTCAAAAAATACACTAAAATGCTCTGCTCTCATGGGTATCAATCAATTGCAAACACAACACAGGTTTATCTAAAAAATCTTTGTTAAATATATGTATGGCACAATTATTGGCACCCCTATGATTTCATATGAGAAAAATATATTTGAAGTATATTCCCATTGATATTTTTCATTTTTTAGTACACCTGGGTGACTAGGAACAGAAAATTGTTCAATCATGACTTCCTGTTTAACAGGGGTATAAATATGATGTAACACATTGACCAAATTCCATTCATTCATCACAATAGGTATGACCAAGGAATATAGCTGTGATGTGCGGCAAAAGGTTGTTGAGCTTTACAAAATGGGAAGTGGCTATAAGAAAATAGCAAAAGCATTTAAAATGCCCATTTCCACCATCAGGGCAATAAGGAAGAAGTTACAGTCAACTGAAAATATTATGAATTAACCTGAAAGAGGACGCATGTCTCTAGTCCTACAATCCTTGATACTCGCAGAAGTTACAGATTACCTTAAGCAAGAAAATTGGACTGACGCGCTACTGAATCGATGACAGTTATAGAGATGGAGGGGCATGGCAATCTAAATATAGCAGGAGACCAGAATATATGCCAGGAACCACACACTTCTTAATCTGGCATACCCTCATGTGCAGCACAAAAATTCCTCAAAGCTTGGAAACTATGTATTCCTACTAGGGTCTTGCAGTTCCCAGTCGACAGCTTCCAGACAGTCACTCAACGGTCTGACATAAAAAAATGCTGGTCACCCCAGATCATGTGGTGGGAGCTTTCCCACCGACTCTACCGTTCAGCTGAAGAGTGAGAGGCTGAAGGCTATGCTGAGTCATACCCACTGGCAATTTCAGAACGGGTCCCAGAGTTTGATATGGATTGCTGGTTTCTGAACGCAGAGAGAGAATGGATGTCCGTTGATTTCTCTTCTAGATGGCAAGATAAGAGAGGAATAGGCTAAACTTTCTTTATGTTCTAGGACTGACGTCTCCGGTCTATCACTCTAAAGCATTTTATGGAAGTTTTCACCTACAAAACTCTTAGACTTTATGAGGGTCATAAACCTAAGTTTTTGTTTAATATGTATATTTATAGTTCCTATGGTTTAGTCGTGAGACCTATTATACCTCATACACCTTATAGATTTGACTTCTTTTCTTATAGTCCAGACCGATACAATATACAATTTTAGCCTAGTCTTTTGTCTGGAGAAAACTTAAATCATGATTCAGATAGAGCATGGAATTTTAAACAACTTTCTAATTTACTCCTATTATCAATTTTTCTTCGTTCTCTTGATTTCTTTATTTGAAAAAGAAGGCATCTAAGCTATTTTTTTGGTTCAGACCATGGAAAGCACTTGTTTATTGGTAGGTGAGTTTACCCACCAATCAGCAAGAACAACACAGTATGTTCACCAAAAATGGGCCGGCATCTAAACTTACATTCTTGCATTTCAAATAAAGATACCAAGAGAATGAAAAGAATTTGATAATAGGAGTAAATTAGAAAGTTGCTTAAAATTGCATGCTCTATCTGAATCATGATAGAAAAAAATTGGGTTTAGTGTCCCTTTAATGTTTAACAGTCCAATAGTTCAAAATTTGCTAAGGTATTCTATCATATGAATCTTTCATAGCTCTTCTAGGTGGAAATATTATGTATACTTTAAGCTATATGTTTGTATACATGTATATATGTATGCATACTGTATTAAATAGCACACATACAATTTACAATAAGGTTTATATTGACCATGCAGAACCAAAGGAAACTTTAAAATTTGATATTAGATTATGATGTAAAGATGTTTTGATGAATCTTAAAATAATAGTTATATACTTTGCATACTTATATATTGTTTGACCTACAACGTGGTATTAATTGTTCTGCTGTCAGAACAAGGCAGCAGGACTGAGTATTATAACACTAGTGGCACACAGTGTTTAACTCTAATGACCGCTGGATAAGTATTTGTATATGTATACAGTTTGTTCCCTACACCTTATGCTTTTGTTGGTAAAATAAAAATCTACACAACTTTTAGCTGTTAAAAAAACAAATAGAGGAATTACAGTTAGAACTAAATCTATTTAAAAATCAGGAAGGTTATGGGGATCTGGACAAAATCTTACTTGATACAGTGAATGATGGCAAACAGCAGATACAACACTCTAAATAGGGGGGCGTGTCTAAGCAGCGACCAAGATGGCTGCTTTTCTTTAAAGCTGACTACAGGAGCAGATAAAGCCGCTATTTACTGCTCTGAAATCCTACAATCTGAGGCACTTTTCAAAAATATTTTACAGCTCAAGATTAACTGAACAGAAAAATATACTTATGTATACAGATTTCAGCCCGGGAGATCTAAAAAGATGTGGTGCGTAGCGGAGGCCTTCTAATGGCCTAAGCCTTTATCTAGCCCTCCCCATTATCCTGCAGACACAGGACGAACAATTGTATATGCTGCACACTTCCCATTCCCAATAACCAATGCAAGTTATTTCCCCTTCCCTTTGATGTACAAAATGCAATCTGCAGAAAAATCCTTGGTGATTGCTTTAGACAAGTGGTTGTCGGATCGTCTTAACTTCATGGTGACACAACTGAAACTAGCATGGGGAAGTACCGATACAACTGAGGTGCGTGACTGCATACAGAAAAATCCTATGCTGCCTAAAGAGAAGATGACTCCTATTAAATATGTACCTCTGGCGACAACCAAAAGATCTAACACCTCAACAATAAACCCACCCACTTTGGTGGACAACACACTTTTGCCAGATGCCGCGGGTGAAGTGGTCGCAACGGAGAGCATTTTGAGACCTACGGTGAGACAGAGTGAAACTATATGTGACTAGTCATGTGGAGAATCGCTATCTTACATCCTTACCATAGGTGTTAGTGGAGTAAGGACCTGCTTGGGACACATACATCACAACCTACAGCGGCACACAGGGCTGGAGTGGGGTAATCCACACAGTGACTTTTGGGGTCGCCTTGTAAAGTTGGACAGACCGACTGTTCAAAATCCTTGCACAGAGACATATAATTTTAAGTGGATGATTTGTACTCGGGGGGTTCCCTAAAGATTTATCTTAAAGAGTTAATGTAGAGAAGTTCTAGAGACCTGATGTATATAAACCTCCAATAATTAATAGTACAGTGGGTTATGGTCAGTTAGAACATAGTTAATGTTATGGCTCTTATGATCTTTTCAAGTTACTGCGGTTAAACTATACTGTATATGCTATCATTGTAGAAGCTGTGTATTTATTGCCAGAGGAGATTATATAGAGGAGGCTATATATTAAAACTGATGGTAATTTTCTAAACAAATTCTATGCTATTAAGACTTTTAAGTGTGTATAGGAACTGGTATACATGTTTATGTGCTAATCCAGGACCTTAGTTACATATTCCGTGATAAGATAGCTATTTACTATTGTTATACTTTATAATTCGTACAGTCTCCAAGGTTATATGATAGCAAAGAACATCCCTCTTCCTAATTCATATTATGTCTATTTGGCCCTAATTGCCTCCTCTTGAAGCACAAATGTTTTTGATTTAAGAGCCGCTAGTTATCTATCTCATGTACATAATAAAAACCGAGGAATATATACACATAATCTGCTAAGGGTCCAAGAGTGATCCTATAGTTTCCATTCTTACTACCAAGATTTTGTTAAACTACAGACCTGAGGGTCCAAAAGTGTCCCTATAAACCCATCTATTTTTTCCCCTATTAGTCCCCATTTATATTCTCTTTCACATGGTTATAGCAGTCCAAGAGAGGCTGCTGGACAATTTTAAGGGGAGCTACGCTATACTAAAAAAGAGGCTGTTATTTAACATTTGCATTATCTGTTTATAGTCACATTTTGTGGCCTTGCCTTGCCACCTAACTTTGATATGTTTGTGATATACTCACTTTTGTATACATGGTGGTCATGTTAGTGACTATGTTAGTAACTCTGTTTTTGAAGCAAATGATGCTTATAACTGTACTGTCTTAACGCCTCAATAAAAAAAGTTAAATATATAAAAAAAAAAAACACTCTAAATACCTACGAGACAAAAATGACTATACATCAGGTCAGGTGTACATTTGGCGTAGACGTAACCGTAGGAGACCATCACTACACAGCACAAAACAAACGCCCTTACAGACAAATGGTAAACAAACTGAAGGTATACCCAAAAAGGGAAATAAGAGGCAACATAAGTCGAAGGGTACACGTAGGGTCACATTCTCAGACACTGAATTAGACTCTACTGATGATGATGGTTTCCTTTCTAATTTTTTCAGCTCCTATGAAGATAATTTGGGTTCAGATAATGAAGTAACAATGTTAACAAAAATTTTAGTATACCAACAGATTCAGTAGTACCCACCCATAATACTCTGACCTCTATGGGGGCTAGACCCAAAGAACAGAATTTAAAACAGTCTAACTCCAAATATACACTGAAACCCATTTTGACAAATAAACAAACAGGTCCCTGCTCACAAGTCTCCACTAGCCAAGTTAACACACAGGTTTTTCAGAAAGACCTATTGCAAACCGAAAGAGGGGGTCAGGGAGATTATCCACAGACCAGAGGCAGAGGGAAATACCAATTGAGGAGAGAAATGACACCAAAGTAACTTGCAAATTGGACGTCATTAATCTCTCATCGCATTCACTTAATGACATAGAAATTAAAGTTCTAAGTTATGGTCTTAACTTTAGCCCTACACAACATTTTGACCTTTTTCAGACGGTCCTTGATGTGAACAAATTCATCAGGCATCCTAACCTAAAAAAGTATTACTTTGAGACACCCACATCAAAGCTAGATGAAAACACAAGTGACATGATAGTTGAGGGCAATACTCTAAATTTTAAAGACACATGTTCATGACTTGATCTAAAATTATTAGAACAAGATCAGCCACGCAAGATTATAAAACAAAATCGTACAGGAAAACTCATTAAGCCTTAGAGGCCTATTTAACAAAGGTCTTGCGAACCTGATCCGACAGTGCGGATCAGGTCCGCAAGATCTCGCTGAATGCGGCCAAGCAGGGTGGTGTCAATCAACCTGATCGTACTCGATCGGGTTGAATTGTGGCGATTCCTGTCCGCCTGCTCAGAGCAGGCGGACAGGGTTATGGAGCAGAGGTCTTTAGACTGCTGCTTCAGAACTGCTGTTTCTGGCAAGTCTGAAGACTTGCAGAAACACGGGCCCGCAAGATCCATACGGAGCTTGATAAATGGGCCTCTAAGTCTAACTTTTACCCCATACACGTAAGAGGAAAACAATTGGAGCTATTCAATAAAAGGGTGGTAGAAGATCTTACTGATCTGTCTAAAGATAAATCCATTGTACACACCAATATCTCCAAAAAAGAAAGGGAGGCAATTAAAACCTTGCAGTCTAATAGCTCTTTGGTAATAAAAAATTCAGACAAGGGTGGTAGCATAGTTGTCATGAATAGAAGTGACTATGTGGAAGAGGCTTTACATCAACTCAGTGATACTGAAGCTAACACCCCAATGAGCTAAAACCCAACTAAAAGGTTTCAAAATGAGCTGTTTTTCGTATTTAATGATGGTGTAGAGTTAGACATGATCAATGGTAAAATATAGAAGGTTTATATGTTAAAGAGCCAGTTATGCCTATCTTCCACCAAAGGACTAGAATAAATAAAATGTAGACCTATAGTCTCTGGCATAGGCTCATTGCTTGAGCCGCTATAAGATTGGTTGAGCCCCTTTTTGCAGCCTCTAGCCAAAAATCTCCCTAGCCATATAAAATACACCACTCACGTATTAGACTTATTAGATGATGTGACATGGATTACAAATAATAGCTGGCTGATGGTAGATGTGTCATTGTGTTTGGCTATACCACATGAGTTTGGATTAATAGCTGTTTCCTATTTTTTTAATCTTTTTAACCAGTTTGAGTAGTACATTTAAAACCTAATTAGAGTGGTCGAATTCCTTCTCAAACACAAATATTTCCTGTTTTAGGGGGTTTTCTATCTGCAGAGATGTGGGATAACTATGGGGCAAAAATTGCCCCCTCCTATGCCAACCTCTTTATGGGTTGGTGGGAGCTGTCTCACGTCTATGCGGATGAAAACTCCTTCAGAGATTATGTCTCATTCTACAGGGGGTTTAAATTTACCTTTAATTGGAATCGAACAGAGACCCCGTTCTTGGATCTCCTCCTCACCTCCAAAACACTTTTCCAACAGATAGATACAAGTTTGTATCAGAAACCAATATCTGGCAATTGCCTTTTGCACACACAAAGCTGTCATCCCAGGCACGTATTCAAAGGGATAGTAAAAGGGCAATTCCTGCATGTAAAACGCAACTGCACAAATGAAGATGTGTTTTCAGATGTGGGGGAGGATCTCAAGAGAAGGTTTCTAGATAGAGGTTACCCTAAGGGAATGATTGATAGAATCTACAATGAGGTCAAACCTCTTAATAGAAGAGAACTCCTAAAAAATAAATATAATAACATAAAACAAAAACAAAATCAGAGAGCTTGAAATTTGGGACTAAATATTCAAGCCAATTTTCTGATGTAATATTGTCAGAAAATATCTACCAATCTTGTACGGTGACGATATGCTGAAAAAAGTAATTGGAAATGGTGTTGATTTTGTCTATTCTAGAGGTTTGACTTTAGTTAATTTACTCTCACCTAGTATGTTATCTAAACCCAGCAGGAGAAGTTCTTGGTTAGAAGTAGCAGGTACAAATGATGTATTTGGGGCAAACTTGGTGACATGGTGGAGGTATATCGATGATGTTCTGTGCATCTGGAATGGAGACGATGATACATTATGCTCTTTCATCTCCCATTTGAATAACATCGATATGAATATAGTGTTGACACAAGAAATTAGTAAGACCGAAATAGCTTTTTTGGATCTCTCAATTTTTATCACGGAAGGAAATATACACACCAAAAATGAAGAAATGTGATATGAACACATATATAAGGAAAGTTAGTGAGCACCATCCATCTTAGCTTAAAGCTATTCCTAAAGGACAATTCCTGAGAATCAGGAGAAACTGTGATAGAATTGAGGATTTTGATGTACAATCAAAAATCATAAAAACTAGATTTGAACAGAAGGGATATGACAACAAAATCCTAGAACAAGATAGAATAGAAGTAAGTAACAGAGATAGACACTCCCTAATACAATATAATAACAAGAATACCGCCCAAGCACAAATTTTTCCTAGATTCCTCACAACCTTTAATTGTGGACATAAACAAATCAAACATATCATAAACAAACATTGGCACATTTTAAAGAATGACGCGGTCCTCAATACTATTATTCCAGAGAAACCACAACTTTAAACAAAGACTGGCCCCCTCCCTAATTAAAGGAATGACAGCCCCAATCTATTCAGACTTCAAATCTCACAGGTTTTTATACTTGTGGCCACTGTAAGGCGTGTCATTATACAAAAAAAACACACACAAAACTTTTGTTTCAACTGTAACAGGTAAAACTCACCAAATAAAAGATTTCATTAGCTGTAAGACAAAAAAATTAATCTATTTGCTACAATGCAAATGTAAGATACAATATTTAGGTCAGACCTCATGTTTTGTCAAAACTAGAATATTGGAACATCTCAATAAAATTGAAAAAGAAAAGATGATCATGGAGTTCCCTTACAATGTAATAGTTGCCCTTTATACAATAAGAATAACTTACTTTGGATTGGTATAGAAAATGTCTCCTTACATTGGAGAGGGGGCAATATAGAAAAAGAGCTAGGCAAAAGAGAATTATGGTGGATACACACTATGAGGACATACGGTCAATGGGGTCTAAACAAAGACATAAGAATAGCAGCATTCATATAAAATACCATCATATTCATATATATGATTATTCACTAATTTTTATAATTCTCCAATAAGTTTATATTGAGTATTTCACTAAAAAAATTGCATTAATTGCCTCAAAAAGCAATTTTGCAATTAGTATTAAAGTATCACCCAATTATAGTTCACAATGAAAACAATCACTACACTTTATCTTTTTATGAAAAAATAATTTTGCATTTAGTATTAAAGTATCACTATTGTTCACTTTCACTTTTGAACTATTGTTCAAATTAGAAAAGCAATTTCACATCTAGCATTAAGTATCATGTAACTATTGCTTGCAATGGCAATGAATATAGCACTTTATCTTAGAAAATTACAAAATTAGAAATGAATAAAGTATCACGCAGCTACGCTTTGCAATAGTATATGAATTTATCACTTAACCTTTAAAAATTAGTAACGAATTACGTAATGGTTTCACTGCAATTAATTTTATTATGATTATTTTTGTTATCACAATATGTTGAGCTTTCTTATATGTAAAACATTGATTCATTTGTTATTTTTGTCATTGTTGTATATTTTAGAATACGATTAATGGATTTTGCCATTTTCCAAGAAGCATGTGTTAATTATATGGGACACAAACAAAATAATGAATTATCATTGGACAACAACATATCATGTGATATTGCACGGAACAATGATATAAACAGAGAAGGAACGCATTACACTCACTGCTATTGGTCTAAATACATCATCTGACCCTATACAAGGAATGTACCTGATTTACCAACTTATTAAACAGGACTTCTCGAATGAGAACTATTACCAGCGATCAAAGCATCTGATTGGTTAATAATAAGGAAATCGTATGTTATTGGTTGGAATAGGTTTATACTCATCCAGTGATAATTCCAATTATAACCAAAACAAAATAGTGTTTTTACGATAATTTGCTGTTAATGATCTTTTTACATTAATTAAAATAATATATTGGATGAGGATAAACCTTTAATATAGGATGTTTTGTGAGTCCAATTTCAGGAAACCGGAAGTGGAACGCTACTGAAGTGTATTTAATTCGCCTGAACATTTCAAAAAGCAGCATCTTTAATTTGTGTTTTTAATGCTCTTAAAAAACACAATATATTCGTTGAAACGCGTAGAGCTATTTTTACCTGTCTTTTTCAGACTTGTTTTAATAAATGAAAGAAAAGAGGGGGAGACCAATGGCACTACAATTTCATTTAAGGCTAAGCTCAGGATCTCTTACTGTAACTACTTCTGGAATAATTTCCAGATGTAATAGTATGTAATACTGGAGTCTGCGGTGCTGTGTTGTTTTAATAAATGTTTGTTCTTTGATAACAAATATTTTGCTGCTTTTTTGAAACTGCCAAACATCAACTGAAAATTCTTTGTGAGGAGCTGGATCCCGATTTTATCAGAGTGAGTATATTGCACTTATTTCATACGATTGAATATAACACATACCAGTGAAAGCTTTACTCCTTTCAGTGATATCCACACAAGGAGTCCACCTCAAGAGGACCTAAACTATACATAAGAAGACCGGTTTATCTGCAGCACATTGAAGAATTGGAGACACTATCGTGCAAGGAGCTGGATTCGTATTTTATCAGAGAGGAAAAAGAAGTATCAGGACCTGCGCCTCTATCTCGAAACTCTACAAATAGATGTGGCAAAACCTGGTGTAAGTCTTCCTCTTCTATGAAACAAGATGTCAACTTTACCTCATCAACTACTGTAGAGAATTTTACTACTAGGGGTTGCATAAACTGTTCGACTACCTTTGTGATCTATCTCATAGAGTGCATGCAACCTTAAAAACAATATTTAGGTCTTACAACCAGAAATATCCGAACTAGGATAAGAGAGCACCTAGGATACATCACAAATGATATCCATTGTTCTGCATTGTCACATCATTTCATTGATGTTCATCATAAAAATGTGGATAATTTCAGATGAAATGCCATTGAGTTAGTATATGTGCCACATAGAGGCAGGAGTAGACAATCAATCCTAGAAAGGCAAGAAATGTATTGGATCCACAAACCTAAAACTTTGGTACCTGAAGAGTTCAATTCCCAATTTGATATAATAAATTTTTGGAAATAATGGTTTTAGCATGTACTAAAAACAGGACATGACGTCTAATAAATATGAACATGTTAACCAACTATTGCCCTCTATTTGACTGTAGAAATAGGAAACATGTATTTATTCATGTTTGCATGTAATGTAACTTTTAAGATAAAATAACAAAAGTATCCAAGATTGCTATAATGTCTATTTAGAAATGTGTTATCCTGTATCCACAACTTATCATATGGCTGTTAGAAATCATAATATGTAGTGCTAAAAGCACCATTAAAAACCATCACATTTGCTATATGTATATATATGGTATAGTATTGTTGTGATCTTTATCAACTATAATGTAATCACATATGGTTTCAGCATAATAAGATTTAATTGTTAGTAATATCTTTTTAATTGAATAATAGGGCAAAGATTTGCCTTATAAAGCACGCCTTCTCCTTGAGGGTATAGGATCTATGATTACGGCTAGGATAGTCGAAACGCGTAAGTATGTGTTTTTTATACTCACCTTCTGTCTACCTTTTTAATATGCATTGAATAAATTGAACTTTTTAATCCACTGGATGTGTGCTCCTTTTCGTTACTTCTTTTCATGTATACAGATTTGTCTCATACATGAAGCTCTCCAGAGTTTTCTACATTCTCCATATACCAGCCTTCCCTTAGGGACCATGCTTTATATAGTTTGATCTGACACTATATAGTTTGGGACATATGTTGTTTATTTTGTATGACTTACTGATTACACTATGCTTTTGTACGAGGCCCAAAAGTGGCCTCTTATATATTTTTGAAGCTTCAAGATGTATATAGCACGATACCCTAAGCTGGACCCTACAAATACTGGAATCCCCCTCCCCCATTGAAGTTTACTGCAGTAAACAGAGGAAAATATATCCTATAGTCTCCCCAAATAGCTACTTTAGATGTCTTATGATAATTTCATAACAATATCTCCTTCTGCCATGCATGTTCCAATACAATACTACTACTGTATATCTATTCCTTATATATAAGCTACGTAATATGCAGTAATGCTATTCCCAAATATTAATAGTCCTAAAGGAAATAGAGAAGGCAAACATAAGTGTGGTTTGATATGGACCCTATTGTATGGTTACCTATTAACATCGCTACTATATGCTGAATTGTTATGTCTTCTATACCATATATGATATATAACTCTAGAATCCAGTGTAAACAGTCTACTCATGCTCTTCAATGAATGTCACATCACTATGTTAACTCCTATCTGCCTTGTAACCTTACCTTTTTGGTGTTATATACACTTTAAAACCTCAATAAAAAGATTAAAAAAAGAAGAAAGGAAAAACTGCACAAAACACTTAAAAAATACATTACAATGTACACATATTAACACTTTCTAATAAATATTATTCACAAACAATATTGCACACAAAAGTTATAAGGGCTCAAAGATATGATATCTGCAAAAGGCTTTAACATAAAAATACATACATATACATGTCTAAATATGTATATGTATGCATATATATATATATATACAGTATATATATATATATATATATATACTGTATATGTATACATATGTATTTATATATTTTTATGTGTATATATGTATTATAGACACATTTATACACATATAAACACATAAATATAAATGTATACACATATAAACATATATATATTATATATGTGTGTGTGTGCATTAGATCCCTTTGCCATTAAGTAGATGAAAACATGTAAAAGGATATTTATGCAATATCCCTATTTAATAAAGTTTTTAACTATGTATTTACCGTAAATATGTCACATTCCAATGTTCTGTGCAGAATATGTTCTATGTATTTATAAATAGATATTCCTATATATATATATATATATGTATATGTCTATACCTATATATAATTATATATATATATATTTATATATATATATCTGTATCAATATATATTTGTTTATTAAAACCATCAGATATATGTAGAAATATTTATTTATGAATAAATAGAACATATTCCGTTACCTAAAGAACATTGAAATATGAAATGTGCGCTAATGACAATTTGTCATGGTGTTTGCGCGAAAGTCAGGTGTTCGATTTTTTTTCTCCATTGACTTCTATGGGGGAATGCGAAAACGCGATCGTTTACAGCTAACCCCAAAAAATGTAATGCAAAATACTGCTCCACTTCTAATCTAGCCCTAAATAGTTTGTATAATGGTGCAACATCAACCTTGCCTAATTTTCATATATGTCTAACAAAGTAAACATATTAAAACAAACAAGCAAACCCCAAGAAAAAAAACATATTAGTATGTAATAGATATATAAAAATCCCAAGAGGATATTTGCACTAAATAGGCTTTGTTCTGAGACAGGGTCTCCACTGGTACAATAAGTGGGGACACATAATCTATTCTTCTCCCTTCTTAATGGTGTTGCTGACTGTCTCTTATTTCCAACATTGTTTCCTGTATGACAAAGAGTTAATCAATACTTTTACCTCTTCCTCGTAACACAAATTCTGGAAATATCCACTCCTGTTGAGAACTTCACCAACATACCACCACTTCCTGTCTGCTATTTTAGAGTAATATTTAACCCTGCTCTTTCCTTCACCGTTCATGTCCACTATCTTATAAAATCTTACCACCTACCACTTGCCAATATGTGTCCTTTTCTTATTTAAGATACATGAATTATTCTTAATCACGCACTTATCAAGTTATCATGTCCCAACTTGACTAATTCTAATTGGCCTTCCAAACAGTTCTCACTTTATTCTAAACACCTCTGGAAAACTCATCCATCTCTCTTATCATTCATCCCCTGCACTCAATTCAAGTAGCTTCTGGTATAAAATAAATTATTGGATTAACCTAAAAAGGGCTCTACCGCATTATACACTCTATATCTGTTACCTTGTCTTTAACTACTTCACATATTTTAATTTGACCTACACCTTTCAGTCTATGTTATAATCACTTTTCATTGTCACTTACATGACCTAACCAGTTTTGTAAAACTCTCTTCCTTATTATTTTAATTTAACCTCTAGTTTTAAAAGCTTTGAATCCTCCCTTAAAAGTTTTCTAATCAAACCTCCACCTAATTCTCTATAGCCCATAACTAACATGCAACAACTTTCCAAGCCAGAGCAACCACTCTGCTTTATGACCCAGTTGCAAAATCGGTTTACTACTGAAGTAACCACCTCAACTTTGATTTCCAGCAATTACCAATAAGAATGTAATCTCTCTAAAAGCAGTAATTTAATCTTTTTGTTTCTGCTTTTAAATCCTAGACGTCTCATTATTTATTGTAACCCCACATAGCGCCCCTGAATAGGATGATGTACGGCAAATAAATGATTAAAAAAACATAAGAAACATCGATTTTGACAGCGCATAAGAACCATAGGACAACAAGTCTGCCCACATTTCCTATAAAGCATTCCCTGCTCACCCTCACCCTGAACCAATTGCTCGAAGTTTAAAGGGACATGAAGCCCCAAATTTTACTACATTGGAAAGTTGTTTAAAATTGTATGCTCTGTCTAAATCATGAATGTCTAATTATGACTTTACTGTCCCTTTAACCCTTAAACAACCAAGGACGTTAATCCTGATCGCTTCCAGGCGCTTTCATGGTATTGCAGTGATGCCTCGACATTGAAGCATCCTGCAATACCATTTTTTTACCCCCCGATGCAGAGAGAGTCACTCTGTGGCCCTCTCTGCATCGGCCAGCAATGGTGCCGATCATTGTTGGGCGGGAGCCTTGGCAGGGAGGCGGCAGGGCGGCCCATTGTTGGGTAAGATTCGTAGAGAGCTGTATGGGGGGGATCAGGGAGGTTGGGGGCTAAATGGGGATCCAACACTGCAGAATCAATATATATATATATATATATATATATATATATATATATATAAAAGTAATAATAAAAACAAAATTCCTTTTTATTTTAGTACTGGCAGACTTTCTGCCAGTACTTAAGATGGTGGTGACAATTGTGGGGTGGGAGAGGGAAGAGAGCTGTTTAAGGAGGGTCAGGGTGCGATCAGGGGGTGGGATGTGTCAGATGTGAGGCTGATCTCTACACTAAAGCTAAAATTAACCATACAAGCTACCTAATAAACCCCTTAACTGCTGGGCATAATACAAGTGTGGTGCGCAGCAGCCTTCTAATTACCAAAAAAGCAACGGAAAAGCCATATATGTCTGCTATTTCTGAACAAAGAGGATCCCAGAGAAGCATTTACAACCATTTGTGCAATAACTGCACAAGCTGTTTGTAAATAATTTAAGTGAGAAACCTAAAGCTAGTGAAAAAGTTAACAATTATTTTTATTTGATTGCATTTGGCGGTGAAATGTTGGCATGGAATATACCAAAATGGGCCTAGATCAATACTTTGGGTTGTTTACTACACTACACTAAAGCTAAAATGCTACCTACAAGCTACCTAACTAACTAACCCCTTCACTGCTGGGTACAGTGTGGTGCACAGCGGCATTTAGCAGCCTTCTAATTAACAAAAAGTAATGCCAAAGCCATATATGTCTGCTATTTCTGAACAAAGGGGATCCCAGAGAAGCATTTACAACCATTTGTGCCATAATTGCACAAGCTGTTTATAAATAATTTCAGTGAGAAACCTAAAGTTTGTGAAAAAGTTAGTAAAAAAGTTAGTAAAAAAGTTAACGGTTATTTTTATTTGATCGCATTTGGCGGTGAAATGGTGGCATGAAATATACCAAAATGGACCTAGATTAATACTTTGGGATGTCTTCTAAAAAAAAATATATACATGTCAAGGGATATTCAGGGATTCCTGAAAGATATCAGTGTTCCAATGTAACTAGCGCTAATTTTGAAAAAAAGTGGTTTGGAAATAGTAAAGTGCTACTTGTATTTATTGCCCTGTAACTTGCAAAAAAGCAAAGAACATGTAAACATTGGGCATTTCTAAACTCAGAACAAAATTTAGAAACTATTTAGCATGGTTGTTTTTTGGTGGTTGTAGATGTGTAACTGATTTTGGGGGTCATATTTTATATTTTTTTTAGTTTATTATATAATATGATGAAAATAATGGTAACTTTAGAAAGTCCATTTAATGGCGAGAAAAACGGTATATAATATGTGTAGGTACAGTAAATGAGTAAGAGGAAAATTACAGCTAAACACAAACACTGCAAACATAAAAATAGCCCTGGTCCTTAAGGGTAAAAAAATTGAAAAATGGTCTGGTCACTAAGAGGTTAATTAGTTTGTACGATAGCCTTATCCCAGGCATTCTTGAAGCTTCCCACAGTGTTTTTCTTTATCACCTCTAATAGCAGTGTATTCTATGAATCAACCCTTTCTGTAAATTACTCTTGAACCTGCTACTCTTCAGCTTGAGATTATGACCCCTTGTTATGGTTTCTCTTTAAAAGGCCATGATAATCAAAAATGGCATGCTCTGATTAAACAGACCCTACACTACTGTGTGTTTAACCACAGCAAAGATGTTAAACACTCAGTAGAAGTACTGCTTTGGACCCACCAAGCAACTGCTGGTGCCAAGCATAAATTGTCGCTGATCCAATCAGCAGCGCTAGTCAGCACTTTGTGGAGGTTAAACTCACAGTAGTGCAAGGTCAATAGTAATAAAATGACATTCTCTAATTAATTAGAGCATGTCATGTGTTGACATTTATGGCCCTTAATGGTGTTGCTGACTGTCTCTTATTTCCAACATTGTTTCCTGTATGACAAAGAGTTAATCAATACTTTTACCTCTTCCTCGTAACACAAATTCTGGAAATATCCACTCCTGTTGAGAACTTCACCAACATACCACCACTTCCTGTCTGCTATTTTAGAGTAATATTTAACCCTGCTCTTTCCTTCACCGTTCATGTCCACTATCTTATAAAATCTTACCACCTACCACTTGCCAATATGTGTCCTTTTCTTATTTAAGATACATGAATTATTCTTAATCACGCACTTATCAAGTTATCATGTCCCAACTTGACTAATTCTAATTGGCCTTCCAAACAGTTCTCACTTTATTCTAAACACCTCTGGAAAACTCATCCATCTCTCTTATCATTCATCCCCTGCACTCAATTCAAGTAGCTTCTGGTATAAAATAAATTATTGGATTAACCTAAAAAGGGCTCTACCGCATTATACACTCTATATCTGTTACCTTGTCTTTAACTACTTCACATATTTTAATTTGACCTACACCTTTCAGTCTATGTTATAATCACTTTTCATTGTCACTTACATGACCTAACCAGTTTTGTAAAACTCTCTTCCTTATTATTTTAATTTAACCTCTAGTTTTAAAAGCTTTGAATCCTCCCTTAAAAGTTTTCTAATCAAACCTCCACCTAATTCTCTATAGCCCATAACTAACATGCAACAACTTTCCAAGCCAGAGCAACCACTCTGCTTTATGACCCAGTTGCAAAATCGGTTTACTACTGAAGTAACCACCTCAACTTTGATTTCCAGCAATTACCAATAAGAATGTAATCTCTCTAAAAGCAGTAATTTAATCTTTTTGTTTCTGCTTTTAAATCCTAGACGTCTCATTATTTATTGTAACCCCACATAGCGCCCCTGAATAGGATGATGTACGGCAAATAAATGATTAAAAAAACATAAGAAACATCGATTTTGACAGCGCATAAGAACCATAGGACAACAAGTCTGCCCACATTTCCTATAAAGCATTCCCTGCTCACCCTCACCCTGAACCAATTGCTCGAAGTTTAAAGGGACATGAAGCCCCAAATTTTACTACATTGGAAAGTTGTTTAAAATTGTATGCTCTGTCTAAATCATGAATGTCTAATTATGACTTTACTGTCCCTTTAACCCTTAAACAACCAAGGACGTTAATCCTGATCGCTTCCAGACGCTTTCATGGTATTGCAGTGATGCCTCGACATTGAAGCATCCTGCAATACCATTTTTTTACCCCCCGATGCAGAGAGAGTCACTCTGTGGCCCTCTCTGCATCGGCCAGCAATGGTGCCGATCATTGTTGGGCGGGAGCCTTAGCAGGGAGGCGGCAGGGCGGCCCATTGTTGGGTAAGATTCGTAGAGAGCTGTATGGGGGGGATCAGGGAGGTTGGGGGCTAAATGGGGATCCAACACTGCAGAATCAATATATATATATATATATATATATATATATATATATATATATATATATATATATATATAAAAGTAATAATAAAAACAAAATTCCTTTTTATTTTAGTACTGGCAGACTTTCTGCCAGTACTTAAGATGGTGGTGACAATTGTGAGGTGGGAGAGGGAAGAGAGCTGTTTAAGGAGGGTCAGGGTGCAATCAGGGGGTGGGATGTGTCAGATGTGAGGCTGATCTCTACACTAAAGCTAAAATTAACCATACAAGCTACCTAATAAACCCCTTAACTGCTGGGCATAATACAAGTGTGGTGCGCAGCAGCCTTCTAATTACCAAAAAAGCAACGGAAAAGCCATATATGTCTGCTATTTCTGAACAAAGAGGATCCCAGAGAAGCATTTACAACCATTTGTGCAATAATTGCACAAGCTGTTTGTAAATAATTTAAGTGAGAAACCTAAAGCTAGTGAAAAAGTTAACAATTATTTTTATTTGATTGCATTTGGCGGTGAAATGTTGGCATGGAATATACCAAAATGGGCCTAGATCAATACTTTGGGTTGTTTACTACACTACACTAAAGCTAAAATGCTACCTACAAGCTACCTAACTAACTAACCCCTTCACTGCTGGGTACAGTGTGGTGCACAGCGGCATTTAGCAGCCTTCTAATTAACAAAAAGTAATGCCAAAGCCATATATGTCTGCTATTTCTGAACAAAGGGGATCCCAGAGAAGCATTTACAACCATTTGTGCCATAATTGCACAAGCTGTTTATAAATAATTTCAGTGAGAAACCTAAAGTTTGTGAAAAAGTTAGTAAAAAAGTTAGTAAAAAAGTTAACGGTTATTTTTATTTGATCGCATTTGGCGGTGAAATGGTGGCATGAAATATACCAAAATGGACCTAGATTAATACTTTGGGATGTCTTCTAAAAAAAAATATATACATGTCAAGGGATATTCAGGGATTCCTGACAGATATCAGTGTTCCAATGTAACTAGCGCTAATTTTGAAAAAAAGTGGTTTGGAAATAGTAAAGTGCTACTTGTATTTATTGCCCTGTAACTTGCAAAAAAGCAAAGAACATGTAAACATTGGGCATTTCTAAACTCAGAACAAAATTTAGAAACTATTTAGCATGGTTGTTTTTTGGTGGTTGTAGATGTGTAACTGATTTTGGGGGTCATATTTTATATTTTTTTTAGTTTATTATATAATATGATGAAAATAATGGTAACTTTAGAAAGTCCATTTAATGGCGAGAAAAACGGTATATAATATGTGTAGGTACAGTAAATGAGTAAGAGGAAAATTACAGCTAAACACAAACACTGCAAACATAAAAATAGCCCTAGTCCTTAAGGGTAAAAAAATTGAAAAATGGTCTGGTCACTAAGAGGTTAATTAGTTTGTACGATAGCCTTATCCCAGGCATTCTTGAAGCTTCCCACAGTGTTTTTCTTTATCACCTCTAATAGCAGTGTATTCTATGAATCAACCCTTTCTGTAAATTACTCTTGAACCTGCTACTCTTCAGCTTGAGATTATGACCCCTTGTTATGGTTTCTCTTTAAAAGGCCATGATAATCAAAAATGGCATGCTCTGATTAAACAGACCCTACACTACTGTGTGTTTAACCACAGCAAATATGTTAAACACTCAGTAGAAGTACTGCTTTGGACCCACCAAGCAACTGCTGGTGCCAAGCATAAATTGTCGCTGATCCAATCAGCAGCGCTAGTCAGCACTTTGTGGAGGTTAAACTCACAGTAGTGCAAGGTCAATAGTAATAAAATGACATTCTCTAATTAATTAGAGCATGTCATGTGTTGACATTTATGGCCCTTTAATGTGTCTTTCACAAGTGTTTTGCATTAAAGTCCTAGAAACCATTGCCAGGTTTTGGAAAAAAGTATGAAAGCTCATCATGTGACCTCAAAATAGGATCTTATGAGTATGTGGATTCCTGTTTTGCAATATTGCAGCTATTTTAAAGTGTGTTTAGCTTGCATACAGGAAATATAAAATGTTTTTTTTTGTTGTTTTTTTTTAAATTACAAATGTTTGTGCTTTAACTGCCTTAATCAAAGTGTCTATTTTGTTCATCCTTAAAGTGACAGTAACACAGAATGCTACAATCTTCAGATATGAATTGCAGGAAACACAAGTAAAATAAATAATGCAAGTGTATTTTAATTACGTTTTTTTTACTATTGGAGCAGTCAGTAACGCAGGATTCATGTGCAAAGAATATTACAAATGGAAGCTTAAACATTTTAACCATAGCATCTTAACGTGGCCAAAACTATTTAACGTGCCTTACACTTTCAATGGATAGTGTTAAAGGAACATGAAACCCACATTTTTTCTTTCATGATTCAGATAGAACACACCATTTTAAACAACTTTCCAATTTATCATTGTTATCAAATTTGCTTCATTTTCTGTGTGCCCCATAGCATTCTATTATATGAGATTTTGCACACCTGAGCTATCAACATTAAGATGTTAGTGCACCTTTACATAAATGAATATATCGCAATTATTAAAATTTAAGGTTTGATTCATAATAAATCATAATTGATTTAGACAGACATTCAATTTTAAAAACCTTTCCAATTTACTTCTGTTATAAGATTGTATTTGTTCCCTTGGTATCCTTTGCTAAAGGTCAAGTACATGTGTCTAGACTGAGCACTGTATGGCCATTTTTGTAAAAAAAACATAATTTATGTAAGAATTTACCTGATAAATTATTTTTTTCATATTGGCAAGAGTCCATGAGCGAGTGACATATGGGACATACAATCCTACCAGGAGGGGCAAAGTTTCCCAAACCTCAAAATGCCAATAAATACAAAAATCATAACCACCATAAAAAGGGTGGGCCTCATGGACTCTTGCCAATATGAAAGAAATTAATTTATCAGGTAAATTCTTACATAAATTATGTTTTCTTTCATGTAATTGGCAAGAGTCCATGAGCTAGTGACGTATGGGATAGCAATACTCAAGATGTGGAACTCCACGCAAGAGTCACTAGAGAGGAAGGGATAAAAATAAAAACAGCCATTTTCCGCTGAAAAAATTAATCCACAACACAAAAAAATAAGTTTATTCTCATAAATTAAAGAAAAAAAACTCAAATCAAAAGCAGAAGAATCAAACTGAAACAGCTGCCTGAAGAACTTTTCTACCAAAAACTGCTTCTGAAGAAGCAAATACATCAAAATGGTAGAATTTAGTAAATGTATGCAAAGAGGACCAAGTTGCCGCTTTGCAAATCTTATCAACTGAAGCTTCATTCTTAAAAGCCCACAAAGTGGAGACTGATCTAGTAGAATGAGCTGTAATTCTCTGAGGCGAGCCTGACCCGATTCCAAATAAGCTTGATGAATCAAAAGTTTCAACCAAGAAGCCAAGGAAATAGCAGAAGCCTTCTGACCTTTCCTAGGACCAGAAAATAAAACAAATAGACTGGAAGTCTTCCTGAAATTTTTAGTAGCTTCCACATAATATTTCAAAGCTCTTACCACATCCAAAGAATGTAAGGATCTTTCCAAAGAATTCTTAGGATTAGGGCACAAGGAAGAGACAACAATTTCTCTACTAATGTTGTTAGAATTCACAACCTTAGGTAAAAATTAAAATGAAGTCAGCAAAACTGCCTTATCCTGATGAAAAATCAGAAAAGGAGACTCAAAAGAAAGAGCAGATAGCTCAGAAACTCTTCTAGCAGAAGCGATGACCAAAAGGAACAACACTTTCAAAGAAAGTAGTTTAATATCCAAAGAATGCATAGGCTCAAATGGAGGAGCCTGTAAAGCCTTCAAAACCAAATTAAGATTCCAAGGTGGAGAAATTGATGATAATGACAGGCTTAATACGAACTAAAGCCTGTACAAAACAGTGAATGTCAGGAAGTATAGCAATCTTTCTGTGAAATAAAACAGAAAGAGCAGAGATTTGTCCCTTCAAGGAACTTGCAGACAAACTCTTAACCAAACCATCCTGAAGAAACTGTAAAATTCTAGGAATTCTAAAAGAATGCCAAGAGAATTTATGAGAACACCATGAAATGTAAGTCTTCCAAACTCTATAATAAATCTTTCTAGAGACAGATTTACGAGCTTGTAACATAGTATTAATCACTGAGTCAGAGAAACCTCTATAACTTAGTACTAAGCGTTCAATTTCCATACCTTAAAATTTTATGATTTGAGATCCTGATGGAAAAACGGACCTTGAGACAGTAGGTCCGCCTTAACGGAAGTGGCCAAGGAACCAGATCCGCATACCAAAACCTGTGTGGCCATGCTGGAGCCACCAGAAACACAAACGATTGTTCCATGATGATTTTGGAGATCACTCTTGGAAGAAGAACTAGAGGCGGAAAAATTTAAGCAGGATGATAACACCAAGGAAGTGTCAGCGCATCCACTGCTTTCGCCTGAACATCCCTGGACCTGGACAGGTATCTGGGAAGTTTCTTGTTTAGATGAGAGGCCATGAGATCTATCTCTGGAAGACCCCACATCTGAACAATCTGAGAAAACACATCTGGATGGAGAGACCACTCCCCTGGATGTAAAGTCTGACGGTTGAGACAATCCGCCTCCCATTTGTCTACACCTGGGATATGCACCGCAGAGATTAGACAGGAGCTGGATTCCGCCCAAGCAAGTATCCGACGTACTTCTTTCATAGCTTGGGGACTGTGAGTCCCACCCTGATGGTTGACATATGCCACAGTTGTGATATTGTCTGTCTGAAAGCAAATGAACGGTTCTCTCTTCAACAGAGGCCAAAACTGAAGAGCTCTGAGAATTGCACAGAGTTCTAAAATATTGATTGGTTATCTCGCCTCTTGAGATTTCCAAACCCCTTGTGCTGTCAGAGATCCCCAAACAGCTCCCCAACCTGAAAGACTTGCGTCTGTAGTGATCACAGTCCAGGTTGGCCGAACAAAAGAAGCCCCATGAACTTGACACTGGAGATTTAACCACCACGTCAGAGAGTGTCGAACATTAGGATTTAAGGATATTAACTGTGATATCTTTGTATAATCCCTGCACCATTGATTCAGCACACAAAGCTGAAGAGGTCTCATGTGAAAACGAGCAAAAGGAATCGCGTCCGATGCTGCAGTCATGAGGCCTAAAACTTCCATGCACATAGCCACTGAAGGGAATGACTGAGACTGAAGGTGCCGACAGGCTGCGACCAATTTCAAACATCTCTTGTCTGTTAGAGACAGAGTTATGGACACTGAATCTATCTGGAAACCTAAAAAGGTGACCCTTGTCTGAGGAAACAAGAAACTTTTTGGTAAATTGATCCTCCAACCATGTTTTTGAAGAAACAACACTAGTTGATTTGTGTGAGAGTCTGCAGAACGTAAAGACTGAGCTAGTACCAAGATATCGTCCAAATAAGGAAAGACCGCAATACCCTGTTCTCTGATTACAGAGAGTAGGGCACCTAGAACCTTTGGAAAGATTCTTGGAGCTGTTGCTAGGCCAAATGGAAGAGCAACAAATTGGTAATGCTTGTCTAGAAAAGAGAATCTCAGGAACTGATAATGTTCTGGATGAATCGGAATATGAAGGTATGCATCCTGCAAGTCTATTGTAGACATATAATGTCCTTGCTGAACAAAAGACAATAGTCAATAGTCACCATCTTGAAAGTTGGTACTCTTACATAACGATTCAAAATTTTCAGATCCAGAACTGGTCTAGATTTGAATAAAACCTCAGACCTTGTTCCTGAAAAGGAACTGGCATGATTACCCCTGAAGATTCCAGGTCTGAAACACACTTCAGGATTTGCTGGTATACGTGAGAGAAAAAATCTTCTCACAGGAGGTCTTACTCTGAATCCTATTCGATAACCTTGAGAGACAGTGGTCTGAATCCATTGATTTTGGACAGAATTTATCAAATATCCTTGAAAAACCTTAATCTGCCCCCTACCAGCTGAGCTGGAATGAGGGCCGCACCTTCATGCGGATTTAGGGGCTGACTTTGGTTTCTTAAATGGCTTGGATTTATTCCAATTTGAGGAAGGCTTCCAGTTGGAAACAGATTCCTTGGGGGAAGGAATAGATTTTTGTTCCTTATTCTGACGAAAGGAACGAAAATGGTTAGAAGCCTTAGATTTACCCTTAGGTTTCTTATCCTGAGGCAGTAAAACTCCCTTTCCCCCAGTAACAGTTGAAATAATAGAATCCAACTGAGAACCAAATAAATTATTACCTTGGAAAAAAAGAGATAGTAATCTAGATTTAGATGTCATATAAGCATTCCAAGATTTAAGCCACAAAGCTCTTCTAGCTAAAATAGCTAAAGACATGGATCTAACATCAATTTTGATAATATCAAAAATGGCATCACAAATAAAATGATTAGCATATTGCAGTAAGCGAATAATGCTAGATATGTCAGAATCCAAATCTTGTTGCGCTAAATTCTCCAACCAGAAAGTTGATGCAGCCACAACATCAGCCAAAGAAATTGCAGGTCTGAGAAGATGACCTGAATATAAATAGGCTTTCCTTAGATAAGATTCAAGCTTTCTATCTAAAGGATCCTTAAAGGAAGTACTATCTTCCATAGGAATAGTGGTACGTTTAGCAAGAGTAGAAATATCCCCATCAACTTTGGGGATTTTTTCCCAAAACTCTATAGAATTTGCTGGTAAAGGATACAACTTTTTAAACCTTGAAGAAGGAATAAAAGAAGTACCTGGCTTATTCCATTCCTTAGAAATCATATCAGAAATAGCCTCAGGAATAGGAGAAACCCCTGGAGAAACCACAGGAGGTTTAAAAACCGCATTTAAATGTTTATTAGACTTAACGTCAAGAGGACTGGTTACCTCAATATCCAAAGTAATTAACACTTCTCTTAATAAAGAACGCATATACTCTATTTTAAATAAATAAGTAGATTTGTCAGTGTCAATGCCTGAGGAAGGATCTTTTGTATCAGAGGATTATAAATTATTATGTTGTTGGTCATTTGAAATTTCATCAACTGAATGAGAAGTTTTAAAAGACCTTTTACGTTTATTAGAAGGTGGAAATGCAGACAAAGCCTTCTGGATAGAATCAGAAACAAATTCTTTAAAATTCATAGGTATATCATGTACATTAGAAGTTGAAGGAACTGCAACTGGCAATGTGCTATTAATGATGGACACACTATCTGCATGTAAACGTTTATCATGACAACTATTACAAATGACATTCGGAGAAATAATTTCCACAATCTTACAACAAATGCACTTAGCTTTGGTAGAACCGATGTCAGGCAGCAAAGTTCCAGCAGGATCAGATTGAGACATCTTGCAAAATGTAAAAGAAAAAACAACATATAAAGCAAAATGATCTATTTCCTTATTTGACAGTTTCAGGAATGAGAAAAAAATGCAAATAGCATAGCCCTCTGATAGAGAAAAAGGCAAGAGGCAAACATCAATGGGGTATTAAAATAATGAAAAAGTTTGGCGCCAAGTATGACGCACAACAAAACTGAAAACTTTTTTGGCGCCAACAATAACCGGAAATGACACACTTGCGTCACTAACGACGCAACTGTGTGTAAGGCTTCGGTGTCAACTACGACGCCGGAAATGACGAAGTTGCGTCACAAACGTATTTTTTAGCACCAAAAAAATTCTCGCGCCAATATGACGCAATAAAGTCTAGCATTTGGTGCACCCGCAAGCCTAATACCACCCGCAATTTGCAAAAAAGTAATCAATTGAAAAAAAGACTAAACCCCAGGTAAGAAAACATTTTCTTAAAAATGTTTATTTTCCCCAAATATGAAACTGACAGTCTGCAGATATAAATATATGAACCTGACTCATGGCAAATATAAGTACAATACATATATTTAGAATGAATGAACTTGAAAAGGAAGAGTATTGTAGAGACTTAATAAGTAACTACACATAAGACAGGGATTTCAGCATTTTATTTTTTATTGGTTACAATAACCTTAACAATCATCCCTATTTGGGAAATAAACACAGTGCAATAATGTTCTTACAAGCCTATAACAGATACTTGACTATGCACAAGAACCACATCCAAAAAGTGCACAAAGAGCTAAGGCCTTTCAGTCCTAGGACATCAATTTGCAGCATTCACACATTGATCATGTACTTATATGACTCGTTCAACAAATAACACCTCTAATAGCGGATGGCAATTAGTGATGTCGCGAACCTAAAATTTTGCGTTCGCGAACGGCGAACGCGAACTTCCGCAAAGGTTCACGAACCGGGCGACCCGCCATAGACTTCAATAGGCAGGCGAATTTTGAAACCCACAGGGACTCTTTCTGGCCACAAAAGTGATGGAAAAGTTGTTTCAAGGGTACTAACACATGGACTGTGGTATGCTGGAGGGGGATCCATGGCAAACTCCCATGGAAAATTACATAGTTAATGCAGAGTCTGGTTTTAATCCATAAAGGGTATAAATCACCTAACATTCCTAAACTGTTTGGAATAACGTGCTTTAAAACATCAGGTATGATGTTGTATTGTTCAGGTAGTGTAAGTTTTTTTTTTTTAAATGTACACTACTGTTTTAGCAGATATGACTTGCACTGGTGTGACATTGTGCCCTGGCAGGACCTGGAACGCACACGTGTGAGGGAAACTGACTGCTATTATTTCACTGTAAAAAAAGTTTTGTTTTTTTTTTAAATGTATGTACACTACTGTTTTAGCAGATATGACTTGCACTGGTGTGACACTGTGCCCTGGCAGGACCTGGAATGCACACGTGTGAGGGAAACTGACTGCTATTATTTCACAGTAAAAAAAAGGTTTTTGTTTTTTTTAAATGTACACTACTGTTTTAGCAGATATGACTTGCACTGGTGTCACACTGTGCCCTGGCAGGACCTGAAACCCACACGTGTGAAGGAAACTGACTGCTATTATTTCAAATTAAAATAAGTTGTTGTTTTTTTTAAATGTACACTACTGTTACATCAGATATGAGTGGTGGCACTGGGCAAGTGGGCACAGTATACGCTGTGAGCCTGAGCTGGCAGGCAGGCTGCAATTAGATTACACAGGGAAAAAAAAAAAAAAGCAGACTGATGTTCTAGCCCTAAAAAGGGCTTTATGGGGTGCTGTCCTTACAGCAGAGATCAGATGAGTCCTTCAGGACTGTAGTGGACACTGAATACACTAGCCTAGCTATCAATTTCCCTATTAAATCAGCAGCAGCTACACTGTCCCTCCTCTCACTAAGAATGTAGGCTCAGAATGAATCTAAAATGGATGCTGTCCAGGAGGTGGGAGGGTCTGGGAGGGAGTGTCTGCTGCTGATTGGCTGGAATGTGTCTTGTGACTGTGAGCTACAGGGTCAAAGTTTACTCAATGATGACGAATAGGGGGCAGATCGAACATCGCATATGTTCGCCGTCCGCTGGGAACGCAAACATGCTATTTTCGCTGCGAACTATTCGCTGCAGAACTGTTCGCAACATCACTAATGGCAATGCAAAGTCTGCACTAATTAGCCATCATGTTACACCAGGAGGATCTATATTTGTTAGTGATATAGGTTACCTTTAACAATATTGGTTACTGATACACATAAAGAATAATTAACTTTATGAAAAACAACCTATAAGTACATAGTAAAAGCTTGCTTATAATCGGTAGCATTGGACCAAGGGGAACCGGGCAACACCTATTTCAGAGGGCACCCCTAACATATGTGAAGGATACCGTGTCATGAAATATAAATTAGGATCTAGGTTTGGTCCCCCAAATTTTAGGTCACAAAAGTACCGCATAATAAGTTTGTAAAAAAAGAGAGATGAAATTACATTGTAGCCACTAAGAAACAAAGTAACACATATCTTATACAATGAAAACCGTTTGTCACATTAATCCTTGAGGGACAACAATAGATGAATAGCCAAACCTTAGGCAATATTGGGATGTTTCCTCCAAGCTGTATGGTACTTTTAGTGAATACCGTCCAGACTCAAGGTTAACATATGCCAGCTGAACAAACCGCCATATAGTTACATATTCAGAGGGGTAGAATTCCTTCCCACTGTTGCGGCAAACCACAATGTCTGTTTAAGCAAACCTCCAAGGCAAAGAGCAAACATTCGTGTATCCAGACGACAAAGGCTGAAACTGCCAACTTAGTTTCCAATTGTTGCGGCTTAATTACAAACTTGCTTGTTCCAGGACAGAGCAGCCCGCTCCGTGCACGTCACTGCCGACGCGCGTTTCACCCCCCACGTGACCACTACATCATGGGGTTTCCTCAGGGCAAATGGATAAAGAACGTAAACAGACTCAGCTATTTACCGATCTTAGTTCCTTCTGATTGGATGGACATTTAGGAAACAATAGCCAATAGGACAGTCCGTTAAGATGCATACATTTGATTGTGAGGATCGGTGAAAAAATTAGCATTAACTAGAACACTTGTTTCAAAGCTTATATTTAAACAAAAAAATAAATAAAATGTATCATCGATTTAAACTCTTAGTTGCCAGCATTATAGTTAAGGCAACTAGAGTGTGAAAGCAAAAGAGCTACTAAAAACTTATATATTTACAATTTACGTGGTTCGTATGGATAGCCTTAAATTAATATGTTATATTCAGTTGTTAATATTCCTATTATCTCAAACTTTTTTTAAAAAGAATAAAGATAATTATATGCAGAATAGTTATGTATTCAGTGTGATTGAACACCTAATCACTATTGTAGTATTAAACTAATATGCCCTAGATTCTCTGCTCAGTCTATAGCAATTTTAGAATTCAATCATATTCGCATTCTGTGCCTCCCAGAGAACTGTCCACAATACAGTGAAGGTAAACATAGCTCACATCTCAAAGTTTCACATGAAAGCAGCAAACTCAAACTTCTCGTTTAGACCCTTTGGGGCCAATGTTTGTAGTTTATACATCCAGGCTGTTTCCTTTTTGAGAAGTATATTGTCAATGTCCCCTCCTCTGCCAAAGAGGGAACATGTCTCTATACCTATGACTTTGTGGTCTGTTAAGGTGGAATTATGGTGTGTTAGAAAATGCAGAGCCACCCCACTCTATATGTCACCATCCTTAGTTGCTTTTATATCGTCCCTATGTTCGGTCACTCTGTCTTTCAACATGCGTCTGGTTTTGCCTACATAGAAGATTGGGCAACTACAGGAGAGTAGGAAGATAACATTCTCTGTTTTACAGTTTATAAACTGTTTAATGGGAAAAGTTACCCCTCCTGTTGAGAAGGTTTTGGAGCGGACAATGAATCTACATAGGACATAGTGTCCACATTGAAAGCACCCTCTGACCTTTCTATGTTCACCTAGCCAGTCCTTAGGACTTGGGCTCTTTACATAGAAGCTTCTGACGAGTTTATTCTTTAAGTTAGGGGCTCGTCTAGCTACCAATGAGGGTTGTTCCCCCACAAGCTTAGAAACTACTTCGTTAGCTTGCAAGAATTGCCATTTTTCTTTCAGGATACAACGTATCTTTTCCCAGTGACAGTTGAACTCCGTGACAAAGCGAATTGTTTGGTCTCTTGGCTTTTCTTTATTTTGATAGAGCAAGGCATCTCTATTTTCTTTCCTTGCTCTATTCAAAGCAAAGTTTAAATTACGTTAAGAGTAACCTCTTTTTTCAAACCTGCTGTACATCTCCTTAGCATGCTGATTGTATTTGCTCAGACTTGAGCAATTTCTCCTTAAACGGAGGAACTGCCCCACTGGAATACCTCTTATTAGAGACTTGGGATGATGACTTGAGGCTTCCAAAATGTTATTGGTTGCCGTCTCTTTGCGATATATTTCCGTTGCCAACACAGTCCCTTCCTTTTTGATCTTAACATCCAAAAAGGTTAATTCACTTACACTGTAGTCAAAAGTCAAAAGGATATTAAATGCATTGACATTCAGTATCTTAACAAATTCTTTCAAAGACTCTTCCGTGCCCCTCCAAAGGAGGAACACGTCGTCCACATATCGAAGCCAAATTAGGACATGATCGTCCAGCCAATCCTGCAAATCTGGATACACGAATGTTTGCTCTTTGCCTTGGAGGTGGGAAGGCATTCTACCGCAACAGTGGGAAGGAATTCTACCCCTCTGAATACGTAACTATATGGCGGTTTGTTCAGCTGGCATATGTTAACCTTGACTCTGGACGGTATTCACTAAAAGTACCATACAGCTTGGAGGAAACATCCCAATATTGCCTAAAGTTTGGCTACTCATCTATTGTTGTCCCTCAAGGATTAATGTGACAAACGGTTTTCATTGTATAAGATATTTGTTACTTTGTTTCTTAGTGGCTACAATGTAATTTCATCTCTCTTTTTTTACAAACTTATTATGCAGTACTTTTGTGACCTAAAATTTGGGGAACCGAACATAGATCCTAATTTATATTTCATGACACCGTATCCTTCGCATATGTTAGGGGTGCCCTCTGAAATAGGTGTTGCCCGGTTCCCCTTGGTCCAATGCTACCGATTATAAGCAAGCTTTTACTATGTACTTATAGGTTGTTTTTCATAAAGTTAATTATTCTTTATGTGTATCAGTAACCAATATTTTTAAAGGTAGCCTATATCACTAACAAATATAGATCCTTATGGTGTAACATGATGGCCAATTAGTGCAGACTTTGCATTGTCATCCGCTGTTAGAGGTGTTATTTGTTGAACGAGTCATATAAGTACATGATCAATGTGTGAATGCTGCAAATTGATGTCCTAGGACTGAAAGGCCTTAGCTCTTTGTCCACTTTTTGGATGTGGTTCATATGCATAGTCAAGTATCAGCGATTATCTATCTGTTATAGGCTTGCAAGAACATTATTGCACTGTGTTTATTTCCCAAATAGGGATGATTGTTAAGGTTATTGTAACCAATAAAAAAGAAAATGCTGAAATCCCTGTCTTATGTGTAGTTACTTATTAAGTCTCTACAATACTCTTCCTTTTCAAGTTCATTCATAATAATTTTAAGGGTCTGCATTTTCAAACCTTTATTTAGGTTTCTCTATGTCTAAATTTATGACCTAGTTTAACAAATTTAAAAGTGCCTGACTCCCCTCAATTTCTTATTAACATATATTTAGAACTTTATATAAATGCATAAAGTGCCAAACCACAGCTGAGGTTTCTTAAGTAATAAAAAACATACTTACCAAAAGACATCCATCCACATATAGCAGATAGCCAAACCAGTACTGAAACAGTTATCAGCAGAGGTAATGGTAAATTGAGAGTATATTGTCGATCTGAAAAGGGAGGTAGGAGATGAATCTCTACGACCGATAACAGAGAACCTATGAAATAGACCCCCGTTAGGGAAATCATTGTATTCAATAAGTGATACTCCCTTCACGTCCCTCTGACATTTGCTGTACTCTGAGAGGAATTGTGCTTCAACAATGCTGAGAAGCGCATATCAACGTAGAAATCTTAGCACAACTTACTTCACCACCTCCATAGGAGGCAAAGTTTGTAAAACTGAATTGTGGGTGTGGTGAGGGGTGTATTTATAGGCATTTTGAGGTTTGGGAAACTTTGCCCCTCCTGGTAAGATTGTATATCCCATACGTCACTAGCTCATGGACTCTTGCCAATTACATGAAATAAATGCTTTTTACAATCTTATACATTGTGCAAACTGCTGCCATCTAGTGCTCAAAATTATTATTACCAATTTGCCTCAATATAGCTACCCAGACTTGCGCACACTACATACCTAGGTATTCTCTTCAACATGGAACACTAAGGGAAAAAAATTTGATAATAGAAATAAATTGAAAACTTTCTTAAAACGATATACTCTATCTGAATCATGAAAGAAAATGTGTAGCACACCAAGTAGCAGCAGAAAGCACATGAAAATTAAATGTATGACAACAAATGCAAGAAGCATGACAGTTAAAATGGGGGAGCTGACACTCTTAGTTGCAGAAGAGGACTATGATGTTATCAGTATAACTGAAACTTGGTGGGATGATTCACATGACTGGGCAGTTAACTTAGAGGGGTATACATTATTTAGGAGGGACAGGAATAATAAAAGGGGTGGAGGAATCTGCATGTATATTAAACCTAACCTTAAACCTACAATAAGGGAAGATATTTATGATACAAGTGACAATGTAGAGACCCTGTGGGTTGAAATAAAGAGTGGGGGGAAAAATCCTAAAAAAATATTACTAGGAACATGCTACAAGCCTCCAAACATTAGTGACCCGGAGGAAACTCAACTA